>NC_138737.1:33493835-33838835 GCF_965113295.1 Leuciscus leuciscus | reverse complement strand
GTTTGTGCCAGTCCCCACAACTCATAAAGCTCTGATACATATGTGCATGAAGGAGGAGTGCCTGATGACATCATGCTGCCCGCTCCACTCCTCCTCGCCGCCCACAGGCGTAAAGACGCGCCTCTAGTTCAGTCAAGGAGATTTAATGATTAGTACATTAGTGCTCTTGGAAAACTTTTCAGCATAAGATAAAAAAAAAAAAAAAAAAAATGCAGCTATTCAAATGACAATATAATGAAGTTTGTAAAGCTACAGTCACAGTGAACTTTTCTCTAGGCATGTTTATGCATATTTTATGTATAAAATAGTGTTTAAAAATGGTGTTTGCTTTAAAGCGGACATATTATGTAAAATTCACTTTTACATGGTGTTTGAACATAAGTGTGGGTCTGCGATGTGTACACAATCACCCTATAATGGTAAAAAAGTGTCTCAAAACAAGTAATTCAGGTTTTCTATACATTGTGACATCACAGTGTAACAGGCCCCGCCCACGACTGGTGACAGACTCGTCTATTTAGCTTAGCTCCTCCCCTGAGTGAGCTGTACACAGTCCGTCATGTTTATCTCCTCGCTAGAGCTGCTAGTGGTGGAAACACAAGAATGTCTCTGCTACGTGATAAACAGTCTAAGGGTGTGTTGCCGTCTTTTTTTGACAAGAAAAAGTTGACAAGTGCGCTTTTTAGTAAAAAAAAAAAATGGTTTGGTTCCAAATAACAGCCAAGGCCGTGTTTTGTTGCTTTAACAACACATTAACGTATAAATAACCAGCTGGTTACGGTGTTGATAACTGTTGCTAACGTTAATAAGATAGTTTTGTTAACGACAACAAGTAGTAGATAATACACTTACCCGGACAACCAAGGATCCGTCCAATCGGTGCCCACACAGCCTCTTTATGGTGTATATTATGGTAGAGTTTTGTGCTCATGTCATGTAACTCCTTGTGCTCTGACACGAGTACAGTAAGTCCATCTACCGGCACTTTCGCCATTTTTTATTGTTGTTATAAAAACAACAGGTCTCGCTACTCGCTTGTCATTGGTCAGCTGTCAAAATGGTGGCTTACATAGGGCGTTTTTTTCTAGAAAACTTTTACTTTATTCAACTTGAAAAGATGCTCTAAGCTGCAGAAAAAGACGTCGGCAGTGCGTTTATAAAAGCGCTCAGGACTGTAAAACGTAAGGAACCGTAAACAGGGTTTACTCCATAGGATTATAATGTAAAACAAACGCTGGCATGTTCTTTTGTTGGCTGTATAAATGAACACAGAAAGTTATTTTTCCATTGCGCTAGATTGACGTGTTTGATCGTTGCGCTCACGTGACACGTCTCGCATCGTTTACAGCGTCTCATACAGGAAACGGCGTTCTAAAAACACAGCTCTCAAGTTAAAAGTACTTCTAAAGTCCATTTCTACGCCTTGTGTTTTCCACTGCCCACGTCTTGCATTTTTAGACACAAAGAAGCGTTGTGTGAGTGAATGTCCTTGAATTGGAGAAAGAAACACAAGGTCCGTATTGCACGTTTACATACATAATGGAAAATCAGTGCAGTGGAATGCAAGAACACGTTCTGTGGAAACGGCCCCATACTGTTTCTCCTGTTTGGTTATTGCTAGAGGATCTGAGGAACTAAAGGCTCCGCCTTCTTCTGGAAAGAGGGGCGGGGAGCAGCAACTTATTTGCATTTAAAGATATACACACAAAAACAACGTGTGTATTTGCTTCCACCCAAAAAGGGGCATTTTGGCATAGGCTATATAATTAATATGATTAATGATCTGTGGGGTATTCTGAGCTGTAACTTCACAGACACATTCTGGGGACACCTAAGACTTATATTACATCTTGTAAAAATGTTGAACATCTTGAACAAAGTTCATCTATAACTCATCTATAATGCTATATAAATGTATAAATGTACTGCATGTACATAATGCATGAAATCGTGATTTAAATTTTTGTGTGTGTGTGTAAATGAACTATAATTATCTGATATGAATTGCAATCTTGGATCTATTAATTAGCAGAAGTTATTACTCCACCGACTGCATGTGATGTTATTAACAATATATCGTTGTAACACTGTGGTTTAAATGAAGGAGGTTCGCCATGTTACTATGGTTTTGGGAAACAGTCGCAACTAGCTAGCCAATTTCTCCAACAATTCGTTGCACTATGGTAGTAAAGCAGTGATTTACCATAGACTGTAAAAAAATATGGACGTAGTGTCCGTGACGTCACCCATAGGTTTCTGAAGACCGCTTTTGAAGCCTAAATGGGGCGTGGCCGACCGTCGCCATCTTGGTAGCACGTCACTCCCGAATTTATTTTTACAGTCAGACAATGAGCTGAGGTAACGTGACGGCTAACAGACAGCAGACAAACGGCTAATGATGACTAATGACCACTGCAGCGGGAATCCACCTGTCACTCAAAAGTGGACACACCCTTAATTATGCAGAAATTTAAGGCTAAATATAATTTAAACGGATGAGTTATAAAATAATTCACCCCCTCACAGTTGTCATGAAGGGCAAAATTAGCTGTATAGACCAAAGCCACTTTTTGCTCCAGGCGGTAAACATGTTTTTTTCTGCTGTAAAGTTGGGCATTTTAACATGGGGGAGATACAGATTTGACTCACTTTTGCAGCCAGCCTCAAGCGGCCAGTGGATGAATTGCCGTTTAATTCACTTCCGTGTTGGTTTCAAGAGAGAGACAGGGAGGTTGCCGCTTGTGATTTACGTTGTTGTACAGGAAACGCACCCCAGATTAGTGAACAACTAATATGGATTTTCCATTGGCTGATTCTTAAACTATCACCGGCAAATGTAAATATGTGGTTACTAATCCAACAATGAACCCTAAAAAGCTGCATTATTTCAAGGTCACCAAAGGAAGGTATCATTTTAAATGGATAACAGAGTAAATTCTGGTCACTTAGTTTGTGTGGGTCTTGTAATAAATAATTAATTTTAAAACCTATGTTGTGTCTCAAACCTATGTTGTGTGCCATACCTCTTCAACCCTGTTACATTCAAAATGTTTTGAGGTCATTAAAATGGGATAGTAACATGCAAATTTGCTGATATTCTGAGGAGACCCAAACATGTAAAAAAATAAAATGAATGTACATAAATCTTTAAAACTTAAAAGTTTGGGACGGTTAATACTGCAGAGCAGGTTGTAGTCATGTAGCACGGGCACATCTGTGTGAAGAACTGTGGATGTAGAGTTACACGCTTGTCAAACTAAGTCCAGTATGTTGAAGCCAAACAGCAGTCATTCTGCTGGGAGTAATATATTTATGTGCCATGCTGGCTTCTTTTCAAAGGCATGGAGAGATAAGATTGTGCATGTTTTCAACTGGCTTCCCTAATGGAAAAATGCCTTTCTCGGCTCTTTCTCTGGTATTTTGAGCTTAGCTGAAAATGAAAAGTGTGTTAAAAATGGTTTAAATTTATGGCGTTCTGGGTAGCATTAGGCCACAACTAACCTTTTGCTCTGTTGACTGGATCTGATATGCAATATGTAAACGCACTGGTAGTTGTTTTCTCTTTTGTATATAAAATAAGGCCAGTAAGGGACAGGTCATCTCAGCAACATCACCTCATTTCATGCCCCAGAAAGTGGTTTCAAGGGGAAGGGGAGGTTGGCGTTTTTTTAATTTTTATGAATATGAACAATTGGGCATATGAATTTTGAAAAAACACAATGAAGTGCATGGATAAATTATTTATAATAAGCACTGCAAAATAAAATTTAAAGCATAGTAGTGTCAAATTAGACTGGGTAAACCCAGTGCCAGTGCCAGTGCCAGTGCCAGGTGGATAAGCCAGTTTGTGATTGGTTCCCGCAAATTTGTAAAGGAAGCAGCAGAGATAAGTGTACAGGTTTCCAGCCTGAGCTGCAGGGCGAAATCAAACCGCCGGCAGATCAGGCTGGAAACCTGTACACTTATCTCTGCTGCTTCCTTTACAAATTTGAGGGAACCAATCACAAACTGGCTTAACCACCTGCCACGCTATTGGCAGGTTTAATCCAATCCAATTCCAGAGCTGTTATGGCTTTTAACCTCTCGACGATGTCCGATGTCCAATTCCTTTTAACCTCTCGACGATGTCCGATGTCCAATTCCTTTTAACCTCTCGACGATGCTCAATGGCTTCTTTTTAGCAAACAAATCGCTCGAGTGGGTGTAAAAACCACTACCTTTCATGTTTTTTTTTTTTGCATAACCGGCACATTTTTTTGCGGCGCTCTGCAAAGTACGTCACCCGGATCGTTGGTCTGATTGGTTGAAGCCAAGGACTATCCAATTGCGTACAGAGTCATTTGAACTATGCCCGTATCACGCCTCTTGTGCAGTAGAAAACACAGAGCAGACTCCCCAGACTAATGTTCAATCTTAAAAGATTGAGCTTGGTCTGGTGATAGCCAGACAAGTGTCTAATATGAGATGTATTACAGTGACCATCATGACACCTGCTGTTTACTGAGCTTTGATGACTGATTATTCCAAAATAACTATTAAAAAAACAGCTTAACAAATAAAATAGAGTCTACATGAAATATTAAATGTATTACGGCATTCTTGTAGTTATTATTGTGGAATAAATGTAACAATTATGAGAAAACTTCATGAGAAAAATAGTTCATCTTAATCAGAACAATAATTATAATGCAAAAATACAAAATTCAACCAAAAAAATCACAATATTATGTATGGTAGATGGTGAAAGGCCTAATTTCTATGTAGCAGCCATCAAAATCATGGAACTGGAAGTGCTAAAATGTTAATGATGATTTTGCCTTGACTTTAAAATCACAATGAAACGCAAGTAGTGACAGACCTTTTCTTCCATATTGTTACGTACATCTGAGTGAAACAAATCATCGTAAAATAAATCAAATGTTGGGCGGGGACTTAGATTTATGCATCGGCTGGTGATTGGGTGGATGCAAATCAGCTGAATACAGGTTTCCAAGGGGCGGGGCTTAAGCCAACCTAATGGTTGGAGAAGCCCTGCATACACCACTAGATAAAAGTCTGTCGTTTCACCGGATGTTTGAGTTATGAGTAATTACATAGGGTGAATTTTTAATGTTTATGCTTGATATTGCCATGGTTGCATAACTTTGTTTGCCCAAGTGATGATAAACAGGAAACTTGCCTCCTAACACATTGAGAATCTTCCTGTTTGAGAAAATAGTTTTCACACTTGCGTTTGTTTGAGCCGTTGTTACTGTGGAAGCACCCGCACATTGCAAACACAAGGCACAGGTGTTTCTCGGTGGCATGTGTACAAATCATTAGTACCACGACAAACCATGGCAACATAAATAACACTTGAAGAGGAACTGCATCCTGTAAGAACATTAAATAACACCTGTTCTGTCCTTGATGCAAGTATTATGGAAATATAAGTATTAGTTGTGTTCGGTAAGGCATACGTTTTTAGGCAATCAGACATTTAAATAAAAAATAGAAACATCTATTTAGAAGAAAAGACCAGATCCATATCAAGCACACAGAAGTGCTGCAGTGGTTTTCAATTCAATTTTGGATTATTGTAAAACATTTTTTTTGTTAGCAAACGCCTCTTTCAAGACAAAAGCTTTTTTTTTTAATCACTTTTTACGGGGTTTTTACGGATGTATTTTATGTCATTAAAATAAAATGTGCAAATATCTTGAGCTTGTGTTAACCACAGACCTTATTTCAGACATTTAAAACCCATTCCAAAATACCCATTGACTTCAGGACGATGTTTTGTAGGTCTTTAGTCTTTACCTGGAAATGAGTTAGCATTTGAGCACTTCCGAACTGGAAGTGCTAACATGCAAACTCATTTCCAGTTTAAGGCCTACAAAAAATATGTCATCCCTTCAGTGCTCTATGTCATGGACTTGAAGGTGTGCTCGTATGACAGCAAGTAACTACCTAGCAACCACTCAGAACACCTTAACAACTGCATAAAAATGTCCTGTCAGCAGCCCAGCCCCAGACATTCCTAACATTGTGTCAGTGAGTATTGCAGCACTCACATTTTCTAAATTTCTAGCCACCAAAATGAAGTCTGGTTACTTTTTCTTTTCCTTCTTAAATTCTTTTAATGTTTTGTTCGGCTTGTCAGTAGATTTAACATTTTGAGCATGTTGAAATCTTAAGGTCAGTAATTTTTTTTTTGTCAAACTGCATACTTGCTTTTCTTTTTATCGTTCTTTAAAAACAAAGCATAGTCATAGATATACTTAGGATTGCCAACTTCAGAAAAGAAAAATGCGGGAAAATCGTGGTTCTTTTCAGGAAAATAATGGACACTCAAAAATATAGGCTGTATTACAGTATGTCATTTCAGGTTCGTGTGTGTTTAACATTTTCTCAGATATAAACACATTTGTTTTGCTTAACCTATTTATGTACAATTTAATTCTAAATCGAATTTTAAGGTCACACAAAAAACACTCAAACCATAGTTCAAAACAATAGCATTTATCTTAAATAGAAAGCTTTTGTAACATTATACACTATTTTAAAGAAATTAAAGAAAGTAATAGCATACTTTTCCCTCAGGAAGATTTCATGTTTTCTTGCGTGGCTGGAATCTGGATGTTGGACTCATGAACAATAATCACGTTGTTTGAATTCACCAAAACTGATTTGCCGAAATCAATACCCGGCCGGACAGTGAAAGGGATTTGCCGTTAGTCCGGAATCTCCGGATCGAACCGGGAGCGACCAGACAGCAGGATGCTGTTCGCAAATCAAACAATAATTTGTCCCAAAAGAATAATTAAATCTTAGCCTGGTTAAAACCAGACCATTCTCAGTAGTAACTGAGTTATGGTCTGGCAAAGCTCCATAGACAAATCATTTCCAAAGGGGCGTCACCAACGGACGTCGCTCAAATGCCTCTCAGCGCAATTGGATAGACCTAAAACCAATCAGAGCGATCGTCATCGTGTAAAGCCCGGCTCAACGTTTCTGATTGGTGCCGCGATTTCCACGGCATGGAAATGGCCTTGAATGAGCTCTTTGCCAGACTTACTTGCAGAGCAAATCTAAATTTGCCGGAAGTTGTCTGGGTTTTCCCAGGCTAATTAAATCTCAATTTAGAGTTTGTTATTCATATGGTCTGATGCGCGTGAGTGTGGGCTGTGATTGGATGATGCGGTGTCGTGATCCTTCTCAAGTGTCGTGTTGCTGTTGTATCAGTCAGTGGTTAGATCAGCGTAGCAGTCTATTTAATTGGGACAAGGGAGGTCCCGTACGGGACAAATTATTTAGACCCAAAATACGGGACGTCCCGGCTAATTCGGGACAGTTGGCAACCCTAGATATACTACAGTCTGAGTTATTGAGGTCTGACTTGTGTCCACAGCAGGAACAAACCTCTCCTAGTAGTAGTTGCCGGCTGTGTTTATTGGGATATTTTTGTTTCATGGCAGGTAGCAGGATCAGCGTGTTTGGCTTTAAAGGGCTGATTTGATATTTCTGTACTCCCAAAGGTATTCTTATAATAGTTCTGTTTATAACCATATAAGGACCTGGTCTACTGTGCTCTGCCTGAATTGTGCTGTGTTTACACCCATGCCCTATTCCTCTCTTTTAGTCCTCACCACATGTTTTAGTAATCAAAGTTCAAAAAGCTTCACAAACACTAGAGCTCCACTGTTAACTGACACCTAGAGCAGATGGTATGTTCAGATGAATTGTGGGTAGTGAACAGTAGTAGAAAGCTTTGGTGATTTGGCAGCAAACATGGGTGACGTACTTGAGAGGGGAAATTGCCACACTAAAAAGCCAAGACATTTGGGAAAATAGGAAAGAAAAGAACCATACACACACTGACTCTTTAAGAAGTTTTAAGTTATGGATAGTTTTCAGTCTATCATTGTTGTATATTTTTTTCATAGTCTCACTTCATAAAGGTTTTATTGTAGTTTTAGTATTTTAGGGCTACCAAAGTTAACTGGTTTAATTCAAATTTCTTGGCACAGTCTGTTGTTTCTGTCTAGTGGTATTTTCATGTTTAATGTCGGCCATTTGTAATGGATTCAAGTTTTATGATGTATCAAATTACCATGTATCAAAAGGTTTATTTAATTTGTGGCCATTTTGAATGAATTTATTATTAGTTTATATATATATTTTTTTTTTCAGGTAACAAAACTTTTCATGTAGTTTTATTTTAAATTCATCATCTACTTTTGTATCTGTTTTGTATATACATGTTATAAATCTAGTTATTGTGAACAATTCATCTATGAATGTTTTTCATGCTTGTAACAGTTTTTTTTTTTTTTTACACCATAATGTTGAACTGATCTTCCGGTGAAAATGTCACTTCTCTCTGGTGAATGCTGAACTTCTTCAATCAATCAAACCCTTAATCCACAATTGACTGCAAAACTCTCAAAATTCAATCAATAACCGATGGATAGACCTAAGTCTTGCCCTAAATTATTTTATTTCCGATAATCTGATTCACTCGGATGCATCATGTCACAATATGGAAGAATAGATTTGCCACTAGTTGAGCTTCATCGCGACTTTAACAACAGCAACACTGCAATAGAAAAACAGGCTTTTTGTCTGCAGAATGGTGTAAGGGCCTAACTGCTAATGCTAACCCGCTAACTCTTGACTTCTGCTCAAAACCATGTTCACGTCCTTACACTACACATTCTACACCGATGTGATCAAGTTTTTGAAACTTTCTGTCTATTTGTTTTCTTGTAGCTCATCAGCTTCATCATCCTGATCTGCTATGCCGCATCAACGTATGGAGGGTATTCAGCTGTCGCCATCTGCGAGATGGTCTTTGCCATCATCTTCTTCATTATCTTCATGATGGAGCTGGACAAACAGTTCCTGGTGGTGAACTGGCTCTGGAGCGTAAGTATGAATTCACACACACTTGCATCAGGGTCCACCCTATAGCATTGTGGTGGTGAGTTTTTCACGATCAAGTGCCACTCATATTTTCTCTGTTCGCCCCGTCAGGATCTGTTCCGCGCGGCAATCGGTGCAGCGCTTTATCTCATCACCTCTCTCATCTGTGTGATCGGTGGATCTGGGGATGGGGCTCGCATCGCTGGTGGGGTGAGACATCCAACGCTCAGCATCAAAACATGCCATTCTTTCATCTTTCAGAACAAATCTGATTTATTAGGGCTATATATCCATAACATAACAAAGCTCACCTTCTCTCTCATAGGTGTTCGGTCTGCTGGCTGGGATCTTGTTTGCTTATGATTCCTACACAATCTTCTTGGAAATCAAGAGCAGCAGACAGCATACAGCGGCTCCCACAGGTACATGAACACACTCGTTCATTTATTGTACATTGTACATATAGTACATTGGCCTCGAAAGGTATTTGGACACTTAAACCACATTTAAAGGGGTCATGACATGGATTTTTTAATTATTTTAGTATGTTCCTTGAGGTTCACTTATACATTTGCATACACCAAAAAAAAAAAAATATAATAATAATTATACAGTATGTCTATGCAAAAAAAAAAAAAAAGATTATTTTAAGCCTCTGTCTGAAATGATCCGTTTTTAAGGGGCGGCTCCTTTAAGGCTTGTCAGTAAATGGCTACGATTGTTATGATTAGTTATGATTGGCTAACGGCATTGCATAGGAAACAGTATCAATGCCCACTCGCTATTGCATGTAAGTACTTTGAAAACATCCACTTAATACCGTCATTTACAGACAAAGCATTAGTCATTTACGTATGGTTTGTGATGCAGCTGCTGTCAGATCAGTCGGCTGCTTCGTCTGTCAACAAACGTTTCTTTGCGACTCTCCATTACACTGTATTACCTTTCGCTGGGATCCTTCTGAAGTCTGTACAGAGACACAAACCAGCTGTTTAAACTGGACGTGTCAAGGGAATGTTCTTTCACTCTTCCATTTCTCCTGTTGTCGACAGACTCAAGTGTGTTGAACATGTCAGAAACTGAACACACATCTGTATACTGTATCTAGTCAGTGATTATAATAGGTTCTTTTGCTTTTGACGCGACACTCACATCCAGTGTAGGGAAATGTTAAGCAACTGAATGCCAGTGGGCGGGGCCTATGATGCGATGATGTGTAACTATTCGTCGAAGTCTTGCTCTGGAGGCAGTCATATGCAAATGTATTTGCCCGTGAGACATTACAGATCCCGCAATATCAAAACGAGCTGTTTTTGACGCTAGATTAATAAATGCTTTGTTTATAATGAGTAGGATGTTTTAAGCTATGAATCTTGCTGGATGTTTTAATGGTACAAAGACCTCTTATATGTCAAAAGATCAAGGCAAATTTGATTTCTCATATCATGACCCCTTCAAATGTTGCAGTAGTTGCTCAGTGACTTTAGTGGATGCTCTATGTCAGTTTAAGGCTCCACAATATTACTGACATTGCAATATTTACTTTTGTTATACATTACCTGTCAAAAGTTTGGAAACAATTTTTTTTTTGTAATGTTTTTGAAAGAAGTCTCTTATGCTCACTGAGGCTGGATTTATTTAATCAAAAATACAGTAAAAACTGTAATGTTGTGAAATGTTATTACAATTTAAAATAATTTTCTATTGTAATAAATGTAAAGTCCCCCTGTAGTCAATAATAGTATCCCTTAAACTCATCTTTGATCACCAAAATGACATATTTAAACGTTTTTTCCTTGAAAAAAATTTTCTTCATGCCTTAAAATAGTTTGAATGTAATTCTACTCCCTTGCCTCATTTAGTATACGTGGTTCTATTAAAAGGATGGTTCGGAGTAAAATCAACCTAGGGTCCTTTGCACCATGACCTCGAGCCAAACACCCCCCAGAAGCCTTTTTTCCCTTGGTCGAACATTATTAAAGTTAGAGCTTATTTAGAGATATCAGCCGAATGTCTTAGTGCAGGCGCTAACGGATCCAAGGATGTATCTCGTACATCACCCCACTAATAATGCCCAGAATGGAACCAAACTTCTACAGTCGTACAAATAGGTTCTGTACTCATAAAACGAGGCATTGGAAAGTTTGTAAGTACATCATTAGTTTATTTAAATAACACTTGCCTGACGGCTCATGCTACTGCTAACCTGGACGTCGACGTCACTTCAGTGAATTGGGAAAAGCACATAAAAGTCCTGGCAGAAAGCGATGCATACGGATATAGTGTAATGGCGCCCAGTTCCAGGAATGCACTATTATTTTGTTGGTAGTACCAGTTTGCAACAATTATTAGTCAAAACTAAGTTATTAACACTTAGGAAAAAATTATAATTCATCGTTACACTACATCCTTATGCATCGCTTTCTGCCTGGACTTTTACGTGCTAAATAATATGAATATATTCACTAATATTGTGAAATGTTATTACAATTAAAAATTATTGTTTTCTATTGTAATAAATTTAAAGTCCCCCTGTAGTCAATACTTTTACCCCTTAAAACTCATCTTTGACTCATTCCTTGAAAAAATAATTCTTCAATAGTTTGAATGTAACTCCACACCCTTGCCTCATTTAGTATATGCGGTTCTATTAATGTGCAAATGAGCCCCGCCTCCACTCACTCACTCACTCACTCACACCAGCTCAGAGATCCACTCGTTGACGATCACACGTTGATCTGATTGGACCTAATTGGATTAAACCATCCAATCCAAATGGATTACTTTTACAGTGTCTTTATGAACTTTTTGAAACATCAAAGTTTCAGTGGAGGGACAGAAATCTCATTAAAGATAATCATGATCTGTGTTTCGAAGATGAACACAAGTTTTAAGGGTTTGGAATGACATGAGGGGGATTTTCCTTTTTGTTTGAACTGTCCCTTTAAATCTGTTCACCCAGCAGCATTTACTCCAGTTGTTTGACGATGAAGGCCGAGGTTTAAGCCTCTTCCTAGATTTGAACTAAAGGTGACACATGTTGTAACTCTCTTTGAACAGGTCGCTGAAGGCTTCTGTGGGATCTTTACTACTGACATTTGGCATTTGAGCCGAACAGTTATTCTGGTAGAGACGCCAGTGGCAACACTGGTTTCTAACCGAAAGCTTATGCCCCTTTACATGTCCGCTCTTCGTTTCGTGTAACTATAACAACTTAACCTAACTAACTATTCCCGTTATTTATTTTGCATCTCCCTTTTTGTTTTCTCTTTGTTTTCTTAACAGATGACACAGTTTGAAAGCTACTTTCCTCACTACAACATTAACAGCAACCAAAACATGGAGACCGATTCTAAAAATGGCAAAAGGAGGGAATTCCTGAGAGTTATCGCAAAGTTACCATGACAGATGAAGACCAGAGGAATGCAAAAGGGTTGAAACCATTGCACAGAATAGAAGTGCAAGCACAAAAGGGATTGAAAAGTGAACTGTAAGATTAATGAAGAGCTGTTAAAAAAGCCACAATACATGAAGCAACAGAAAGCTGTTGCCATCCAAAGATTTATTACCGTCGTTTTGGTTAGGTGGCTTTTGTTACCACAAATGTTTGTCAGATTGGTTGGTTACTATTACAAAAGCACTATCACAACATTTATTAAGAGATGGGGCTAATAAACATATCAGATAAAACTGACAGCTGCAAAACTATTATCAAAAGAGTTGTCTTCCCATTCTTTACTAGAGAAAGACCCAGTTATTTTAAATGAAGTCATTTTATTATTACGTTGAGTTGGAAAACTGAATCTAATTCAGTCTGGTGCTGTTTTTTGTTTTGTTTTTTTTTATCTGAAGAAACATAAAAGCTTTTTATGGTGTAAAACTTCACCATATCTTGTAACTGTAACTAAATTCTAATTACTATTGATTGTTCTTGTGTTTTGTGTCTAAAATAAGTTAATTGTACACGTTTTTTGTGATTTCAAACAGGATTTGTGTCAGTTTAACCATATTCAACTCAGGTGCATGCGGTCTGGAAAAAAAAATTCAGTTTTCAGTCAATTTAAAGGGCAACAATATTTATCGTGGATAGTGATAATATGTATTGTGTGTAGTTCACCCAAAATAAAAATAACTGCGAGAAAAAATTCAAGTTTACAGAGTTTTAGTGTCAGTACTACATTAGACTACTATACATAATTTTGAATATAATGTATAATTATGCAATGGGGGAATATTTGTGGATCCTGATAATGCCAAATGTCTTATGTTACCAGTAAAAAGTGGCCTACATTATTTTACATATATCTAGTCAGTGAAAGAGCTTCAGAATCATGAATATTTTTATTCTGGTGTCTCTATTGTCCTGTGCACTGGGTTATCAGCACCAAGTCCAAGCCTATTCATTTCCACCCACAATGTAATATCAAATTTAGCATTTTAATCAATAGTTCATTTTTTGTTAACCTTTTACCATGTGTCTTGGAGTATCGCTAGTTCAGTATCGTGACATTAGGGTATCGTTACACCCTTAATTGGTACAATATGTTCATTTTTATTAATTTTTCTTACATTTTGCCATTTAACTGGTTACCTCAAAGGTTGCTCACTATCTCAATGCCATAATTGTGCTCTTTTTTTATTCTAATAATAAATCGATTCATATATTAGACGTGCCTTCATTTGCAGTGTCTATTCCATTCGACCCTACTGAGTAATGTAGAGCAAGAAATACTAAAACAGCTCTCACAGTTTGTCATCATTTTCAGGAAATATCATGAACAAAAACTGTTCACTCAACTGTGTAATAAGAAATGATTGTTTTGACGTGCCTTGAAAGAGATCATTGAGGAGTATTTGGACTGCCAGCTACTCCAGTTATTCTGATATGCAGTTGGTCGTCTTCATAAGCAGAACTTCTCAACAGCTTCTGGAACAGGAAACTATCATTCTCACCTAACACCTGATTGTTGTAATGCCATATTATGCAACAGTTGTAATTTTACTGTAAAACATGGGGAGCTTGTCTAAGTCAGAGATTCATAAATCTTCCATTTTTGTAAAACCATAATCTAGAGTAAACAAGTGTTTTTTTTCTTTACCATTTATAGCATGCATCAATTGTTGTAACAATTTATAAATTAGAATTTGTGAAGACTGTTTGCCTGTTTCCTATCATGTCTATTTGTTTTTGCAGCCTCAGCTCTGACTACCTGACAGCATTTATTTGTGAGATGGTCAGAAATGCCATCAGTTCTGTAAAAAAATTATTAACTCAGGATGTTCTGCTCTTTTAAAACGGACGTATTTTCAGATAAACACTTTTTTTGTGTGTGTGCATGTTTTTTTGTTCGCGGAAACACAGCATGTGGAAATAATTCTGCAGGATTTAAGTCTCTGTCTAAATTGGTGTTGCTGTTATTTTTGGAGTTCTTTCTATAACATTCAATAAAAGGCTGTTATAACGTATTCAACTTTTAAAAATGTGTGTGTGGACATTTTCATCTGTATGAAGACGAGTGAAGTGAGTGAAGAATACTGTGTGCACAGCGCCACCTGCTGGAGAATTGATTTCGACTGCCAATAATATGACGTTTTAGAGCAACACAAATTTACTTTATATATAAAAATGATTTAAGAGAAAAGAATAATTCACTATATTCAATGATAGACAGCTATTGGAGAAAATGTGACAAATATTTGTCACTAGATGGCAGCATTCACATTCATTGAAATACTGAGGAGTTTACTGTAGGCTTTTCTGCAAGGGTAGGCTACAATGTGAAAATGCTATTTAATGCTAATTAAATGGCCAACCTTTACAACTTTTTTAAGAGATAGCTTAAAAATATATAGGCTACAATACCATTCAGAAGTTAAGAATCGTATTTATTTATTCGTTTGTTTGTGAAGCAATACATTTAGAAGGATTCCAGGATCATGTAACAGTAGACTTGAGTAGCCTAATTGCTGATAAATGAGTATGTATTTTAAATATACAAAATAGAATACAAATAGATATAATACAAATATAGAACATTATTTTAAAGAGTAATAAAAATAGTCTTTAAACTATTTTTGATAAATGCTATATTTAACTGAAGCATCAATTAAAAAACAGTCTTAGTAATTCCTCGATAGATAGATAGATAGATAGATAGACAGATAGATAGATAGATAGATAGATAGATAGATAGATAGATAGATAGATAGATAGATAGATAGATAGATAGATAGATAGACAACAGAAGATGCAGTATGAATAAAACTGAATAACAAACAATACACTTCATACACTATAACCTACACACAATATACGCATTTTTAATACCTAAAACTAATCAAAAACCAATGTGCAGCAGGCCTACGCTAGGGGGGTTCATAGAGAAACAGAATGTTTTTTGTGATGGGAGTATGAGGTACAGTAGGGGGTGGTCCTGACTCCTGATACACTACAGTTAAACACTTGTCCTGTAGGTGTAGCCCGTCTGGTTACACGCTCTTACGGGCAACTTCTGGTGGAGTTGTTGCCAGCACAGAGATCTACAGGCCAAAAACCAGACCCTCAGACCCTCGAGACGAGCGGGAAGAAGTCACGTTGGGTTCAAGGAAACTTCAGCGGACAGACACATGAGAGTCTTCGCGTGAGTCGTTGCGGCCGCCGACATGTTCACGCGCGGATCAAAGAAGCGACGCTCCAATCGCTCGGTAAGAGTTTCTCATGTCGTGGCATCCCGCTTTTAGCATTATCTAAAGGCATTTGATCCTTTTCTACAGTCTGTGCTCAGGTATTTGAATGAACGCAGCGTGGTTTGATGTTTTAAAGGTCATTTTAAACCAATCGTGCTGCTTTGATGGTCGAAAGTTACTTTTGTGTCACGCACTTATTTTACCTGAGGAGACTGTTTTCATCGCAAGGCACGGAGTATAGGCTTCATATTATAACTTGCACTGCTCCTATATTTACTTTTAATTGTATCAGCTGTAAGTTTTGCATGTAGCCTATAGTTATCAGTCATTATTTTGACCCTAACCATTAATGTGGCATTTTTTTGTGTGTGATGTTAACTAATGCATTGTGGAGGCGTGGCTTGTTTGTGCCTACGTCACCGTTACCTGTGCAGGTGACGACATCGGTTGAGGATACCGTTTCATAGCCTAATAATGAATGTTTTAGTATGTGTTTAGTTTATGTCTAAAATAACAAATCAGGTCTAATGCAAAATTATTCTTGAAATGTTATATTAAAAAAAAGTCTACAAGAACAGAATAAATTATAGCACGGATTCATTTTACAATTTTGGATTTTTATGTGTCATATTATAGCCTACAGTTTTAAGAATATTACAAAAACGTTAACCTTGAGATTCATAGTAGATCTGTATCAGTTAGCATCCTGTCTGAAGGAAGTGCTTTCCATTGAGAAAACATTCCTTAAATGTCTGGAAAGGGAAGACAGGAACAAAAAGTAAACACAACCTAAAAACATCAGGACATGTTTAGGCCAGTGTTCATTGAAGATGCTAATTGGATTAGAATATTGAATAGATTAGAACAGGAAACTCTTTGTTTCCTGAAGCTGCTCTCTGTAATGTTTTGAATCAGACCTGTACCAGATGGTCTTAATGGTGAAATAAATCTTGTAGTTTTGTATCTTAAAATGAAATGGATGGAGATCATCTGATATAGTCCTTTTAAAATTGACCAGGATTCACCAGCAAGTTTCTTTGACATTCAGCCATTCAGTGTTTTCTTCTCTCAAACACCTCCTTGTAAGTGTCATGCTAGTTATCATTAAGAATGTCCTACTCAGGACAGACCACTGATCTGAGGAAACAGTGATGGTGGGCCTTTAAAAAAGTGTCTTTTAAAAGCTTTTGACCTCTTGTAACTGTTGTCATGGTCACAATCGAGAGGAAATTTCCCAGAGGGTGTGGACAGGAAGACACCCGGAGAGCTTCCTGTCTCACCGTAAGAGACGGGACATTAAACCGTCCGGCCATCGTATGTTTCTCCGCATACTCTGTAACACGTCATAGTTTGTTTTGATTTATGCTTTTTCATGTTATCTTTTCTCTGCAAATGTCTACCCAGTAATCTGCACAATAACCTTCGAGAGATAACTCTGCTAAACTGGCTGTTGAGTCATTGTTTTGTCTTTATGAAAGGTTTTTTTGTTTTGTTTTTTGTATGTTCGTTGCTCTCCTTTCATGCTTTACAGTTTGTACAATTGTTACATTCTGTACTTTCTTTACTTGCATTTTATTTATTTTTTTGTTATTTACCTCACTTACGTCACCCGTCATTACCTGTTTCACTTCTATTCTTTCTCAGGTTTCTCATGTTCATTTTTGTACTTTTGCTACTTTCGTTACTTTACATACTTGTTATTTTTTAGCACTTTTATTACTTAGATTACTTTCCTTCCTTTCAAGTATGTAAACACTTGCTTTAGGGGCTGTTCACACAGAACGCATTTCTCCGCTGCTCTACTTTCTCATTGTTTTTCAGTGTAAACCTTCACTAGAACATCTTTTGCAGCATCTTGGCATGACACGGGACACGGCATTCTAAAAATGCACATTTTAAAGTTAAAATAAGTTAATTTTTATTTCTAGCACTTTCAATACTTGCAATACTTTCATTTCATTACATTCATCACTTTCCTTACTTTTAGCACTTTTTATGATTACCTTCCTTATATTACTTTTTTGTTACTTTCCTTACTTTCCATACTTGCATTACTTGTGCTACTTTTAGCACTTTTATTACTTACATTACTTATACTTTCATTCATTACTTTCCTTACTTTACATACTTGCGCTACTTTTAGCACTTTTATTACTTGCATTACTTTGGTTACATTACTACTGTTACTTTCCTTACTTTCTTTTCTAATTCTGCATTTCTTTTGTTACTTTTTGTACCTGCACTACTTTTGTAACTTACATTACCTGTGTTACTGTTTGTACTTGTCCTTTGTTTGTTTTTGTGTTTGTCTGAGTACTATTCTTGCAAGGGTTGGGAATTGAAAATCGATTTCTATTCTGGAATCGAATACTTGAGGTCAGGAATCGGATACTTGTTATAAAATTTAAATTTCGATTCCTCTTATGGATTCCTTTGTGAGCATTTCAGTGTGATTTTAAACCATTTAAGCACAAGACTCTTTTTAATTACTGAGTGTTTACTTGTCTTTCATAATGCCTGAAATTTATATTAGTTAGGCTAGTTTTTTTTTTTTTTTACCTTATTGGAATTGGAATTGTTAAAATTCAAACGATACCCAACCCTAGTTCTTTCTTTAGGCATAATATTACAAATGACCTTCTTTAATAACCATAGTTTAGTTTTTTTCCTTGTTTTACTTTTAGTACGTTTGTTACTTTCCTTATTTGCATTACTTTGGGAATTTTGGTTGTTTTCAGTTCTTGAGTTACTTTAGGGCTTTTCACACTTTAAATGGTTACTAACCCTGGGTCATTCTAAACCACAGGTAAACTGAATCCTGGGTTATCTTGCGTTTCACACTGCTCATAAAATACCCGGGGTTAACAATTAATCCTGGGTATTCATTAGCTGACATTTCACATTCTACATTCCTAAACCCCAGGTATTTGCATATTTGCGGGGTCAGATTGGATGAACGCAGCACGCGACCTGTTTACATAACTCTAGCATTGCGCATCCTCTTATTGCCGACTGTACTATCGAGTTTATACTGAATGGATACTTACTTTGGACTATAAAGGTAAGAATAAATGAAACGGTCTCTTCTTTTATCAAATCGACGCGTTTTCTGTCAGTATTTGACATTTTTCCTCTCAAACGCTGAATTTACTGTTTATATAAAATGCACATTGTTTCTGTGACTGTACAAAGTATGCAAATATGTAGGCGATTGGTTATCTGTTGGTAAACGTCTATCTTTAACGTTCTAACATCGCATCGTTTCACACTGTACAAGTTTGGCACCGCATTGCGGTCACTGATAAATCTATTTAATAATATACATTTTATAAATACAATAAATGAATAAAAAAGTAATGTAATTCAAACCCACATTTATGCATTGATTGTTGTCTTATATACTGTTAACTGCAATACAATGCAGCCTTCAATTCTTTCAGTTCATAATAGTACATAAAAATCAAATTCATGAACATTACTACCCTGGAAATCCAGAGTTCTCACGAGAGCACAAGTTGAATTTGCTCAGCGAGTTTACTCTGGCGTCGAGTAATGATGCTCATTAAATATGCCCCTCGATCCGAGCTGCACCAATGCACGACAGCGCTGTGACGTCGAAGTCATTAGTAAACATTGCAAGATGGCTATGGATGAACACCAGTTGTTTGAAACGGCTTCGGCCGCTACAATGATCGAGTTAGACTTGGCTTTTTATCTAAAACAGGAACAGAAGACGGCGCTCGAATCGTTCCTTTGCAAGAATGACGTTTTTGCTGTTTTGCCGACCGGATACGGTAAGAGTCTAATCTACCAGTTAGCTCCGCTGGTAGCTAAGCGTATGGGGTTTGTTGTGATTGGTCGTAGTGTTATCCAATTGCGTGCAGTGAGATTTTCAAACGCATGCTTGGTGCCGCCCCTCGAGCTGGCCGAGTTTCATTAGTCGATGCCAGACCATTAATCTTTCAGATTTAGGTCTGGATTTCCAGGCTAGAACATTACCAGCTTTGGACCTGAATGGCAGGTTTTTCTTTTTATAACCCTACTAGTTTGATGCCAGATCCTAATTTGTGAACGTGGCAATTTAGTTTTTCTCAGAACTCTTGGACTATCTACAGTTTTGTCTGTACAAGGCGACAGAAAAAAAATGCTTGTTTTTTTTTCTTCTCATACCTCCCCCTTCCTACTCTCTTATTCATTCTTTTAAACAGGCTAATGCAATTAACTATTCAGAGAAGAAAAAACACTCAAAGATCCTCTCTCTCTCTCTCCTCTCTCTCTCTCTCTCTCTCTCTCTCTCTCTCTCTCTCTCTCTCTCTCTCTCTCTCTCTCTCAGCAGTGAATAGCAATGCTCTGGTCTCGGTTCAGTGAAGTGTTAGAGTTCACTGATCTTACAGGCAGTGTTTGTTTTAGCACGCGTGTTTCCATAGATCTCTCGTTCCTGGCGACAAGAGGCCGCCGTCCGGCTGCAGTCCGGCTCTCCCTCACACTCGCTCGTCCTGACTGGGCTTTCAGCTCACAAAGATTATTAGTGTTCCTCGTCTGCATTAATCTTGACAAAGAACTTCAAATTATGTTTAACAAAAGTGTATTGTTGCCTTTAATTGTCATGACATTATGCTAAAACTCGTTTTGTCAAATTAAGTGCATAGTCTATTTGTGTACTAACCCACATGTGTAACAGGTTTTCATTTCTTGCTTATACTTTGTTCTCAACAAATTTTACCATGGTACAGTAAGGGTATATTATGGTATAACTTGTAATACATAACATCTTTAAAAGTCCAATTTCTGTCCTTATGTAGCCTATCTGAAGAACAGAAAGCATCTAGCATGTTAAGACTCTGGGTTCTCAGTGTGTGTGTGAGAGCAAACCAGGTGTTTAAGTTTTTATGGCTGTTGTCTTGTCGTATATATAGGCACGTCAAAGATTTCAAACAGCCTAATCACTTCACTTGGAGGTTTTGAAGAACAAGTTCTCAGTTTTATTGCTTTATTTGTTCCCACAAACAAGCAGAAGACCTTGAGGCTAAACACCGCCTGAAGTGGAGTTGTACAGTAGATAAATCTGCTTCTTCTGCATTTCACCTCTGGTACTGTGTGTTTTGTTGGAGAAATTAGTGTTGGATTTCAGGCCTGGAGTAAGAACACACAGTGGTCTATAGCAAACACAAGGGCCCTCTTCATAGTAGCCTATCTTGATGCCACAACACTTTCTACCACTGGAAAAATTTGTATTTAAAAACAAATCAAATCTCCAACATACAGAGATACAAAAAGTATGCACACCAATTATTCTACTGTAGATTTAGTCGACTAAAACTTAAAACAATTCAGATGACTAAAATATTACTAAAACTAAATAGCATTTTAGTCCAAATTTGCTGTCAAAATGAACACTGCGGTTTACATGGCGGGAGATATTCAATCTGGTTTCTGCTAAGTTTACCACAGAGCCTTTAAGGTTCACATGAATTCAGATGGGTCGAGTGACTGGCGCTGGTTATCACTTCAACCAGTCCAGCTGTTCTCGCGCTGCATCTCCTGGATGTGTGTGAGGTTTGATCAGGTCGCGCCGATTCATCACTTGGCTTCTGGTGTTTGTTTCTCATGCGCTCCAGTAAATAAAAGCTCTTAATATCCAGTTCTGGTTCTCCTGATGGCGAGTTAGGCTTCAACCCCGCCTAGCCCTCATGCTAATCCGACTCGCAGACCTAGAAAAACAAATAATCTTATTTGGGATATTATATGAGTCACCAGCACTTGAAATTTGAAAAAAATTGTACAAGCAACATGTCTGCAACACCAATAAATATAACCAAGTACTAAAAAAATGGTCACCAAAAAAATATTCTTCAAAAGATCTTCTTTTGTGTTTCACAGAATGTTTGAAACAACATAAATGAGGAAATTATGACAAAGTTTTGACTTTTTGAGTGAACTCTCCCTTTGACGACATCCGAGTGAATTATGTACCTGGTTGTTTTTAGTATGTTTTAGGGCAGAAAATACACGTCAAAGGACTATGTCAGCTGGATGTATATAGTATGCCAGAGAATGTATTTATACAATACACCTACATACACCTACCCAAAGAACATATTTAATCTATTTTATTTTATTTTTATTTTAGCTTAATCTTATTCCGTAGATTAAGTACACATTTTCACAAGTTTTTGTTATGACATCATCAGCAGAGAGATTCACAAAAAGCATCCTGCACTGTGAAATTTTCCATGGTGGGACATCATTGTTTGTTTCAGTTTCCTAGACTTTTGGGGTTTAGCAAATCCGGCCGTATAAATCATGAAGTAAATAATATTGAAAATGCTTGTAATTCTCTCTGGCAGAGCGAGGATGAGGATCCGGACAGGGGGCAGCCGTGTATGCGCTGTGGAGAACAGTGTCCTGGCTTCCGCATGCACGGATGGAGGTAAGACTGGAGCGCTAAAACTGTTCCTTACTAGACTGTCACTGTCACAGAATCAGATTCAGATGAACACGTTTGGTATGAGCACCACAGCTCAATGCGTCGAATCATGTGTACTAGCCGCTAAGGCCACGGATCCCGCCCTTGACTTACTTTTGAAGGACATTCGTCCCAGGCCTGTAGACGGAAACACAACATCCTCAGACATAACATCTCCAATTATTGTTTTAGCTATGCGTTTGTTTTGAAATGAAGTTCCTAGAGGAACAGGAAAGCATGGGAGACAGTGCTGATTAACTGCAGGCTGTCAGGAAAAGATTCGTGTGCGCGTTGTGTGAGACCTGGGATTCTTGTGTGTAACGTAAGACGTCTAATCATATTTCCAGAGCAGGTAATGAGAGCCGCACAGTGTTTACGCTAACCTCTCTTCACTGTACGCCATCAGCTGAAGAATGAGGAGCTCCGCTCTCATGTGCTATTGTCATCTGCAGGATCCTTGATTTTTACTTCTGCCAATAAGTTTATTAGGCAGCCAACATTATCCACACTTAGTCCCACTGACCAGTAAATACAATATTTCTGAAGTCATGGCCACTAGCGCACTAAAATGTGGGTTTGGAAATATTGATATATTTCAGAGCCAGTTCAGAGCTGTAGATTATGTTTCCATCAGATTAATTTTTAGATGTAAGAAATAAGAATCCAAAGGGCGGTTTGTGACGTTAATACATGCCAGCTGTTGATCTTTTTTTTCTGTGTTTTCTTAACAAAAACCCCATCACAAATAGACCATGTGACTGCTGTAGTTTAGCTGTGTTTGATGTCTCTTTTTTTCAGAAAGCAGATGAACTGACTGATTGATAGTTTGATTAGTCACATCAATTACTTCTTGTTGTGCACCGATTTACCACTGTAAAAATCCCTAAAGAATTGCCCAAATAGCACTTTATCTTGTCATGGAGTCTAGAAAAGCTGTTTTGTTCTCTTCTTATTGGTCACATGACCAACCGAATACCAGATGCTTTGTCTCAGTAACCCCTCTGTTATAAAACAGTTTTGAATGAGGCATAAATAAGTGGAAATTCACACATCAGAAAATGCTTTTGCTTTTGTGTGATGCTACATCCACACATCAGTGTGCAGTCCAAGACTGTATCGGCCAGCACAACATAAAATATCACAAAACATCACAAAACAACATATACTTACACACCTTTAATATGTATATGAAAGTACAGTAGTCAACGTTTGAAGTGGATCAAAAAAGTTGATCAAAGTTGTCCTAAAACAAGAACGGGTCTTATTCAAAATTCATGTATAACTGATGAAAGGTTTTGATCCACTTCAAATGTTGACTACTGTACAAACATTTGTCCTCACAGTCAGGTCAGATTTGGACCATGTTTTAAAACACACACACACACACACACACACACACACACACACACACACACACACACACACACACACACACACACACACACACACACACACACACACACACACACACACACACACACACACACACACACACACACACACACACACACACACACACACACACACACACACACACACACACACACACACACACACACACACTCGTATGCCTCAGAAACACTTACCTTCAACTGCCAGCGGGTGTGTGAAGAAGCCAGACAATGACCTGGAACGAATGCAAAAGGACATGAGGCATTCCAGTGAGTTCAAAGGGGTGTGTGTGTGTGTGTGTGTGTGTGTGTGTGTGTGTGTGTGTGTCACATAGCTGTATGTTGGGGGTAAATTGTCTTTAGAAGTTAGATCAAATCTTCAAAGTTAAATGATTAATAAATTAAGTACATAACTAAAACTATTTAAAAAAGTTTTTGGCAATTGAAATAAATCTGATGTATTAAAATAAACTAAAATTTTTTGCCTTGGCAACTTACTGAAATGAATATCTTTAAGTTGAAGTATAATAAATACTAAAACTAAAACTGAAATAAAAATTAAATGAAAGCGAAAGAAATGTTTAAATAAAAAAATGACAAAGGTAAATTAAAATAGAATTAAACTAAAATTAAAATTAAACCTAAAATATATAAAAAATAAAAGATCATTAAAAACCCATGAAAGCTTTATATAACGTGCAAAAATACAGACTGATCTAGTAACAGCCTTGAGATTGTATCTTTCAGATGCACAAAATAGATATTTGCAGGATTGACTAATGAATGAATTATTTCTGATGTAATTTGGTTGTGCATCACTGAACTACTAAAGTAATTTGGGGTTTGAAAATCTGATTTATTTTTTTAATCAAACTGCAAGGCATTGTCTTTAATATGGTAATGATAATTATTTTTACTGAAGTCATTCTGCAGTTTCATGTATCACACACATATACACACACACACACATTTTTTGCTGTATTTATAATTGTATTATTTTTTCATATAGGCATATATATAAAATCAAATAAATATTTATAGAGAGCAGCAAAAGGCTCTTTTTATGGATGTATCAGGGACCTTCTACTGTAAATGAATGTGTGCGCATGACTTCTGTTCTCATCTTAAATTAGTGGGACAGCACTAGCTTTTGGCATTGTTGGTCTATTTAACTCCCCAGTGTGTGTGTAAATGAACAGAGCAGAAAGTACCCATAAATCTTCTTACTGCGCTCTTCACTCTCATGCCCGCGCTTCTGTCCAGAGTCACACATCAACATCAGTCCAAATCTAATCTGTTGCCCATTCTTCAAGTGAATCACTATTCATATGCTGCAATCTAATCCAGAGCACAGAAACAATCACATCTAGATCTTCACTACATCATTTTAATCTGACAATGTGTTGCTTTAATCCAGTGTTTCCCAACCTTTTTTTTTTTTTTATATGTAAAAAAATCCCGCTGCACACCACTAACCACTAAAGTAAGAAAATTGCACAAACATGCATTGCTACAAATGTCATATTAAAAGTATATATATTACTCACATTTAATGTGAAACTTGAGCTTAAATCAGATATGAACACAATAAGGTCATACAGGTAGTTGATAAAACAATACATTTATAAATCGTCACTGTCGGGCGGAAACCTGGCGTGTTTTTTAAATAATTAAACACAGTGTCATCAAAGTTGGTATTGTGGCTTTATAATTGGTCAGACATGCATGTGTCATTATAATAATAACATTTGATGAGAATCAAGCTCAGATGGAGTTACAAGGTTTTTGACCAGTGAATTACAGAAGTGTGCGTTTTGTCCGTCACTGGAACGGCCGCATCTGAGACTGTCAGTGCACATTATGTTTTCATCAACTTACAGGTTATATATAAAGTTTATTGTAGCTATGTGTTCGCTTTTAAATCTCATGATATAAAAGATGAAGCGCTAGCCTATAAGGAAAGCGCTATATGCACAGGATATTTAAAACAGTATTGGCTACAACTAGACTCTTCTCCTCTCTTCAAATACAAAAAAAACATGAACTTTTATAGACACAGGGGCCTATTTTAACGATCTAGGCACATGGTCTAAAGCGCAGGGTGCAAGTGCACTTAGGTTGAAAGTGTCTGAATTCACTTTTGCTAGTTTAACGATGGGAAAAATGGTCCGCGCACCCGGCACATGGTCTAAAAGGGTTGTCCTTATTCTCTTAATGAGCAATGGGTGTGTTTTGGCCATGACGTGCAATAAACCAATCAGATTCTCGTCTCCCATTCCCTTTAAAGGCCAGTTGCGCTCGCGCCATGGCGGATTCGCTATTTACATGACGGAATTTGAAACAGAAAAACTGAACGCTTCTCTAGCGAGGAAACGGATCTGCTCGTGTGCGAGGTTAAAGCGCTCAAGCAGACCATCTACGGGACAAAGTGTACGCGCCTTGTGGACCCGCCTATAGGTGCATATTACTAACACGCTCTTTAAATTACAAAAAAAATATCGTGCCATTGACTTTAGACCAGGTTTCAGTTGGTCAATGGCGTAGTCTATTTCAGTTGCCTCAATATAGCAACACGCCAACAATGCGCCTGAACACACCTCGTTTTCAGACCAGCAGCCCACGGGTGCACAAATGGGCGCAAATGCATTTGCTACAACGTGGCGCAGGACGTGAAAATGATAACTGCGTCGGGCTGAAATGGCATTAAACACTCGGGTGTATGATAGGGCCCATAGTTCACACTGCAGGCAAAAGTGGCCCAAATCAGATTTTTTGGGGGTCAAGTGACCAGGTCAGACTTCTTCAGAGGTAGTGTGAACACTCAAATCAGACCCAGATCTGATTTTTTTCAATGCGGCCGCAGTGTGAACAACCAAGGCGGATTTGATGCGACTTTTACGTCAATCTACGTCGACATTTGTCACAATTATGCGTCGGCGATGAAGCCCTAGACACAACAGACATAGATAGTAGCCTAACATTAAAAACTTGAGAGTGAGGTGTTAGACCTAATTAGTAGCCTATATAGGGAGATACTTCAATTCAAGCTAAACTAGAAGGATCCTACCGTAACCGCTCCGTTTTTAAAAAAAATCACACGAAATGGAAGAACGGGGACACAGGATAACGTGGCTGCAGTGTCAAACTACGCATCCACACAGACCTCTGTAGTGAATTTGCAGCCATAAAATAGCCAATTTTGCTCTCTTTCTCTTCGTTCTTCTCCTCCTCAGCATCTGCTCATTAATGTTACGGCTTCCATTACACAAACATGTTTAAATAAATGTGAATATGCTTACTTCCTCCATAACCTCCCGAACTTTAGTGCAACCGCGTGCTGCGTCTGATGTCATTGTTATTGTTCTTTTGCGCATGCGGGTTAGTTTGAAACCTCAAACAGTTCACACTGCAATCAGATATAGGTCACATTTTAAAAGGTAATGTGAACAGCCAATCAAAAAATCGGATCTGAGCAAAAAATCTGAATTGAGCATTAAGACTTGCGGTGTGAACTTGTGTTTCTTGAGTAAAGAAAAATCAGTACTTATTCAAACATCAGTTCTTTATTTACCTTTGCATTGCAGACAAGCAGAGATCCCTCTCCAAACTGCGTGCAGCACGAAGTTACGAATCATTTTCATTGCTTAAATATTTGTATAACCCATATACAGGCGTAAAGGATGACCAATAGCATAAAAATAATAATAATTGACGAAATATAGAGATAAAAGGTTTCAGTCTGACAGCGACGATATATTGTTAGTTGTAGTATTTATTTTATTTACAAAAAAATTGGCATTTGATCCTTTTCCACGGCACACCTGACAACACAGTGGTTGGGAAACACTGCTTTAATCCATGTAAAGTAGCCTATTCAGATTCTGCTCAACAAGCGCTGTGTAAAAAAAATTAAACGTTCGTTGCACTGACGTTAATGTCCATTGCGGTAACATTTATTTTCCTCCGATTCGACCCATTCTGCTTCGGCTCTTTTCTTCCCAGACTCTTTCCCCCATGTCCACCCGTCTGGCCCCCTATTTTGTGTCCTAATTCCTCCTGTCCGACTAATAAGATTAGTCCTTTCAGGTCCTTCTGCTGCCAAGACTGCAGGAATAGAGCCATCAGACTCCCACACTTACCCTCCTCTCTGCATTTCCCTCTTCTGTCTCAGTGCTTCTTAATTTAATCATTGTCTTGCTCTCTTTTACTCATTCTCATTCCCTTTCATTATGTCACACTCTTTTCATCTTTCTTTAGGTTCAGAATCAGATCAGTGTTGTTGGGGAGTAACTAAAAGTAGCAATGCTATTTACTGTATTAGCAGTAGTGTGTTTCCAGTAACTACTTTATGAGCTTTATTTAAATTTGAATTCCAAAGTGTTTTTATTTATATACACTACCGTTTAAAAGTTTTGGGGCGGTAAGGTTTGTCGGTTAAAGAAGTCTCTTATGCTCACTGAATTTATTTGATGAAAAATACAGTTAAAACAGTAATATTGTGAAATATTATAAAAATGTAAAATAAAAGTTTTTTTTTTTTACCTTTTTTTAATATATTTTTTAATTTAATTTATTTCTATGATGGTGAAGCTGAATGTTCAGCATCATTACTCCAGTCTTCAGTGTCACATGATCCTTCAGAAATCATTCTAATATGATGATTTGCTGCACGAAATGCATTTCTTATTATTATGAATGATAGCTTTAAAAAAGTTTTTTTTTTTTTCAGTATTCTTTAATGAATAGAAAGTATTATTTAACAGATAGAGAAATATGTTGAAATAAACTGCTGCTGTTCATTATGTTTTTGATCTAGTTATAAAAATTAGGGTGTATTTTGTAATTTGTTAAATCTATGTATTTTGTTATATTATGTGTTTATGTGATGGTCACCTGAATGGAAACAGACAGTTGAATAATTTAAATAACTAATTTTATTAGGCCACTAACTAGCACTAGCACTAAAGGGTGGCTTGACTGTAGTTGAACTACTTTAAATGATCAATAGCTTGTAACTCAGCAAAGTACAGTTTCTCAATACTGGCAGGAAATGACTGAGCAAGGCACTGGACTTCCAATCGCTCCCGGGCGCCATAGCAAAAATGGCTGCCCACTGCTCCGGGTGTGTGTTCACTGCTCCGGGTGTGTGTTCACTGCTCCTGGTGTGTGTTCACTGCTCCTGGTGTGTGTTCACTGCTCCTGGTGTGTGTTCACTGCTCCGGGTGTGTGTTCACTGCTCCTGGTGTGTGTTCACTGCTCTGGGTGTGTGTTCACTGCTCCTGGTGTGTGTTCACTGTTCACTACTCCTAATGTGTGCACTAACTTGGATGGGTTAAATGCAGAGGACAAATTCTGATTATGATTACCATACTTGGCCTTCACATGTCACTCTCACACACTCACTCATTCTAATTTCACAATTGGTTCAAGTTGGTCACTGGTACTCTGTTATCTGTTAAGTCTCTGCGCTGTCAAAATAAAAGTCCCATTCCCACACACATCAGCCAGACATAAACATTTATCAGCTGATACTAATAATCAAAAAGTTGATCATATATCTGTCTTATACTAATTCAAATAATATATTTCTGTATATTATGTATATAATATGTTTTAAATGTATTATATTCAGTATGGCAGAGGGCGGCAACCTATGTCACGCGTGCCAACAGGAGGTGTAGCCTATGCATTTCATTCAGTATTTTGCTAAAGTATAAATAGTTTTATTAAGTTAAGAGTTATAAATGGCCTACTATTAAAGTTAGAGAATTAAACCGCGCAAATCAGTGAAAGCTTGTTTGAACATTAATGCTATACATTCCAGATGAAACTTTAACACTTAAATTTAACACTTCCCAAAATGGTAAAATATAAAGATGCGAGAGTGTGTAATAACGGCTCCCGCTAGCCAGATAACGCTACAGAGGAGTAGCTGAGCAAGCCCACGTGCAAACTACCGCAAATGAAACTGAAAGTTCAGCATTAGAGTTAGATTTAGCAGATTAGATTCATATTGGTTTTGTGGAGACATAGTTATGTTGCCAAGTGTAAATTGAACAGTTTTAACAAAAAGGATGGATCTGATCAGTAAAAACGCATTAATGACCAGGTGTAAACAGATCCATTGGAAATTCAATTCAATTTCAACTCAACAAAAATGTATTTCGGCCCTCACAGACAATTTTCCATAGTAAAGAAAAAATATACATGATAACCGAAAAAAAGTGTAAGCTGAAGCCTTTGCTTATTATGCCTACCCTTTATACATATTTATCTAATGAGCATTATTTTTTCTCACTGGATTTGATTCATACAAGATAAACAAACAGTTACATAAGACATTTTCCAAAATTTACATACATGATTACAAAGGTACACATTTCAGATATTGTTACAATAGTTAAAATAATACATACACAAATTATTCAAATTGAGTTATATAATTATCACGTTGTTTTTAAACATTTTCTTGAATTTACAGAGTGAAATACACAATTTTAATTCCTCATCACAATTATTATAGGTTTACCCCTTTGACAGATATACATCTATTTTTTGCATTAGTTCTTGCCCTTATTTTTTTAAACATAAAAATCTGTTCTTCAAAGTGTAATTGAAACCTGAAAACAAACAAACTAAAGGAAAAATGTCACTTCATGTCAAAAAGGTTGCTGACTCCTGCAGTTTGGGACCATTCAAAAAATCTGTGATTCATCAGCAACTGTGGATGGAGGAAGAAACGTTCATTTCCACCCTGAATTTATTAGCATGAACTGAAATGACCTTAAAGTCTTAATTGCATTATTTACTGGGCCAAATTTAATTTTAAAACACACCAAAACTCCATATTTTTGTGACTTTATTAGGTCTGATTTAGCTAGAAGGTGATTTTGCATGCCAGGATGATGAAAAGCCTGTGAATGATAGATTGGTCCCAGAATCTGTGCCAGCTGAGCACAAGCACCGGAGAGAACGTCCATCTTGTCATGCGTGTCTGATGTTGTCCAAGGCAGTTGTCCTGGAGGTTGTCAAGCTCTTGTGAGAATTTGATTGAGTTACCAGTGAGCTCCTGGCCATGGTAAGAGAGTCTGGCAGGATGGTAGTAGTTGAATTACCAGTGAAGAGCCAGGCAGTTATTTCTCAACCGCTCACTGCTGCCACCATGAAACCCGCACCAGAAAGTGTCCATCTGTTCTTTAAACCGGATCCCTTGATTACTCGCTTTTACGTTTGCAACTCTTCAGCACAGCACTATGGGAACTTGTTTCCACCCCGGAGTAAAACAAACAACTGCGACTTTTTAACTCACAATTCTGACTTTTTTTTCTCGCAATTGCGAGTTTATATTTCACAATTGACCCTTCGCTGGGAGTTTGATTGACAGGCGATCTGACCAATCATAATCTGCCATCTGCCGAATCGCCATTTTTGTCCGACAAAGCAGTCAGGAGAGTTAGTAGATTAACGTTGGAGGATTTGAACTTGAAAAACGGAGTGTACTGACGTCTTTCCGCGGTTAAAACAACATTCCTTCTGATGTTCAGTCATGTTTATTTGGTGCTATAAATTAACTAGAAGGAATAGATGATCAGTTCATGAGCAGCTTTAACTGAGGCGCTACAGCGATCTGTCTGACACATTAAAGAGCCACAAAACGGTATTTATTATTTAAATTTCTTAAAAAAATTACCAAATTTGAAAGTTGAGACTTTGTTTCATATCAAAAGTAACCTGGTCTGTCCTGTCTGTCAGTGCATTGTCAGTGTCCTCTCTGCTCCGAGATATATTTTTCAATGTGTGAGAACATGGTGGGACGTGAGAGCGGTGTGGCTTGTTGGACAACTAAAGGGGGCGGGTCTTTGCGAACGGTCAATTCTGAGGAAAAAAGTCTGAATTGTGTGATTAAAAAGTCGCAGGTATCTTTTTTTATTTTTTTATTCTTTTATTCTGTGGCGGAAACAAGCTTCCATAAATATTCGAGCTCAAAGCTGTTTAAATAACCATTAGGGATGCACAATATATCGGCCACCATATCGGTATCGGCCGATATATGTTCATTTTTAATGTCATCGTTATCGATAAGAAAATTTGGTCGATTTATTTAAGCCAATAAATAATGGATTATTTCCTTCAGCTTAGACCCTTCAGATGCGCACTGTTCACCATGATGGTGTTGAATTGCTTGAAATAGGATTGAAATCCTTTCAAAAAAGGTGCAACATGTGCAGTGCAAGTCTGTCATATAGGCTACATAAAATTATAATGTGAACATTATAATTGTGTGCTTGGGATATGGATTTTAATGGTGAGACTTTGGTTTTTGTGTAAATTATAGAAAATTTTGGATTTAAATTTATCAGCCAATATATCGGGTATCAGCTTTCAAAAATAAAGAATTATCGGTTATCAGTATCGGTCTAAATTTTCATATTGGTTCATCCCTAATAATAATTCTTACCGTAATTTTAGGGTTTATAGCATTGTGTTAGCATAGCATGGCAATAGAGGTGTAAAATTGGATGTAACTTTACACAGAAAAGGTTAAGTGAATTATTCACATGAAAATGATATAGTTTGAAGTTTATGCATACAGTTTACATCTAGTGGCTCTACTTGAGTATTTTACCGTTTACGAATAAGCCTTTCTATAAACCAGATTTAGCTTTATTTATTTTGCAAGTGGAAATTAGTTTGTGTGGTAATCCCCGTTACAGCATAAATGATGTCCAGTGAGTTTAACTTGTATTAAACCCAGAATATTATTTTAAGATGAAAGCGTCAAAAGAGACGCAGCCTCATACTGTACATCCTTCCTATCACATGAGCTGTTATAGAGAACATGTTTGAAAAGGGAAATCTGAAACATGTTGTTGGTGAGGGAGGAGACCGAGGGGAGGGCTTGTGGAGGGAGAATCTATTGTTTGGGATCAGTGTTGGCTTCAGCGGCCTGAGGGGGAAGAATCAAGCAATAGAGACCACTGTCATCTGACTCGGCTCAAGCGGGATGACGTTTTGTTCACTACCAGGTCATTGAAGAATGGCTAACTTGCTTAAATCACCTTGGGTCTGAACAATTCAACATATTACAGCTCTTAAAAAGGGATTTTGCAGTGTCAGGACTACAGGTAATGTACTCAGTACTGATCACTTAGTGTTCAGTTACCTATGATCTTGTGAAGTGTTTCAATTTAGTTTTGTGTTTGAACTAGTCTGACAGGAAGTTTGTTCAGAATGACAATCATAACGGCAATAGCAGTGATGATGATGATGATGATGTGTATCGCTGTTAGTTTGGCAAAAGTGTGTTTATATGCTTGTAGGAACTTTCTTTGGAGTGTTTATTCAGTTTTAAAGAATGTCAAAAATTTTGGAAATATGCGCCCTCAGATTTTGCAGACAAGCTTTTTAATGCCGCTTATACAAACAGATATATGTAGCTTTTTTAATAAATTACGTGACTATTGTACTGTGGTGAAATAAGTGTCTGAAGTCATTCACATTTAAATGTTCTCTTTCCAATATCTTTCTTTGACAGTTAAGTTGCATGATTATTGTATTTTGGGGGAAAGTGTCTAAAAGTGGCAGATCATCATGATTCTGTCAAATGGAATGAGGTAAAAGATAAGATACAAATGTCAGCGTTTAATTATAGTTAGAAAGATGCCAGCGTTTCTGACTGTACATGATTTGTAATCTTACTAAACAGCATTATTAGTGTGCAAGCATTGGTTCTGGTACAATACAATTGTTTTATTCCTTGACCTTGATTCCTTAATAGTCTTGTATAATAGTCTTAAATCTAATTCTAAAAAGTTGTATAGTTAGGGTTTTAGGATTTTTTATTTATAACAGCTGTTTCCTATATTCAAATTGTTTAATGCACACAATAAAATAATAATGTTTTTAAAAAATGTAATTAAGTCGCTAATTTAATCGCTAAATTAACACCGAATTTTTTTATTTTTTTTTACTTTTTATTTAAATGCCACAATATAAGTCTGTAAAATGCTATGGGATCTATTTTAAAAACATTTTTTTTAGCAATGACTAACAGTAGTGTGAATCAGTTTTTTTAAATACTTCATTTAAAAAGATTGAAATAACTAATTTGCGTAAATAAACAGCAATTTTGCTACAGACAGACATTAATGCAACTTATATGATCCTGAGATTCAGATGGGACATTAAAGCATACTTCCTACTGGAAGGATTAACTTGCCAAATAAAAATATGATTAAAATCATCACAATATATTGGATAATCCAGTATTGAATGTTTTTTTTGATTGATTATGTTTATTTCATTCATGGATATTTTCCAACAAAACTTACTTCATCATCCTCATATATATAATTTATAAAACCATGATGAAAAGGAGGCAGGGTGAAGAATATCTTATATTTCCTGCCCCCTCAAAAAAACACAAAAAAACTCAACATATCAAGTCCCCGCCAATGCATGACGATAACAAATGAAACAAACTAGAAACCAAAACATCAACCTGAAACAGATTCCAAAGCAAACCATAATCACAACCATCATCATCACCATCAATTTCTATAAGTATTCATCCAAAGCAAACCATGATCACAACCATCATCATCATCAATTTCTATAAGTGTTCATACAAATCCATTGTTTTCTCTTTAAATCTTTTTTTTAAACAGAAATACATTTTTACATTGCTTTAGTTCATTTTGCAGAGAATTCCAAACTTTCACTCCCACCACTGAAGTACACATTTGCTTTGCTGTAGTCCTTGCAGTTTGCTACCTAAAATGTCCCTTTCTTCTTCCTTCATTTTCTATAAGGAATGTATTGCAAGTATTCAAATATTGATCTGTGCCAACGCGCTGATAAAGACATCATTCAGCCATTAGAGCATTGGAGAAAGTTGGACTTCATTGAGACATTGCACACCCATCGTCTTTGATTTATCATAGACTGTATGGCACAATATTACAAATGGTTTCTGTGTAAATATGTGTGCATAGGATAAATGAATGGCTTGGCAGATGTGTGTGACATCATCATGTGCAGTCATACCATCTGCACATGCACATGTCTTCAGGACACATCTGGAAACAGATTGCATGTTGATCTTGGGTTAGGATGGCTTTTACCAGCAGGGGTGAACTTGTTGACCAGTGCTAATGCCTGAGCCGTAACGTTTCCACACTGTTTTTGTAGTGTGCTAATCTTTGTTTGTCCCTTCTGGGAACAATAGGACAAAATATGCCATTTATGTAAGGTTTCCTGTTAGCTGTGTGGAGTTGTATGAATATTAATTATTATTTATATATTATTATTATTCAAGATTTGTGTGATGTACTTAGTGGTTTTCAACATGAATGCAAACTTTTGACCCCCCCAAAAAAAGTTAGAATTAGATTCAACATTCTTCAATTCAAAATTGCTTGATATTACAGTTTGACAAGCGTCTTGAGATTATTATTTTTTTAACTACTTTTACATTTAGATTTTTTTGACACTTGATTGCATGTTAAAACATGACACTCGTGGGCATACAAACAGTCTATTAATGTCTATTGACAAACTTTATTGCTTAAAATGTGTTTGCAAAGTATCAATTTGTTATAAAAACAGAACAGAAGTGTATTTACTATAACAAATATGAACTATTTTAAAATAGTTTCAAATGTAAAACCGATATTTTAAATTGTAACAAGATTTCACCATATTATTAATTTTTGATCAAATAAATGCAGCCTTGGTGAGCAGAAGAGACTTTATATACAAGCAAGTTGGGCCGGGGACATGGAGTGGCAGCTTATCCAGAGAAGAAGGGATTGGTAGAATGGAGTGGTGGATAGGTGGAGAGGAGGAAGAGAGTAAAATCAGTGAAAAGCAGCTTTTGTCTTCCATCTGTGCGCCCCGCCACCAAACCCATCTGAGGTGTTATACAATAGACACACTGATATAGTGACGTTGTTTTGTTCAGTATGCACTCATCTGCTTTCTTTCTCTCAGTTTGACATTGTGGCTGTAGCTGTCCATTAAAATGAACTGATGTCTGACTTTAAGAGAACAGTAGCGCTTATCCCATAACTGTACTGAGAAGGATTAAACCCCCACCCCTTCCACACACACACACACACACACATGAACCGCCACGATATTCCCGTTTCACCTCCGTGTGGACTTGAAGACCGGGCTTTGACCTCATTTCCAGCATGAGATAGAGAGAAAACTGATCACACAAGTGGTGTGATATCATCAGTGCCGCCCAATGAGCGGGCCTTCAGACTGTGACACGCGCGTCCGCCGCTCACCAGTCTCTGGCAGCGCTCAGTCCGAGGACGGGGTTTGTTGTGTTGTGTTGTGTTGTGGGACAGGATTAGGATTAGAGAAAAGTGTGTCGCACCTGGACATTTTCTGGCTGATTCTTGAACTGTATTCAGTACGTATTTGTTCATTCTCTTTTAATCTGATGTTTTAGAGATTATTGTTAATTTATTCAAGCAGTAAGGTAGGAGAGACGTGCTATATTTTATACTGCTATGGCTTTATAAAGCTCTTACTGCATAGTAAAAATAATAAAATATTACATAAAATAATTAGATCTTTATTTAACAAATTCGTATTATTTCATCAAGCAAATTCAAGTTATATTTAAACATCTGTATAGGCAAGTCAACGTGAGAATAACTTGTATCATTATAATAATTCAATATTACATTATATATTTTGTATTATGTTCATTATATTTCAAGATAAACATTTACTGGACTGAAGCAACTTTGGTTTACTTGATTATCCGTACATCATTTATTTTTTAGAAAAATGTTAAAATGTATCAAATATGATGATCTCTCAATCATTATTGTATTGCATTGCATTATATGTTTTGCCCCTCAGAATGAAAACTACAGAGCTTTGATCATAAAACTAAGCATTTACACACCATCTCACATATTATTGGGAATGTAATCATTTCATCTTACTTTTTGACCATATAAATAGCAGCAACTTCACCAAACTGCATATTTCTGCTTAGTTTGAGCATCTGAATATTATTATAATTTTTTTATGAGCTTGATATTCTCACTATATATCATACTACATGAGCCATAAAATCCTGATATATCAAATAAGGTGCAAACGTTTTGTAGATTTAGTGTTCTATTTCAAAATATTATTTCATATGTCATGCATTACAGGGATAAGGATTCATTCACCCAAAAAAAAAAATCATTGATCATTATTTACTCTTCCTTTTGTTCCAAACCTGTATGAATTTTTTTAGAAAAGATATTTTGAAGAATGTGTTTCATGTTTGTCCTTACAATGAAAGTCAATGGGGTCCAAAAAAACAACGGCCCCTACTGACTTTCATTTTTCAAGGTTTCACAGGTTTGGAACAAGGTTAGAGTAAATCATGACAGAATATAACACCTTTTCTTCATATCTTGGTTCTATACAAAATAAAGTGAAGGTTGGTTATGATTTAAGTCATTTGGTGTATGTCTGTGGTTTAAAGGGCTTTTGTTGGCATGAGTTTGGCTGTGTAGTGAAGTGTAAGATCCGTGACTCTAGCCATTGTTCCAGTAGTTGCCATGGATGAACCTGCTATGCTGGTCTTCATCAGAAACATAAGATCATTTGTCATTAATAGATGCCATTAATTAAATTGCTGTGACAACAGCAGGTTAAAAGTAATTCAGGGTGAGGTGTGAAACCAATGCAGTGGGACAGGCCTGTCTGCATGCACAACATGTTTTGTTTTTTTCTCTCTCTTTCAAATAGTATTAAACTTGTGTGTATATTTTTGCATATTGTTTTGTGAAATGTGTGAATAACTATAATTGTGATTTAATGTGCGATTAGATGTATTGTTATATGTGTGATTAGGTCTTATTCTTGTTTATCTTGGGGATGTTTAGGACACCAACATGTTGAAACCAACATGAAACCCCATTTGCAACCCAGATTTCTTCTGTAATGATGTACTTCTGAGTTTAACAAGGACATCGCTTGATTTTATCAATCAGGAATTGAATAGAATATTCTCTACAACATCAGCCGGGAAAAAAAAGCCTTAGAAAACCGTAGTGAAAAATAAATATACTAAAATGTATTTGAAATGCATTTATTTCAAATCTTGCATTTAAAGATTCATATTATTCAAAGTTCATACAATCCTTATTAATACTGACATTAAAACCCATTTTAGGCTTAATATTAAGAAATGTGCATTGTGCACAAGTAGTACTCCAAATAAAAAGTTTCATTATAACTTTTATATCAGTAAGTCTCAAGCGATATGTCAGTAAGTATGTTAATATATTTGAACTATACTTAGTATGAAATATATGTATTTTAAATATATTACTTTTTTACTAGCGAAGGCGGCCCAAGTTATAACATTTTGATTTGATTTTGATAAAGACTAATGTTTTCTTTGGCATGCTGTGCTGAATGATAGTTCACAATAAGACCAGTAACATGTAGAATGTAAAGATGGTAATTTTGATTGCAGGGTCGGTTTCTACATTTGATTTTAACGTAAAGTCAACATGAGTTGATGTAACATCTTTTAGGCATGAATCACCTGCCTGAAATTATTGTCTGTTTTGAGAAGTAATAATAGGTATCATGAACATCGGTTGTGTCAGCTGGTGCTCAGAAATGTTGGTGACAGGGTTTGACCAAAGTCAGAAATTAAGATTTGGAATATTTTTAATTCATAAGTAGTGTTCGACCAATATATATATACTGTATGTGTATATATATATATATATATATATATATATATATATATATATATATATATACTGTATATATATATATTATATATATATACTGTATGTATATATATATATATATATATATATATACATACTGTATGTGTATATATATATATATATATATTATTATTTTTTTATTTTTTTATTTTTTCTGTGCCGACATCTTAGAAAGCAGGGTGGCCGATATAAAGCAGATAAATCAATGTCTATTTTATATATAGCACCATTAGGTTGACCAATGTGCTGCACAATATAAACAAAACAATTTGACAATACAAAAAATTTGTAAAATACAGTGCAATAAAACTTCCTCTTAGATTATAAGCCAAATTAAAAAGACAACTCAGATTTAAAAACAGATAGTGATGATGCAGATCTAATACAGAAGAGCATTACACAGTCTGAGGGCAGATACACCAGATGAGATATGTTTTTCACACAAAGCTATAGAAGACTTGGAATATAGTTGTATCGTAGTGTTATGCCCCTTTTATGGCTTTTTTTTGGAGCTTAGTCTGCATTCACTATGGAAATGAGGAGTCTGGACATCTCCTTTGAAGGATTCAGCATTTCCTAAAAAATTCTGCATTTTTGAGACTGAGCAGAACGCAGATATTCAATGTCCCCACCACTTTTTGCCAGTGTCGATATTGTCCCCACCACTTTTTAAATAAATACAAATAACCATTACAAATACATAAAACATCTCCAGTTAACTAGCAGAGCATCCATTTCATTCGTTTGGTAAATAAGAGGCGATCTAGCGCTGAAATGAGTTGTTTTTTAAATCAAGTGATCAAAGCGATCTGTGGGACGTACAGTGTTCTCTTTTGGCTCGCGGACAGTCTTCACTCGGACGCGCGCTTCAATCCGTTGCGGAGACTCTTCATTCGTTCCGGTGAAATCACAAAACAAAATGCACACAAACGTGTCCCTGCTTGATATATAACCACTGATAAACATAATCGGTTTTGATGAGAAAAACTATACAAGTGCGGATTAGAACCCAGAACCTCTGACACGCTTGGCAAAAGTTCTGCCTCTGGACCATTAAAGTACATCGGATCTATGTATTTATTCACGTGAATATTCTCGGCACTAACAACATATATTAGATCTCATTAAAAGACAAATTAAGCCCAATGTACTATTTAAATCAATTGCTGGACATTGTAATGTTATTGTACAAACATCTGATTTATGATTTAACATTGTATTAGCACCCCCCCCCCCCACACACACACCTGTCCCACCCACTTTTTAAAACAAAGTTACGCCATTGGTGGTTCATGATAGTGTTTCAGAGACTCAGAACAGCTTGAATCATTTACTGTGAATCAAGCCGATCTGAGATGCTGTGAGCTGCACACGTGTAAATGAATATTTACTGAAACTGGCAGCACATGTATTTATTTGCCTGCAACCTATCAACATAAAAGCTTGATGGTAAACCATTTGAAAATGAAGAAATATAGGGCCAGATTTACTAAACAGAGCAAATTAGCCTTAGAGCGCAATCCCATAAAAGTCCCATGGGAATGTAAAGTTCAGCGCATGATCTACTGACGTCATGCAAATGAAAGAACACAGACACAGCCGGATCATTTCCATAATGACCAACACAATCTACCAAGAGCAGCGCAAATTAGCGTCTGGTTTAAGATATGCTTTTGGGGCGGTAAATATTGATGGAAATACCAATAACTTGTCTAGCGCAAACCTTAGTGAATCACCTTGCATGATTCATTTAAATATTCTCCACCCATAAATTCTGCGTCTGAAAGGGAAACTCCTACAAATGCATATGCAATAAGGTCAGCCGCAAAAATAACTGTTTCCATGCTTCTCAGCGCTATCCTGACAGTAGTTTTTTAACGCCAAAAGAGGGTTTGCGCAAGCTGTTAGTGAATCTGGCCATAAGACCTAAATATTAGTATTGTATTTTTAAAGTAAAATAAAATGTAAAATTACATTATATTTCTTATTTCGTTAATATATTTAATAATAATCACAATAAAATTATTATTATTATTATTATTATTATTTTATAAGTAGTAAAAAACAGTGTGAATGTGGCCTATAAAAACTCAAATGGAATGAGTTTTTTTTTTTTTTATAAACCCAAAAAAGTACGAACACCCAATTTTTAAAATGTTTTTCAGATTCATTCCCTTATTTCCCCCCAAATCCTAAACCGTTGTGTTGAAAGTGTAATTTTCAGTTGTGTTGGATTGGCAGTGTCCAGTCTGTCCACTCAACACCCCTCTGCTGACCTGTTTCCACAGGAAGATCTGTGTGCACTGTAAGTGTGTGCGGGAAGAGCATGTGGTGCGCTCGGTGCCCGGCCAGCTGGAGAGAATGATGATGAAGCTGGTGTCAGACTTCCAGAGGCACTCCATATCCGACGACGACTCGGGGTGCGCCTCGGAAGAATACGCCTGGGTGCCGCCCGGAATCAAGCCTGAACAGGTGAGGAGACCGCTTTCAGGAGAATCTATAGATACAATGACGTCAAAGTAAAGTGTTAAGTGAGCGGTTGGTCTGAATCAGCCAATCACAGCCTCTCTTAAATCCACTAAAGCTGCTCTTTTTAATACAATGAAACAAGGCTGTCAAGCTTCAAGAAGGACAAAAAACATCACCTCAGCTATCCTATGTAGCGCCAGTGTTGATGTTCAGTTCTGCATTTCATTTTATCCTGGCCAATAACTGCCCATTTCGACCGTTAGAGACTGTACCTACATGTAAAAGGTACAGGAACTAATCAGTTTTTTTTGGCAAATGATTCTTGTGATGAGGAAAACGCTGATGGAATTGCGAAATCCAGTCATAAAAATTGACAGTATAACATCGAACGTCATGAAATTTGGCAAATTTTGGATCGATAAGTCAAAACTAGGGCTGTATACTTAGTGCCTGTAAGTATTAAACCTCAAAAGACTGTTAATCAAATATAAAGTGTGTATGTTCTGCACATAGGCGGAGCGTGTGTAAGGCTGGACCCTGGCCATTTGAGACTAGCCTGGAATATTCTCACTCAAACCACTGACTGCTGCTGAATCTGATTGCTTTTAAGGCCAATTCACACCATACAGACAACACAGTGTGTTTGTCGGGTTTGTTTTCACCCTACTGAACATGTTCAGTTAGCGTTTGTCGGTGTATGTTGAACAGGTTATTTTTTTATAAAAGTATAAACCCAACTGCCAACTTGTTAGTTGGCGTTCGTCTGTACGGTGTGAATTGACTTTTAGAGGTTAAAGCTGACCTTAACTGCTGGTTTAGGTTCAGGTTTCTCCTAATAATAGCATATTGGAGAAACGAATTGGGTGTTTGCCCTCTTGAGAGCGCCAAAAGTTTCTATTTACTATTTGTTTTTGAAGTGTTGAGCAATGTAGCCAATCACAAACATATCTGTTGATTTCTTGAACGTAATAACCAATCAGAGGTGTTTAAGTTAGAATCCACTCACCACTCAAAACTTCAGAGTTTTTGTCCACTTTCCAGTGCTGACTTCTGAACTTGCGCAAATCTTCTCGTCACAAGTTAACTTATAACAAACGAAGTGTAGACATTGTGTAGGCTAAATAAGAGATTCATTGCGCAGTCAGCTTCATTGATTATAACTTTGGAACTTTGTGAGATCGCGATAAATTGAGACGAGCGACAGCTTTTTGGTGATTTAGCTGATTTAGAATTTGAATAAAACATTTGCTTTGCTGCATTAGGTAAGGCAATGGATATTTATTATGCAAATTAGCTGCCATGCCAAATCACGCATGCTTGCTTTTCTGTTCAAATTAAACTGGTTTGCGAACTGGTTTAACTTTAGGAAAAATATTACTATTGTACAGTAGAATGTATTTCTCAAAGTAATAATAATAAAACTATTAAAACCTAAAAAAAGGAATTGATACATTTTCATTTGATGACATTTTTTTTTAACGGAATTTGGGGAAAATTCTGTCACACTAATATATGTGTGTATTTGTGTTCTTTTATGTACAGGTTTATCAATACTTCAGCTGTATTCCAGAGGACAAGGTTCCGTACGTGAACAGTCCAGGAGAACGATATCGTATTAAACAGCTCTTGCACCAGCTGCCTGCCCATGACAGCGAGGTAAAACCTCTCACATACTCAGCATGTTTTCATGAATTCATCATTCATATTGGCCTCAATACATTAATGACGTTGAGAATGTCATGTTGTAAGTCTGTGTTGGTCTTGCGTGAGCTGTAACAGTATTGTAAATGTATGTATGTGTGTGTGTGTGTGTGTGTGCATAGCCTCAGTACTGTAACTCTCTGGATGAAGAAGAGAAGAAAGAATTGAAGTTATTCAGCCAGCAAAGGAAGAGAGAGAATCTGGGCCGGGGCATCGTACGACTTTTTCCAGTCACCATGACCGGAGCCATCTGTCAACAGGTAGAGAAAGAGAGAGACAAACACGGCACAGTCTGCTGATGACATCAGTCCGGATGCAACTTTTCAACTGTAAAATCACCTTGATATGTGAACTTGCTGCTTCCTTCTCCCAGAAATAGTGCATATTTAGCTGAGTAGCACTTCAGCTGAAGTATAGAGTGTGCACAGAACTACTTGAGCTGAAGAGGCACTCGTCTGGCATGTGGCTTCTGGAAACTTTTTGATATGCTGTGATAAATTCAGACTCCGGTCTGACCAGTGCCAAGACAGATACCATATGTACTAGATAAAACCGCATACTTTCCATACACCCCCAGCAATATTTCATGTGTTTTGCCACATTTCAACACCTATAATGCACTCCAGATGATGAGGAGCTGCCAAGAGGGTGTGACTGTGTTGAGAAGAGGCAGATTATTACAAGTCTTGCTCTGTTGATTTGTGTGAAAACCCAGTTTTTTATGTCATCAAACACAGAACAGTTAGTATGTAATCTTTCTTTCATATTTCTACTTGTGAGGTTTATAATTTTGACTTTATTATAGCTTTTTATTATAGAGTTGTCACCCTGCTAAAGAACAGGGACGTGCTGTTAAAGCAACGTTAAAGGGTACTAGACATGTATTGAAGCAGAATTAACCCTTTTACTCATGGTAAAATCACTGTAACAACCTTGAGTGGGTCAATTTTTTTTTTTTATGTTCAAATTAATAATTTGAATCATTGATGATAAAAATCAGGATAAACTATTATTTAGATTAGGAATGTCCACCTAGTTTAACTAAATTCTGTTGTATATAAACATTTGAAATGTACAGTCATTTTCATAAAAAGAAATTGACAAAAATATTGATTTTTTGGGGGGACGGGGCATAAAATAATAATTATTATTATTATTATTTGAATGCTTTTTATTTTATTAAATTATAAAAGTATTATTTAATCATTAAAGAAAACACTATAGTAATAACACTATTGTACTATAAAATATATATTTAATATGTAATAATCAATTAATAATATTATTTAAATACATTTTATTTATTAAATTATAAAAAATTTAATACATAAAAAAATATTAATTTGCTATTGTAATAATTTTATTGTATTGTTAAAATAAGTACAACCATAAAATGACAATACTAATATGTATGATATTTATCTTAATTTCTTTGCTTTCAAACATTAAATCATAGAGCTTTATTTTGTTGTTATATTATTGTGATAATTTTTTATCTCTGAAGCAGAAAACCATGAATCATCGTTATGATATAAACTAAAGGCTAATGGCTAATAAAAAAGGGGGAGTTTTTTCGATGTGTCCTGCACAAACTTCCTGTTTCAAGAGGAAATATGTCAATACAGGGAAGAAAACTGCACTGATCAAGAGATTTCATGGGATCTTTAACTGTTACTGCTATCTTGGTTGTTATATGACATCACAGCGGTCATGTGGGAGCGGTCACGGCTTCCATAAAATGCTGAGTTTCCAACTTGTAATTATGACTTTCTAAACCTCTCTTCCCATCCCTCTCTTTTCTCTTTTTCCCCTTCGCTCTCCTCTACGGCTGTTGATCAGTGTGGAAGGCAGATTTGTGGCGGTGACATAGCGGTGTTTGCGTCACGTGCGGGTCACGGCTCCTGCTGGCATCCTCAGTGTTTCCAGTGCGCTTCCTGTAACGAGCTGCTGGTGGATCTCATCTACTTCTACCAGGAAGGACACATCTACTGTGGGCGGCACCACGCTGAACACATCAAACCCCGATGCCAGGCCTGCGACGAGGTGAACACTTCAGCTCTTAGCCCTCTATTGTTCACCCAGTTTCTATTTTCATTCGTTTGGTGACGGAATTTGTTGTGTAGTGCTTATCACACATGTGCCTTGGTGCTCAGCAGGAGACACAGGTTCAATCCTGGCTTACAACAATCCCATTTTATTATATTAACTCAAATTGAATTTGATCCCAGCCCTGCATCACTTACTGAATGGAACAGAAGCAGAGGTGGTGCCACATGACCTTAGACTATATCTCCCTCAGATCATCTTTGCGGACGAGTGCACGGAGGCCGAGGGGCGGCACTGGCACATGAAGCACTTCTGCTGTTTTGAGTGCGAGGCGGCGCTGGGGGGTCAGAGGTACATCATGAGAGAGAGTCGGCCCTACTGCTGCCGCTGCTACGAGTCACTGTACGCTGAATACTGCGACACCTGCGGAGAACACATCGGTGAGGACAGACAAACAACTCTATATCTATATACTCTTAAATATAACTAAAGTCTAAACCATTTTGGCAGCATCAGTCATGCATCAGAGATCCAGGGGGTTTAAGAGCTGAATTTTTTTAAATGTATTTATCTCAACAACAACAAAATCACCTGAGAAAAAAATGCATTTTGCATTTAAAATAAAGCTTTTTAATGACATTAAGGTTTTGTTGCATTGTGACATTATAGTCATTACAATTAGGCATATTTTATCTTCCACTTCTCATTACCATAATATTACATCACTATAAAGAATAAAAAATGTAAAGTAAAAAACAATGTAAATTAAAGGCAATGCAACAATACTACTATGATGTATAGAAGTGATTTAATTAATATACTGGTTTGCATTACATTATTGAGAATGGGGAAATGTATCTCATTGTCATTATATTAATGTCTCAATTAGGCTTCAATTTCTTTATGCAGAATAAATTTGTGGATTCTGTGGTGTATTTATGTGTATGCATAGGTATGTGTGTGTATATATATATATATATATATATATATATATATATATATATATATACAAACACACACACACACTGCCCACTTTATTAGGTACACCTGCTCATTGAAGGGTTAGTTCACCCAAAATTTTAATTCTGTCATTAATTGCTCGCCCACATGACGTTCCAAATCTGTAAGACCTTCGTTCATCTTTGGAACACATGAACAACAAATGAAGATATTTTCTATAAAATCCGAGAGCTTTCTGACCCCACATGATGTAATCACCACTTTCAAGACCCAGAAAGGTAGTCAAGACATCGTTAAAATAGTCCTGTGACTACAGTGGTTCAACCTTAATGTTATGAAGCGACGAGAATACTTTTTGTGTGCAAAAAAAAAAAAAAACACACACAAAAATTATGACTTAATTCAATAATTTTTTCTCTTCCGTGTCATTCTCTGACGCTGTTCACGTGAGCAACACGACGCATGTGTGTGATGCTGATGCAGGAGCCGGTGTTCTGACGTAGAACCAGGAAATTTTGTTGTAAAAAAGTTATTAATTTAGTTTATTTATATATATATAGCCGCTCTGGAGTAAACCGTGATATTATCGTCCAGCTCAGTTCAGTTCTCATATAATGGTGTCAATGCAGGCAGATCAATATGATTGTTGAATATTAAATTAAATTTACCCCAACTAAGCAAGCCAAAAGCCAATGGCAAGGAACCAAAACTCCATCAGTGACAGAATGGAGAAAAAAAAGAAATGACTGAGCAGATTTTTTTTGTTCAAAAGTTATGATGTCACGAACTTAGCGAGGTTCAGATGCTATATCTCGGCCAAACTGGGTTTCGTGGGTTTGAATTCTGTTCATTGCCCAGACCGCAAGACAATAGTGATGCCAAAGTTGCTTCTGCTCCAGACATTGTGTTTTTCTGAAATTAAATATATTAAATATACCATGCGGTCCATTTATATACGAAATCTTCATTTTGAGTTGATTCTCAGTTGAACTATGAGACTTCGGCATCTGTGTGAAAACACGTCCTCCCAGTGGCGCAACGAGATGAGCGACAGGCCACTGATCTGCAGATTGTGGGTTCGAGTCCCATGTTGGGCAACCTTATAAAATTGTGTAATGTCATTTAGAGCCGATAGCTGCGGTTCTGCCTTCAAAAACATGTCTCTGTAAAATAAAAAAATGTTTGGCTCGAGGTCATGGTGCAAAGGACCTTAGGTTGATTTTACTCCGAACCATCCCTTAAACGAGTGCTGAGTAGTCCCTCTAAAATAGTGTAAATAATAAATGTTTCTTGAGCAGCAGATCATCATATCAGAATGATTTCTGAAGGATCATGTGACACTGAAGACTGGAGCAATGATGCTGAAAATTCAGCTTTGCCATATAGGAATAAATTACATTTAAAAATATAAATCATTTATTTTAAATTATAATCATATTTCCCATAATTACTGCTTTTACTGTATTTTGGATCAAATAAATGCAGACTTGGTGAACATAAAGAGACTTCTTCAAAAACATTTAAAAAGTCTTTGACAAAACAAAGCTAGTTTATGCCTTAAGTGTTATATACTTAATAAAAAAGTAACAAAAGTATATAACAGGAGAACTGGCCCCCCGACTGAGCCTGGTTTCTCCCAAGGTTTTTTTCTCCATTCTGTCACTGATGGAGTTTCGGTTCCTTGCCATTGGCTTTTGGCTTGCTTAGTTGGGGACATTTAATTTAATATTCAGCAATAATATTGATCTGCCTGCATTGACACTATTATACAAGAACTGAACTGAGCTGGACGATGACATCACAGTTTGTGTGGCTATATATAAATGAACTAAATTAATAACTTTTATACAACAAAACTGAACCATCACTGAACTTACTTAAGCTGGACTGTGATGCTATTTTCTACTGGAAACAAACTTTTTTGCATTACTTTCCTGTTATCTCTGTAAAGCTACTTTGAGGCAATCTGTAAAAAGCGCTTTATAAATAAATGTGACTTGACTTGACAAAAGAATGACCTAGTTGCATTTATAAAACATTTATTCACTTACCTGCTAGACCTTTGTAGGTGTGTTGACATGAACACATTTCTGAAGTCATTTTATTTAATTGCTAGAAATACAGTACATTCCTTGTTAATTATAGCAGTAAAAAGCTGAGCAATTACAGAAAAATGCCATGGTTCCTGATTGAGAGGTTACATGATTGAAGGACTTTCCTCTCTCTCTCTCTCTCTCTCTGTCTGCAGGTATAGATCAGGGCCAGATGACGTACGAGGGCCAGCACTGGCACGCCTCTGAAGCGTGTTTCAGCTGTGCCTGCTGTCGGCTCCCCCTGCTGGGCAGACCCTTCCTGCCCCGCGGCGGACTCATCTTCTGCTCACGCTCCTGCTCTCTGGGGGAAGACCCAGACAACTCCGACTCCTGCGATTCTGCCCTACAGAGCAAATCAGTGTCGCATAAACTAATTCATAATCCACAGCATAGTTCCACACCACGGCCACAGGGGGGAACCAGTGTCCCTGCCACCACCTCTAAAGTTAGCACAAAGAAGAATGCAGTCAAAGCAACTACAGATAATGGGGGGCATTTCCCACTGGAGAGCAAAGGTACAGATGTTATTGTTGTTTTTTACTCTGCTTTTTTATGATGCTTGACACATATATGTTATTTTTTCATTTAAGCACAACATGGAAATACAAAATGTTGCTAAATCTTAAAAAAATGGCAAGAAATGTCATATTTTACTACAAAATCAATAGAAAAATCAATAAATTATATTTTATGAGAATGGAGGCTATTTTTAGTAATTATTTTTTGTTGTTGCATTGTGGCTGTTTGAGAAAAAAGCACATTTTATAATTTTTTTATTACTATTTATTCTCAGTGGTGATTGAGACTTTTTCTCCCTGAATTCTCATTCTTAATTTTTTTTTTTTTTTTATATATATAATTCTCTTTCATCTCAATGGCGATTTAAACACAATTAAGCACATTTGTTCCCAAATTCGTATTTTTGTAATCCATTTTTTAAATAATTTTCTAAATTGTAAAGTACATTTGTAAGTATACGTTATTTATTATCTTTAATATATGCTAATTTAAAAAAAGTTTCCAGACAAGATGATTAGTGTTTAGGTTTAGGTAAAAAATGACATCTGCATGTTGACTTCAATAAGCGACTCTTGAAGACTGGAGTAACGGCTGCTGAAAAATCAGGTGTAAATTACATTTTAAAATATACAACAGTTATTTTAAATTGTAATCATATTTCATACGTTTTTACTGTATTTCCTATCAAATAAATTCAGCCTTGGTGAGCATAAGAGACTTTAGTAATTTACCAACCAAAAAGTAATGAACAGCAGTGCATTTTTTCAATTTTTTCATTTATTTGTATAGCGCTTTTCCCAATACACATTGTTTCAAAGCAGCTTTACAGAAAATGCAGAGTCCACATTACAATTTATAGTGATCTGTTATCAGAGGTAACTGTCTTAGTTATGTATTTCAGAAATGTACATATACAAATCAGAGTTAGCTAAAAATGTACTAATTTAAGGCAGAAACAATGAGCTCATTGAAGTAATGAATACTTGTGAACAAATGATTGTCGCATTGGTGCATCAGAGTTTTTCAATTCAATTCAAAAATTCAAAATTCTAAAATTTTCAAATTTTGTCTTTTGGTTTTGTGGTGAACTATAACTTGTAAATTGGAAAAGCGCCCTCAGAACATATTATTGACAGTGTTTGTAGTCAGAAGCATCTCTAATTATGCCGTTGGTCATTTTGCAGGTGTTCACACATCATTCCCTCCTATACCGAATGGTGAACCTCCACCGTATGGACAAACTCACACAAAACAATCACATGTTTCCTCTCAGCTCTGTCTGGTAGCCAATGACAGGGCAGCATTACATTGCAAGGACCAATTGAGCATCAGCACACACCAAATGAATCGCCGGTCAGACAGTCCTTACAGCGCTCTGGAGTTTACAGTGGAGCTGAACGGATATGCAGAATTTGGTCCTTTCCCTCCAAACTGCACATCTAGGGGGACTTCCACTGCAAAGGATTGTGGGAACATCGCCGAGAGCGGTCGTACAGGTTTGCTTGATGCCACAGAGTCAAATTAATTAAAGCAATAAATCATTTATCATGTCTGAAGCTGTATTTCTTACTTTGCTTCCTCATAGGAATTTCCTCTCAACTTGAGTCTTCAGATGCGTTTGATGATCTAATCGACTCCGACTCCTTTCCGCCTCCTCCGCCCCCTGTTTTCTTCGATCCGTCTGATTCGCAGACGCCTTCGGAGCCCCTTCCCGTGGTCACTGAAGATGAAGACCTCCCCACAACACCTGTCCGCAGCAGCACCGCCAGGGTCAGCTTCAGAGAGCCAATCAGCTGCAGTTATTCAGTGGAAGAGGAAGAGTGGGAGGAAGAGGAAGGGGTGGAGATGGAGAGAAGAGAGGGAGAGGATGAGGAGCAGGAGGAAGATGGTGAAGAAGCTGAGGGAAGTTTGGGACATAGGTTGCGCTTTTGCACTGAAGAACCATCTCAAATGGACCTGCTGGGTGAGATCATAATGCTTTCAGCTTTTGTCCTAAGATCCTAATAGCAATAAAACAAAATACAGTCTTATGCACGTTAGATGCTACACAAAAGAACATTTGTTGTAAAGCTACATGCAAAACCACTGCTAGAGAAAACAATCATTTGTTTAATTGGACTTTTGAAACAAAACCAAAATGTAGATTTGTATTTAGCTTAATCATTTCTAAATTTTTCATTTAGAAAAAAATATCTAAGAAATAGAGAAAATATAGAAATGCTGGTAACCTCAAACCAACATTAGGTTCCAAACTAGCCCGAGTGACAAATTAAGGATTTATGGGAAATTCTAAGGAATCACTAACTACAAACTGACATTTTGTCCCAGTCTGACGTTTCTCAAGTTTAAGCATCTTTTCTAATTTGTTAGAAAATAACAAAAATGGGTTTTAAAGGTTGTGTGGGAAATGCTTAGAAACAGGGTTTCCCAGACCAGAGGTTCATGAGGGAACTGCAAGGCATATATAAAGCTAATAATTCATTAAATCCAATGTAATATTAAAATAAACCTATGAGGATGCACTGGTAATCAAAATAAAACTGAAGTAGCGACATACAGTGCCTTGCGAAAGTATTCATACCCCTTCATTTTGTTTTGTTGCAGCTTGAAGCTAAGCGGCTTTCGCTTTTACTTTTTTCCCCATCAATCTACACTCCACATCCCATAATAGCAAAGCAAAAAAACGATTTGTGACAACTTTGCAAATTTATTAAAAAGGAAAAACTGAAATGATTACATTGCATAAGTATTCATACCCTTAACGCAGTACTTAGTTAAAGCACCTTTAGAGCCTCAAGTTGTTTTGGGTATTATGCCACAAGCTTTGCACATTTTGCACTTTGTCATTCTTCTCCTCAGATCCTCTGTCAGGTTAATTGGTTGGATGGGGCCTGTCGGTGGACAGACATTTTCAGGTTTCTCCAGAGATGTTTGATTGGGTTCAAGCACAGGCTCTGGCTGGGCCACTCAAGGACATTCACAGAGTTGTCCATAAGCCTCTTGCATCGTCTTAGCTGTGTGTTTAGGATCATTGTCCTGTTGGAAGGTGAACCTTCTGCCCAGTCCGAGGTTCTGAATGCTCTGGACTAGGTTTTCATTAAGGCTAACTCTATATTTTGCTGCGTTGAGCTTTCCTTCTACCCTGACGAGTCCCCCAGTCCCTGCCGCTGAATAACACCCCCATCATGATGCTGCTCCACCACACTTTCCTGTTGGGATGGTATTGTGCCGGTAATGAGCAGTGCCTGGTTTCCTCCAGACATGACGCTTGGATCTGAGGTTCATGAGACCAGAGAATATTGTTTCTCAAAGTCTGAGAGTCCGTTAGGTGCTTTTTTGCAAATTCCAAGTGGGTTTTCATTAGGGCTGGGTAAAAAATATCGATTTTAATCGATTCTCATTTTTATGAACCGAAATCGATTCTTAAATCCCAATTATTCATCCTGTTTTCAGTTGATGAATGAATGGAACATTGTAGCACGCATCCCATCCAATAAATCACAATAGTCTTTGTGCTTTGTTACTATTGATATGAAACAAAGTCTCATTTCAAATTATGTCCATTTTCTTACGAAATTCAAAAACATAAATACCGTTTTATGCGATGTGGCGTGAGATCGCTCTGGTGCAGCTCAGCTCAAGAGAAGCAGCAGCGCGGAGCGCACATGATCTTCTCTTCCGCCTTAATAAACATGAATGAGCATCTGAAAGTGTGTTAAAAGATAAGAGTACAACTTATCGAAACCCGTATCACTCAATCAGTGTTTCAACTGTGGAAAGACGTCAGTAAATCAGCTTGTAAACAATGTCACGTAAGTCACATTTACCTCAGAAAAACCATATCCAGTGACCATAAACTCGTTAGTCTGCTAGAAAAATTAACTCTAGAGAGGAGCATTTTGCTAAATATATGCACCATATTACATATTCATTATAATTTTTAATGTTCTTCAATATTTAATGTTTTATTATTATAAAAATAAATAAAAGTGTAAGAGTGTTTGTATACAAATCAGTTAATTTTTACCTTCATTATTATAGTAGGCTAATGAAGCCTATAGGCTACAACTGACTCCCATAGTTTACAGCATTAGTTAAATTTGCCATGTATTGTACCTGATATCCAAAATAATCAATATTGAATCGAATCGAAATCGAATCGAATTGCAAGCTTGTGAATCGAAATCGAATTGAATTGTGAAATTTGTGTCAATACCCAGCCGAGTTTCCATGTGTCTTCACTGAGGAGAGGCTTGAGTCTGGCCACTCTGCCATAAAGCCCAGATCGGTGGAGTGTTGCAGTGATGTTTGTCCTTCTAGAAGTTTCTCTCATCTTCATATATGATCATGGAGCTCAACCAGAGTGACCATCAGCCTCTTGATCACCACTCTTCTCTAACCAAGACTCTAACATCGATTGCTCAGTTTGGCTCTAGGAAGAGTCCTGGTTGTTCCAATCTTCTGTCATTAAGGATTATGGAGGCTATGCTTCTGTGAACCTTCAATACAGCAGAATTTTTGTTGTAATCTTCCCCAGATCTGTCTGGACTCAATCCCGTCTCTGAGCTTTACCTGCAGTTCTTTTGACCTCATGCTTGGCTTTTGCTCTGATATGCATTTTCAGCTGTTAGACCTTTTATTGAGAGGAGTGTGCCTTCCCAAATCATACCCATTCAATGGAATTTGCATAGGTTAACGCCACTCGAGGTGTAGTAACATCTACAAGCACGAGTGGAAAGCTCCTGAGCTACATTTCAAGTGTCCCAGAAAAGGGTACAAATACTTATGCATTGTTATCATTCCAGTTTTTTATTTTTTTATAAAATAAAGTTCTGACAAATCTGTTTTTGCTTTGTAATTATGGTGTATGGAGTGAAGATTGATGTGAATTTTCATTTATTTAAATCAGTTTAGCATAAGACTGCAACACGGCAAAATGTGAAAAAAAAAAAAAGAATACTTTCGCAAGGCAATGTATCTTATCAAACTGTGATTATCAAATCAAAGAATACAATTTAACACGTTTAGTCAGTTACGCTGCGTGTTTCAGAGTGAAACGTTGTCAGTAAGTAGTGATTCAGTAAAGACACTTTTGTCAAATATTAAAACAAAGAAACTGTTGGCATTTCAAGTCTTTAGCCATTTCAGCAAGAAACTGCTGAAAACACATCTTTTTCATCATCATCATCACTTGACGGATTAATTCTATAATCTAAAATAAATCAATAAAACCTTGCTACATGAACTATGCTGGACTAACTGGGACTGGTCTGGTTGGTTTTATTTGCTTCTATAGCTCTCCTCAAGTCGCTTTGGATAAAAGCATCTGCTAAAAGATTAAATGTAAATGTAAGTCATTTTTAGTGTTTCCTGTTGTTTCATCCAATTTCTTTTAAGTCGTCATTCACTGATAATCTGATGAACCAGCAAACTAGAGAACTGGATCAGCCTGTTTCATGATCACTCCTACTGGTTTTTCTGAACTGGATTAGCATATTCACTAAAAAGATTTGACTAAAAAGAATGATTTGTTCATGAATCAAACCTCTCTCATGAAAGAATAATGTGACAAACGTTCATTTTTGGGTGAGCTATTCACATTAAGTTTTAGTGAAGTGTTGTTACGGCTGTACGATCTCACTCAAGCATCTTCCCTTCAGATGGGTCGTACCACCACAGTTTCCGTCGGGGAAGCGGTGGCCAGCCCCCCATGGAGAAGCACCTCAGACGATCCAGAGGTTCACGAAGCGACAGACCTCGCCTGGAAACTCTGGAATGGCGGGAAGGAGAGCGCAGGCGAAGTCGAAACGGCAGCCTGACCCTGCACTCCACTCGCTCCAGACACGAAGACTCCTGCTCCACCTGCTCCTCTTCCTCAGACTCGGAGGAGGAAGGCTTCTTTCTGGGCCAGCGCATTCCTCTGCCGCCACAGCTGACGGGTGGAGCGAGAGCAGAAGGACAGAAAGAGGACGAGGACAAGAGCCGGAGAGGAAGTTTCAGGAGAAGGACACAGAGTCTCAGTAGAAAAGACAAGGACAAGAACTGCATACTGTCCTGAGACAGCCATGAAAAATCATATCACGTTACGACTCTCTCAACCAACACGCTGCTCAGTCAAGAACAAAGTTTATGAGTCACATTTTGTATGATGTGTGATAAAAATAGAATTTATCTTACAGTCTCTATCTTACAATCTATCTTCCAGTCTGTGCATCTATGTACCAGTATTTCTAAATCTACATTTTGTTCATTATAGGTAAGGCAGGACTACAGTTTATAAATGTATGCAAAAGAAATAGATTTATCTAGAAATATCTAGATAGATCTACAAACTAATTATAATTTCATTTTACATTTCTTTACAGCTAAATGTCTGTTCACATCAACACGATTTTTTGGCATGTAAATTGGGTCTGATTTAGGCATGCGATTTAAGATTAGATCGTTCAAAAATATTCGATATCGATAGCAATACCGATACCTTGACTTCGATTATGGTTCCTAAACCCAAACTTTTTCGCAAACAATTTTATTAAATCCATTTTAACAAGATTACATTACATATGACCTAATATTACCTCAGAGTCATATAGGCCACTGGGTGGTGGAGTATATCCCACCAAGTCACAGTTTTCCGTAACGGCAGCGGCTCTAGGCATTTGACTAAAAGTGCAAAAGTGTGAATCGTATTGGTTGGCCAGCTTAATTCGCAGTGCAATGGAAAAGAGATTAAAATATCTCTTTGTTAAACAATTCCATTGAGCTGACGGAACGTTTGTGTCCGGCCGAACAGACGCATTAACAGCCATCCATTTAAAATTAAATTGTTAATTGCACCAAATTTTCACACAGCATATTTGCCTTGAATCAGAGCCAAAGTAACTATGTTCGGAATGGAATATAAGCGCACTGCGTGTCCTGCCTACTATATTTAAATAATAGTATGCAAAACAGTATTTGTTATGTTACAATAAACATTTGCAACAGTAATATGCCTCGCATTACCTCATAAAAAGTTATCTTACATTTTTAAATCGAATTTTGTGGTCAAATATCATTTGCCGATCAAAACATGAAGAAACACAATCGCAGCAGATGTGACGTAGTTCATTTCTCACACTGAACATGTGAGGTCAAGCACACTGCATACTGCACATTTTGACAAATGTAGTACATCATTCAGGTATGCCATGAATTTGGAAAATATGAATTTCTATGCACAGTATACAGTGGTAGTGCGCTATTCCAAACACTGCCTGTGCGTGGGTGACATATCTTTTAAGTCATTCAGCAAAACCATTATAAAATCACAGAAATAAATGATGTTTTAGTCCTTAAAGCCCCACATCTGCTAAAGCCAAAGTACAAGTTAACATCTGAAGTGCTAAATCTAAAACAAACTGCTTCAACAGGTCAATAGTTGTTGCTTGTTTGACAGGTTTGAAAGGGCTGTGTAATTTGCACTTGCTTAAGGTTTAACCAAGTGAAACTTATTGAAATGCAAACACAAAGTTGTTGAGTTATTGTATTTGAGCATATACTGTATTACAAAGATAAGTCTAACGGAATGTGGGAAAATACCATATTTGTCTCTTCATCAACTGTATTATATGTAAATATTGACATTTCAAACCTCTCCGTGTGTAAATGAGAGTTTAAATAAAGACACATGACTTTCACTTTGTGTACTGCAAAATAGAGATCAAAGGATTGTATGCTAACATTTTATTTTTATAAACAACATGGTGATGGTTTTATATTCTTTTCAAGATGCTTTCTGGCTGAATACAAGTTTTTGAAGCTTTTCAAAAGTTATGTTTTTGAGTGGGAAAAAATAAAACACTTGAACCTGAACAATATGTTCTTTTTTTTTAAGTATGTTTTTAGGGCTACTGTTAAGCAAAAATGACTATTACATTCAAATCCTATTTTTTTATCATGTAAATTTTGCTACAATGTCCATAAATAGCACTCAGAAATATAGTACTGGTCAGCATTGTTTTTCTCATTATCCTAGTTCTGCTTTTCATAATAAATAAATAAATAGGAAAATAAATATGTATGGTAAAATATACTGTTTGATTTAAATAGGAATTCCTAAATAGACAAAAAATAATGTTGTATATCAAAGAGGATTGACTAGCAGGTCATTTGCTGTCACACAGCTTCGAACTTTCTCTTCTCTATTAATAGAATAACGCTTAGAGATCACAGACAAAAGGTGGCATGAGAATTTTTTTTCAAGGAAAAGGTTGGTCCTTCCTTTAGTGATCAGGTGACCCTAAGGGCATATGGCACATACTTCCTGGTGTGGGAATGAGTTTCTGATTGGATAGGACAAGAAAAAGGGCAGGAGGAACGTTTTCGGAGAGAATCAAACCGGTCTGGCAAGTTTTACTTTCTCCTTAACTCAAACACATGCGTGCACTGTCTGCCCTGTCTCTGACACACACTGAAGACATTGCTGACTGCATTCTCACTGTCCTGACTCAAACTTTACAATTAAAGAGGAATCCATTGCTGCTGAGTTTAGTGAGGCAACCACAGGTATGTGTTTGGTTGTGTGCGTGTGTATTGTCTATGTATGCGTCAATGCTATCTATACCTTTAAACAATGAGGCTAACACACACTTTACCGCCTCACTCTGTGATCTACTTGTGTCTTTCTAATTTCCTGAAACTGTTGATTTGACTTGTTTAGACATAATCCTGGATCATGTAGAGACATGCCGTATCCTGTCCCTGGAATCCGTAAGTGAAACCTTGTTCCATTTATTCTTGTTGACCTTGTTTTTTCTTGCCTTAAGGGATTGTTTTCATATTTACTTTATCTTGAATTCTAACCAGTTGTTGTGTGTAAAACTACAAGGAGAGTGGGGTCAGAAAGATTGACTGATTGATGGAGACTGTGGGAGAGCAGAGAGGATGTGAATAATGTACAGATTGTGAAAGACGGGAAAGGATAGAGCAATGCAGTGCACTTTAACCTTAGGTGCAGCACTGGCTGTTATGTTGAAGGAAGGAATGATAAACGTTTAGTCAATGAGCTAGCGAAAGTATCTTCAGTTCATTGATAAAAGCTGCGCTCTGTCACAAACTGATGTCATTTATTAACATAATTGAGGGGGAAAACAAAACAAAAAGTCCCTTGAGTTAACCAGTGACTTAAGTGTCACATTTCTCCCCGAGGTCACGTTCCTTGTGGGCATGTAAGTATCACAATCTTGGATGAATGTTTTCATATCAGTCATGATGGTTTGCTAAATGGAGTCACACTGAAATAGGTCTTTAGCGTGATTTACAGTTATTTAAGGAAGTATTCAATTAAAAAATCAATTAAGTGAATGTTAGTTTCATCAATATTCTAGATAGAAGACAGTGGAAGCCTTTTAGCCAATGCTAATGGAGTCTGAGAATGGCTTCATAATGGTTTCAACTCATGCTGGAATATACATCAGCAACCTAAAGAGCTCATTAGTTTTCTTTGCTAAAGCTAGGATCACCATTACTATTGCTTCATATACTTTGGGTTAGGGATTTGATCAAAACCCCAAGTATTTAATTTAGAAACATAACTCACCCTGCACTGTTTGTTCTTTGACCATGAATGACAACTGTAATAGTGTTAGGTATTTTACTAAGCAATTAAACTCATTTTGCATGTGATAAAACTGGTGGAGGAAAAATCCCATAGACTTGTTTAAGGATCGAAGGACTGGAGCCATATGTAGAGACCAGAATTTCATATATCCCTTTTCAACACATCGGGCAAACGGTTACTGCCACTGAGCCATGGCGTCTATTCTGTTCTGAGCTTGTTGACACTTAGGTTTTTTCGATTGTTGTGCTTCAAAATCAGGATTTGATCACAAGTTACTAATGCCTGGCACACACTGTATGATTTTGGGCAGTCCCAGACGAAAGATGACCAATCGTGGCGATTTCTGGGGTCGCGGCTCCTAAACGGTCCTACGTCGTACATTGAGAGAGGTTTAAAGACGGCCATTGTCACGGTCTTGCCAAAGTTAGCCTGTGATATTTTTCTGACAGTGTCAGAAATTCAGCATGATCATCTCACAGTGTGTTTGATGCTACGACCTACGTCTACTGACTAGCCGATAAAAATGCAACATGAAATGGCGAATTGATCATTTGCAAAATTGACTTGCCAAGTTGGCCTCTTTTCCCTAGCCATGACCTAGGGAATCTAGGGGACCATATTCTTCTCTTTCGCTTCATCCTCTTTTTTTCAGCGCACATAAAAACCACAATTGCCAAAGTACGATTCATCTTGCTCTATTTGTTTACCACGAGCGCATGCTGATGACGTTTTATTCTTCTATACTAATTTGTGTCGTGGCCTACTATTCAATAGGTGTCATCATCGAACAGTCTACAATACATACATGTTGTACAGTGTGATTTGTAATGATCTTATAGGACTGCCGAAATCGCACAGTCTGTGTAGCAGGTATCAGAGCCATAGAGAGAGAGAGTTGCGACACTCCCATAGACCTCCGTTGTAAATAATGGCGGCGCTTTTAACCGCCTACTTCCGGGATATGAAGATCGGAATAGTTCCAAACACTGTCATGTGGGCGTTGGACACCATTCACTTACATTGCTGCGCGTCGAGTTGTTCCAGAGTTAAGTTGCCGAAATATCGACCTCTTTTGAATTGTCAACTGTCTATATTGTATCAGAGGCCCTTTGCGATGCTTATACTGGTCTTCATTTGTACATGCACAGCGTAATTATTTATATTTTATGTTGGTTGTTTCAACCAATTTTCAAGCACTGCCTGCTAGCTAACGTTAGTTAGCTAGCGCGACTTCGTCAGCTAAGAGTTCGGTAATGAATCGCTACCACCTTTATAGCAACTTTTATTTAATTAAATTTTTGGGGATATACTAACTTTTCATTATGTTATTATTGTCTTGAGTGAAGCGGCTTGTGAGAACAATGCTGGACCTTTAGGATTGTTATGGCCATCACCAGTCCTGTCTGTTTCATGGATCACCTGCCCCTGGTTTTTGTTTTTCTTGTTCACACACACAAGCACACATTTTTGTTGTCTGTCATTGTTTAATAAAAAATATTTTATTTGAAAACCTTCATTTGTATCAGCCATGCTTAAATTCGTTTTTAATCTGTTATAGTTTTGATAATGTGTATGGCCTTAATCTTAAAATAATATTCTAAGTCTTAACATGATCATGTTTCACGTTGTGGTCCTGGGGGTGGCCACTTTCATCAGAAGAAGTGAGCTAGCTTCTAAGCGAATTCTGAACGGACCGCCACGGCAGACCTCTTTGCGTGATCACGAAGGTAGGCTAATGGCTGAATCAAAATTTATAAGCAAAATCACGGGAATCAATAGCCTAATACAGCCCAGTTGTGCTAAAATAAATATCATGAGACGTCCATCATCAGATGAATGATATGGAAAAGTTAAGTTAGAGCCGCTAAAGCCAGTGCTACTACCCATGCGAACATGAACACTAAGCTTTTCCCTCCAAAAATATAGCTTAAAACTTATCTCAAAATGCAAAACTGACATTAACAAAATGCAATAATGCAATAACAGCTGAAAAAGTACTTGAGTGTGTGTTTTATTTTATATTTACCGTTCAATAATGCAATCGCTGCTGTCTGTCCCATAGAAGAACATGACAGCCAGCGTATGTTTTGGAACTATTGGGGCTTACATGAACCACGTGACAGCCATAGCGGCGACATCAAAGAGTGTCGCAACTCTCTCTCTCTATGGCTCTGGCAGGTATAAAACGGTTCAACTTGTTCTCTTATCCTAAAGTTAGCAATCCATGCTTAGAAATCTGTGGGAGAGTTTATATCATACCATACTGAATCATGTTCTAATGGAAATGCTACTGGGACCGTTACTCATCAGAACCGTTCGGCCTGATGGTGGAAAAGCACTTGCATATCCAGTTGTTGTGAGGTATCGAATTAGGGCTGCGTGATTCGGAGAAAATATATAATTTCTATTTTGTTTATAGAAAATGTTTGCTGTGCTTTGTTTGTAGGGGCTGCACAATTTGGCCAAAATGTTATGATCATTTATCCATATGAATCCTTGTATATCAATATGACTCCTTTACTCCATTTAAATTGAGAATACTCTCAGCAGCCATTTATGAACACTTCATATATAGCACACCTTTAAACTAAGTTTTTAAAAACTTTGTGTATACACTACCTTCTCTGGGCTTACAAGCGAGTGAGTGTATATTACTGTGTGTGTATATTAGCAATGTTAATTGTTTGCTATTGTGCTCTGAGGAAACAGTGCTGCATGATGTCAGACTTAACAACTGAATAGAGACTTGGAGGTGGGTTTGGGCCAGTAAGAAACCACCCAAAACGCTTAGCAACAATCTTGCCACTCTTTAGCAACTGCATAGCAATGCCCTGGTAACCAACCCACAATGCCCTAGAATTGTGGTTGTTGACTTATGCAGTCAAGCACCACACCCATTATCCTCGGCAAATGTACTTCTACTTAATGAAACCATTACAATGTTGTTAAAAGTGTGTGTGCATAGAACTGTAGGCTGTCTAGTATGATGTCTAGCCAGACTTTGCAGTTGTCTGTTTGTCATAATCATTTCTGTTCCCCCAGGTATCCAAAGTGTTAATGTGGAAGTACACTGGCAATAAGCCCATTCATCTACTTCAAAGCAAACCAGTGCAGAAAAAAAGAAACCATATAAAACAGCTGAAGTTTTTCATTTCAAAGGATGTCAACTGACGCCGTACAGCCCTCTCCACGGAGAATAATAAAGCTGGCTGTAACTTCTGGCACACCAAGTCGCAACCCAGAGCTCAGTTGTCCAGTCAAATCATCTCCAGGGATACGCAAACCAAGTGCGGTGGAACGTTTGGAAGCAGACAAGGCCAAGTACGTCAAGACTCAACAGGTGGCTTTAAAAAAGCAGCAGCCAGTCACTTGTTCCTCCAACAACAGCCAGAGTGGACAAGCTAGTGGACAAGCTGCTCAACAGCCATCGAGGAAGATCCCTCTAAAACCCACCAAAACGCCACCCCTTAACCTGGAACATCTTTGCAAACTGATCGATGGAGTCGGCGAGACCACCGTTCCAGTCATTTCTACACAAACCAACAGCACTGGGAAAGATCAGGATGCTACAGACCCATGCAAGGCCATCTCTTCAAAAAAAAGTCCGTTAGAAGAACCTTCTGTCGGGTCAACTTCAAGTCAAGGAAAAGCTGCAGTAGAAGCCTCAGGGGTTAACGGTTGTCCTACCATGACGGTGCGGAGAGTCGATGTCAGACCGCAGTTACCTCAAATGAGGATGGCTGGCAGACCACAGCTACAGAACCGCTCACAGGTCCCAATAAAACTTCTGCGTTTGCTTAGACCATACACACAGACAAATCAGCAACCGATTGATTTCAAAAGGCTCTACAATGTCACAAACGTCACCCGAGGACCTATTAAACCACCAAACGGTGCTGCACAAACCTCACCTTCTTCTAAATCCCCATCTAGCCCTCTCCCCATAAAACCAGACACAGAACTATTATCGCGTAGCTCTCCGACCCCAAATACTCCGACCCAAAATACTCCGACCCACCAAAATACTCCGACCCAAAATACTCCAACCTCCGTTGCTTTGTTCCTAGCCAAAAATGACATCCAGTCCCCACCATCTCCAGCCATCACTCGGCACTCCTCAACAAGCTCCAGGAAACGTCCTTCACTGACGCGCTCAAAATCTGATGTCAGCGACTGCTTTTCACGAGCCGGGGTAGAGCTCGAGCGCTTCTTTAATTACTGTGGCCTTGACCCATCGGATTTAGAGGAGCTGGGAACACCAGGTTCTGACATTGTGTCCGTTTCACGTCTTCGTAGCGCCAGTGCCCCAGCATCCGAGCGTACAGCTGAGGGTGAAGAAGAGGAAGAAGAAGCAGCAAAAGATGAACGTCCTGTTTACGGCGTTTCCGTCATTGAGAGAAATGCTAGAGTGATCAAGTGGCTTTATGGAATGCGCCAGGCCAAAGAGAGCCCTAAAGTGGCCAATATTTAACAGACAACAATGGACTAACAACCACAATTAAGACTGATATCAAACATGATGTACAAAGTGCTTACTGTGCTTTTCCCATTCAGTATTTTGTCTGTTATCCATATACTTTTGAGTTGTATTTGAATCTACTGTGTTTGTGTGTCTTTTATATTCAATTAAGCTAGGTGGTCATTAGCATGACTGTAGCCACTTCTGTTCTCAAACACTGACCATGCTTTCATAGGGTAAACACCAATTAACCTTTAAGCACAATGTGTTTTTTGCGTTGTTGTCTATTTCAACAATGGTAGACTGTACTTGACAGGCTGAATCAAATGATGGCAGGGGTTTTGGCAGAGATATCCAAAACTGATGCATGCAAAAGGTATTTGTGTGATCAAAAATATTTTCAAAGTGGACCAATTCTTTTTTATATATATTATAATAACTTGTATTTTGTGTCATTTGATAAAAAAAAAATATGTGAATTTTTTTATTGTTTGTCACTGTGTTAAAACTCACTGGTTTACTCCGTCACCTCAGATCTTTATTATAAGATAGGAGGAAAACTTTGCTTTGGTACACAACATTTTGTACACTAAGGGCCAGATTTACTAACAGCTTGCGCCAGCGCAAACCCTCTTTTGGCGTTAAAAAACCAACCGTCAGGATTTACTAAAGACACACAGTGAAACATTAGCGCTGAAAGGCATGAACAGGGTTATTTTTGCAGATGACCTTATTGCATATGCATTTGTATGAGTTTCCCTTTCAGACGCAAAATTTATGGGTGGAGAATATTTAAATAAATCATGCAAGGTGATTCACTAAGGTCTGTACTTGTCAATTTGCTGGTATTTTTGCCATTATTTAATCCCCAAAAAAGCAAGTCTCAACCCATTTTGCACCTGTGTTGTCAGTACATCACCCACACCCTATTATCAGCGGCTCTGCTAGTTTGCGACCCTATGCTAATTTGCGCTACTCTTAACGGTATAGCGGAGGATGTTTTACTTCCTGGTGGGTAACCTATACTATTGGTCCTCCTAATTGTCAATCATTCTGGTGAATCAATCAAACTTTTCAAAAAGTGGAGAGGGCGGGTCTTATCTAAAATTTGGAAAGATCCTCCGCTATACCTTTAAGGGCTGTTTACACGACGCCGTTTTCAACTAAAAACGTAAAACTTTTTATGCATTTTGGCCGTTCATTTACACGACAACAGACCACGACAGTTTGGGTGCCCTTAAAATGCAAACTTATGAAAATGGGTTTCAAAGAGCGAGTTTTTGAAAACGGTTTGTTTAAACAACAAAAACACAAATCTCTGAAAACGATGACATCATGCCCACGTATTACGTGTTGAATCTATAGTGTTTCATCGCCATCTAATGGCCGGCAGCAGAATACAGCGTTTTTAGTCGTTTTCACAGATCCAGATTTTTACAAAGGTGTCGTCTGAAAAACGTTTTAAGCATATCGCTGTCGTGTAAACATACCCTTAGGAGATTGCGTTGGTCGTTATGGTAATGATCCGGCTGAGTCTGTGTTCTCTAATTGCAAATTGCTCTCATGCTAATTTTCCCTGTTTAGTAAATCTGGCCCTAAATGCAATGGTACACAACATATTCCAAATATGGAATCCTGCACAAGTGCGCAGATTTGATCTGTTAAGGGGTTTGTCATCAAATGGCAGTCTAAAAACCAGTGTCGTATTGCATCAAATAGACTGTTTTAGCAAACTTATCTTAAAGATTGAGATCTGTATGACTAAAAAGAATAAAAATGAATTTGCCCTGAGCAGTTCTGTATTGTCATTGTATCTTATGTAACAGTTTGGGCTGTAAAAAACAAATGCAGATGTTTAAACTTGGGTGGTGACAAAACTGGTGTTTCCTCTGGTATAAAAATAGCATTTAAAAGTATTTGAAGGTCACAACATTTTTCTATTATATTTTCACTTGATCATCATTTCCTGTTATTATAGCCAGGAAAACTAGGGGTGGGGTGTAGTTACTTTTTTAGACCATAGTTTTGACTTTACTATATTTCCATCAAAGTTCTAGAAAAACATTAACCTTTTCTTGTGCCCAACCTGTGTATCTCTTAATAGTTTGTGGATGGCAAAAGCATCATTGAGGACAGTCCACCTGGAACGACAAGGTGATGAAAACGGATCTCTTTAACTCTCCAGTTCATGGTTCACTCTTTCTTACGAATGAAACTGGGAAGCTTTGGTTTGCAAGGCCAGATTCACAACCTGTGGACCTGACTGTAGCTGAATTACTTTATAGCTCGACAGACTACAGTTTCAAATTAACTTCTCCAACACTGAATAAAACTAATTCACAGTAGTCGGTCTAACCTAAATCTCTCCATGTGAGGCATACAATAATGTGTGCCAGCCATTTTGCAGTGTTGTTCAAATTCTAAACAATTTCATTACCTATATAGTGCACTCTTTTATACCCATAATGCACTCTTATGGTGTACAACTGACATGAATTTATAATTTAGTTAAATTATATTTGGTTGTAATCATAATTGTTCATTTTTATCAGCAGTTTTTATGATTAAACATTATGAACTATATATTAAACTGACAGTATGTAGTTACAACATATTTTCAAACGTTATTATTTGACAAAGAAATTTGAGTTGTTTCTGTTCGGTTTCTCCTATTTACATCATCATTTGAATTTGTTTGCAGAGTTATTATAGTTAATGGAAAATAAAACAATTAAAAACAAATTGTTACTTGAAATAAAATTAATAAATAACTTCATGTACTACATGTTTAGTTTAACTAAAAGTAAAATAAAAATGAACTATATAGACAAATATATTTAAAATGATAAAAAACAAATTTATTATAAATATAAGATTTAATAAAATGGGATGAGATCCATTTGTATATACTTAAAAGTTGTTGCTCAGACTGAAATAATTTATGATTTTTACCAATAATATCTAACACTAACATTTTTTTTTTTTACTCTCCACATATAACGTACCTAACAAATGAAAGTTGATCATGAAAATTGGACTGAAAATATATTTTTCACACACTTCGATGTTCAACAACATTTTGTATAATGTTTTGTATAACATACTTTGTAAAAGTAGTCCTTATGTGCCTGACAGCGTCTCTTATTACAGTGTGCTGTTCCAGTGGGAGGATCGGTGAAGTCGTGACCTTCTACTTCAGGATTCAGATGGACGAGTTTCACTTGTTTCACTCTTCTTAGGAATAGGCACTAGTGAAACTAGCTGAGTGAGTATAAAATCAGGTATGATTTAAGACTAAAAACAACACAACAACAAAAAAATCAGGCCGAAAGCAGTGGTGGATAAAGTACACAACTTCCTTACTTGAGTGAAAGTACAGATACTGGTCAAATATTACTCCGTTACAAATAAAAGTTGTAAAGACTGATTTTTACTTAAGTAAAGAAGTACTTGTTTTAAAAAGTAGGCTACTTAAATATCAAAAGTAAAAAGTAAATGTCAATTCATTGTTTTATTATTGTTCCATTGTATGTAATACGTTCAGTACCTTATGCCTTTGAAGCAACCTAGTGAATACACCTACCAGTTAGTAGTATGTGGAATTAAGAGCTTTTAGAATGTTATAAAACCTGTACAAATTAAACAACTGAATTGACAAAAAAAAGACAGCCATAATCATCTTAATTTTTATTTATTTAACACTCCAACCACCCAACAAAAGAAGTAGACCACACATCTATGTGCATCCCTTCATGCACATTTGAATCAAGTGGTCTGTAAAAATCCAACCTGATTTAAACCCCAGCTACACAACCACAGCTGTATAACTGCCCTACAGCAATACGCGGATTTCAGCTGACATTTCAGGGATGCGTTGTGGTCGTGTCTAGGCGCAGGTCCTCAATCTGATCTGTATACGGCCTGGATCCAGCTGATTACAGTGAACCTCGGAATAAGCAGAAAGACTAACATTAGCGTAGACGCCATTCTTCTTATGATGTAACGAGTACTTCAGGTGTTATAGGAAGTGTTCCCGGTTCCGGCTGAGTCGGATTTTGATATTCTAGGTATTATCAACTGGCCAGAATTTTGAGATCGCAATAGACGTGAAGGACTATAATGCGTTAAGAGCTCGCTCAAGTACTGCGGAGCTAAACCATGTAGTGCTTTGTAAGTAATCAGCAATATTTAAAATGTACACGATATTTAATAGGGATCCAATGCAGTGTTGACAGAACCGGGCTAATATGGTCATACTTCCTGGTTCTGGTAAGAACTCGAGCTGCTGCGTTTTGGACCAGCTGTAGTTTGTTTATTATGCGTGCAGAGCAACCACCCATTAGAGCATTACAATAATCTAGCCTTGATGTCATGAACGTATGAACTGTTCCGCATTTTTTATTGAAAGCATATGTTGTAATTTAGATATGTTTTTAAGATGGAAGAATGCGGTTTTACAGATGCTAGAAACGTGACTTTCAAATGAGAGATTGGTATCAAAGAGCACACCCAGGTTCCTAACCAACGATGAAGACTTAACAGAGCAACCATCAAGTGTTAGACAGTTTTCTAGGTTAGTATGTGCGGAGGTTTTTGGTCCAATCATTAGAATCTCTGTTTTTTCAGATTTAAGTAATAGGAAATTACTAGTCATCCAAATTTTTATATCAGCTATGGATTCCGTTAATTTCTTGAATTGGCAAGTTTCGTCGGGCGCGAAGAGATAAAGAGCTGAGTATCATCGGCATAACAGTGAAAACTAATCCCATGCTTCCTAATGATATATCCCAAGGGTAGCATGTACCGAGTGAACAGCAATGGTCCTAGTACTGAGCCTTGTGGTACGCCATACTGAACTTGTGATCGATAAGACATCTCTTCATTTCTACAGCAAACTGATAACGGTCAGATAACAGCAAAACAGAAACACCTATAGTATTTGCCATGGATGCGCGCTCTGCGATCTGTCTTCATCTATTTTGCCACCAGTTGATTAGTGTTCAAAGAAAGTGATGGAAAATCGACCATCGACCCTACAAGAGTGATTACTAATAGGCTGTCTGTCACCAATCATGTTTTTGAGATGAAAAAAAATCATCCCCTGAATTATATTACTACTTTCTACTCAAGGACCTTGACAGAAATGTAGTGGAATAAAAAGTACGATATTTGTCTTTCAAATCAATGTAGTGAAGTTAAAATAAAAAGTCTCCAGAAAAAATAATACTCAAGTAAAGTACAGATACTCAAAAAGTATACTTAAGTATAATGCCAATGTCTCTCTCTTCGTTGCTCTTTCTGTGTCTTCACAATAAGGTGAGGCGTCCCCTCTCCAGAAAGCAGTGTTATGCAGTAGGTGGTGTACCATATCAGATGACCAACATTGCTATGGGTCTTTCTCTACATATCTTTCTGTTGGATATAGTGCAGGTAAGAATGACAACTGCATTTTCTCACCTTTGGCTGAATTATAGTCCAAAGATTAATGATTTATATTGTCAAATTAATCTTTATTGCACTATCCCCTTTATTTTCATTTGCATTTACTTAATAACACTAAATCCTTCTGTTAAAACCCTCCCATTGATTTCAGTTTAAAGTCACCATGAAACCGACATTTACAGTCCTTGTTTTTATGGAATATTGCCGTATTTATTATAAATGATTTATCTATTCACATTTTTTTAAATACATTTTTTTTAATTAATTTGCCCTTCTAATCTTTATTCAAAATAACTTCCCCACCCTCTTGCAGCGACATCTTTTCTCCGATGATGCGTTTAGTGGCGCCAGGGCGGGCCAAGCTGTCACTCACATGAGATCCACCAATAGCATACCACAACCATCCAATCAATTCCTATTGGAAAAATCCAGTCTCGTCCTACATTTTTTTCCTGTTCGAGAAGTTTCAGTTGTATTTAATACACAATAGGAAAGAAAAGACAATCGGAACTTCCGTTTCATGCCGACTGTAAAGTCAACATGAAACACCATTCAATTTAATTTAATTTCTATTTGAAAAAGGATATTCAATGAAAAAAAATGAAAAAGTGTAGAGCATTACTTGTTTTTATTAATCATAAATTGGAATTGATTGGATTGTGTAAGTGACCAATACCAGAATGGCTAAAACAATACCTAAAAAGCTACTTTTGTTATTCGTTCCAATTATTCAAAAAAGCCAATGCAGCCAAAGCGACATCAGCCGGAAAGAGAGATCATTTCAGAGGCAAGTCAGTACATTTTGATGAAAGATTACAAAAACAAACCTTTTTTTTCTTTGGAATAATCAAGGAGGTTTATTATACATAAAGCAATTTATGAGAAAATGGAAAAATATAGGTCCATTTCAAACTTCTATGAACCTCCAAAAAAGAATATAATATCTGTTATAACATAATGAATTTGTTGCTTTCAAAAAACAAAAAACAAATAGTCAGACAACTATTGCTACTTTTGAATGCCAACAATGGAGAAAAACACTTTCTGGGTCCAGAGTGTATGGCACCTTATAGTCTTGACCTACAGTAAGCACAATAAGACCAGGAAAGAGCTCTATGCAAATAAATCCATTTTCATATCGGTTAACTTTAGCTGCTTTGTCAACTAAAGTTATGTCTACGTTTCATCATTCAGTCATTTAATCTCAACAATCTTATCTCTGACATGGAAAATATGCAATCCCCATATTTACCCTCATTTCTCTCTGTTTTGCTCTTGTGTGGTGTTCAGATGGAGGTGTTTTCTGTATCTGATTCTGTTCATCACCCCCTCGTCGACTATCTAGTGAGCAGGAGAAGGTGGACCCAAATCGGCAAGCTCCTCCCATGGTGGGTGTTAAGGCAAGAGGAGGAGTTTTTTAATTAAATATTACCTATTACCTGGATTCAGTATTTAATAATGTACTTGCAGAGGAGAGTTGATTTAACCCTCTGGTGCCGCTCGTGTGGCGGTGACAAATTACAGATTTTCTTTTCTCCATTAAATGAATGTCAAATATTTTAGTTTGATAATTTTTTATTTAATTTTTAGGGGATTTTACGGTACTAAATTATATTTATGGAATAGTTATGATCCATTTATTAGCTGTTAACCACTTTTTGAGCATAGACCTGAAAATGAAATTTCCAACTTAAACTGTTGGAAATCTTGAATGTTTTTTATATGAAAAATATTTTTTAAAACATGTTTTACTCTAAAACTGTGAGAAAATCAAAGCCATAAATCTAAACAAGTTGTGTTCCAAATTTAAGGTTAATATCTCAAAAAATGAGCTTTCAGTAAGATTTTGTTTGGGCGAGTATTCCAAACGTTTCCACTTGATGAAATTCGCTTCCCATTAGTTTTCAATAGTTTCCAATGTGGTCAAGTGTAACCATATCTTTTCAGGACTATTTAACCTTTTAGAATCATGTCCCTAATTTGTTTTAGCACATAGCAAATGCCAAAACCTTTACCAAGTTTCGTATCATTCCGATGAAGTAAAAAAAAAAAAATGTTTTAAGTAATTTTTCTTTCTTTTAATTCATAATTTTTTAACGGTCGCAAAGTAAATTCAAATATAGTACCTACTCGGACAGTACGCGATTTCGGACGCGACTACAGTTTCAGCAGATCATTCATCATCAATACTTGCACAATTTAGTACAACAGCGTTCATTTCAGCATCGACCCGTTCCAGAGGTATACAATGGACCGTATATAATGGACCACCCTTTTTATGCGGACTCGAGTACGGTTCGCACCAGAGTACGGAAAACAGCGTTCACATCATCCAAACGAACCCGAAGAGTGCTAGTGTGAAAGCAAACCTAGTCACCTTATAGAGGTTTACCCTGCTATAGTTTACTTCTGTGTTCCAAATGTGAAAAAAGTCCTTTTAGAACTTTACAATAAATACATTACTGAATCATTCATGTAAATGCATTAGCAAAAATAGCTTGACATTTATGCTTTTCAACCCTCTGGCCTGCTTGACTGCTAAGCTTCCAGTGTAAGTGCACTACTGTATGCGCATTTCCTGTTTGTTTTTACACTGAAGCATGAGTCATAATTACTGTCTATGATAATGAACATTATACAGTACAGATGTTGTTCAGAGACTCATAGACAGTTCGAGTGTTGAGAATGGAATGGTTGTAAAGTGCATGACGTGTTGTAAGTTTCCTGCACATGCAAGAAATGAGAAAAATGGTTTATAAGGCTTCTTGATATGACTCATCTGTGTCTTCCTGTGTCAGAGAAGTGCTGTAATTGCCACTGGTCATTCTTCCTGTGGTTTATACCCACACTGCAGTGAGCTCAGCGTTCAGAGTGCCCTGGTACCTAACCATCATCTTTCATGAGTGTATGACTTCCTTTCTTATTCTATCAATCTCTAACATATGCCTTGTCCTGTCCCCATGTGATGACTACTGGCTCAGCAAAAGCTTTTTATGTAATAGGCAAATTAGCCAACCTTCCATTAGCACCACTCTTGTGCTCATTATTGAGGTCAAATGGCTGTTACATCACACAGCTACCCCCGCATGTCTTTCATGTGCTGTGTGCTTTCTTGACTCCTTCAAAGTGAACGTTAGCTTCCTGCAGAGCCACAGTGCTCCATATACATCCCTCAACATGTTTCTGGGAGGAGATCAACAAGACAGAGACTCAAACACTCATACTGAACGTCAGCGTTACACAATCGAATTCTGTCATCATTTACTCATCCTCATGTTGTTTCAAACTTGACGTTTTTTTCCATGCAACATAAAAGGAGAAATTCTGAAGAAATATTATGGAAAGTGGGAGTGGCCATTCTTCACAAATTCATATTTTGCGTTCCACGGAAGAATCAAAGAAATTCATACGGGTTGAAACATGAGGGTGCACTTTCCTTTTTTTTCTATTTTGTCACATGTTTGTTTGTGCTATGCATTTTTACACATCTTATAATATTGTGCTATTAGCTTAACAAACTGTTGCAGTTAACTGAAACAAATTATTTAAAATCTTTTTCATTAATTCAAATAAAGCTGAAAAAAATACATTTTAGATTAGATTTAGATTTAGACAAACTTAAAAAATAGAATACAAATTTAATGTTTGCCAACTAAATGAAATAAAATAAAGTTGAAGTTATAAAAAGTTACTAAAACTAAAATAAAAATATAGCTAAATAGAAATATTTTTTAAAAACAAAAACTAAAAACTTGTCAAATGCACAACAAAAGTACTAAAACTAGTAATAGATAGAAACTATTAAAATAAAAGCTGATTCAAAATATTAATAAATACTATAGAATTGTATATATAAATACTATGAAAGTAACACTGCAACGTTTTTTTTTAAATAAAAAAGGTTTTATTTTATGTGTAAAGGATGCATTAAATTGATCAAAAGTGACAGTAAAGACATTTACAATGTTACAAAAGATTTCAAATAAATGCTATTATTTTATACTTTCATTGATCAAATATTAAGGAGCGCCACTGTTTTCAACATTGATAATATTAAGAAATGTTTCTTGAGCAGCAGATCATCATATTAGAATGATTTCTGAAGGATCATGTGATACTGAAGACTGGAGTAATGATGCTGAAAATGTAGCTTTGATCACAGGAATAAATTACTTTTTAAATATGTATTCAAATAGAAAACAGTTGTTTTAAATTGTAAAAATATTTCAAAATATGATTGTATTTTAAATCAAATAAATGCAACCTAGGTGAGCATAAGACCCTTCTTTCGAATGCAATAACTAACACTGTTGAGAACTGATGCCATACATGCTACAATTACAAATAGCACCAGATTTAGGGCACAGAGTTGCGACCTACATAGATTATTCCAAATCAGCCACTTACAATGCTCCATTTTGGCTAGAATCCTGCCTTATAAGGCAGCTGCCCATTTAGGCAGTAGGCAGCTCACTAAATTTCGGAACAGGGCCATTATAATCTATTATTAAACTGCCAAGACTGAAAAAACAGACCTAATCCTATCGCAGGATCTGTGCGATAGAGTTTCACAGAGCAATAGTTTGTATTATCGGTTGTTGTAAGGTTGTGTGCACATCTGTCTCACCCTATTTCTGTCTCTCCATCAGGGCTGAGTGTGGAGGCGTTAGCTATGCTGATGGCGACCGTGATTCAGGGTCAGGTGCTGTGGGTGTTTAACAAAGACAGAGATGAAGCCTGTCTGAACGAGGACCAAGAACCGGACCTCCCACACAGCACAGCACAGCGCTGCACAAAACCGTACCACAATAACACCTACACACCACACTGTGAAACACTGTGCAGACGTTACTCAGGTGTTTTACCATTTATAATTAGTGGCATTTGCTAAGGAAAGCTTAGCTTGTAATACTAAGGGATTTGAACAAAGCCATAAAGTATTTAACTTTGGGGTGTCATTTTTGGGTCTGTTTAGTGTGTGCAATTACACAATTACTTTCAATCTTTTTAACAGAATTTCTATAGGTAGTTTGCAGCCTCAGGGACAGTTAGTCTATGAGACCATGTGAAAATACACAATCTGACTAACATGTAATCCAACTTTCAACTGTTGTAATCTTAGCTAAAACATTGTTTGAAAACACAGTTGAAAAGTTCCTTATATGAGAACAGTTTAGTGCCACACTTTCATTGGGGAGGTCTTATTAATGCCCCTGTAATTTGCACCCTGAGTCTGTTTGCATATACAGTACACTTACATATATATCTGCCTTTCCCAACAGAGAAATGCCTTCATGATATCAGCACTAGTCATGAGAGCACTCTTCTTTGGTTGTTGTATGGTGCTGTTCCTGGGGGTTAAAGGGATAGTTCACTTTGAAATTAATTTTTGGTATGTTATAGCTTACCTCAAGGGCATCCAAGATGTAGGTGTCTTTTTTTCCGCAGTAGTTTCAATTTTGATATTTTTAGGTCAAACCGTTCTTGTCTGTCAGTCATATAATGCAGGTCTATGGTCACGGTCTCAAAGAGCATGCACAGAGTCCAAATTAAAACAATTCCCCGTCGTCCAAATTAAACAATTCCCCATCGTAAGTACACATTGATGGCCTAAGACACGAAACGAGCGGTTTGTGTGAGAAAACGAACAGTATTTATATCGTTTTTACCTCTTATACGCAGCCATGTCCAAGTGATCTGATCTGACATGTACGCAGACTGGTGCATAGATATATACACACTAGATGTCGCCTTGTCTACGGCAGTTCATTGGAACGAATGTCTTTAATAATGTTTAATACTTTAGCTCATCCATGAACACGATTCTCGTCGGATTGCTTTCCATCGGCTGTGGAGGTAAAGACGGCAACTCCCATGATTCCACGCTCATTCACGCTCATTCACGCTCATCAAGCTACGCCTTTGATACTGTTTTAAATAAATGGCCTCTAGTGGCGAAACTTACATACTGTGCCTTTAATTCAGCTAAAAGCTCACATCAATCTTTGGTCACACTTTAGATCAAGGTCCAATTCTCACTATTAACTAACTACGACTTTTCCTCAATAAACTCCTAATTACTGCTTATAATTATTTTGTGGGGTAGTTGTTAAGTTTAGGTATTGGATTAGGAATGTAGAATAAGGTCATGCAGATTAAGGCATTAATATGTGCTTTAGAAGTACTAATAAACAGCCAATATCCTAGTAATATGCATGCTAATAAGCAACTAGTTAATAGTGAGAACTGGATTATGTGTTACCCAATCTTCTATTGGTTTTCAAATTCGCAGGTCAGAATTCAACACTCTTGAACTTTGGAACGCAGTGAAGAGTATAAAGAGCAGCTTGAGCTTGTGTTTCCTGTCTCTCACATTCGTATGCATAATGTAAGTCAAAGTGTAGTGTGACCACACCTTAATTTCAAAGAATATTTTGTTTTGCATGACTCCTTGATCATATATTTGGGTATGATGGGCAACATTTAATAATGGTAACTTTATGGCAGACTACATTTTAAACATTGTTTGTGAGCCAAACAATATGTGTTTGAACAGTAGGGAATTTATTGTTTACGAATAAAATCCCACCAAACTAGCTCTTAACTCTATACCAGTTCGGTGTCGAATTTCATTGCTGATGTAACGATGTATTGTTGTTTCTCACTCTGGCTCCTGTAGGGCCTCACAGTGTTCACATGCACACTACACACCTGAATGCTTTGAAGAAGCTCACTGGCCATCTGTCATTCCAGTGTCTGGTCCTCGGCTTCCTCTACTCCACTTTAGATTTTCAGGTTGGATCTCTAATTAACCTATAAAGTACATGGAAAATCAGAACTACAACAAAAATATCATGTTGACATGCAATCATATCAAGAGTATTTGATTGAAATTGTATGTGGTAAATAATAAAAACCTACCTTCTGTATTGTATAAATCAATTCTTATGTATGGCCGCAACCATATAAGTGCCAATGTGGCAGAAGACACTGGTGAAGCTGAGCAAGAAAACTGCTCTTTTTATAGGTCTACCTGTAAGTTCCCTCTGATAGTGATGGTGAGGAGACCATTCACAATGATTCTGGAGATGTTCTGGTGACATATAGTGATCTATCTATCTATATGTTCTTTGCCTGTGTTTCTCCGTAGCTCCTCTAACCAGCTCTGGAGGTCTTAGTTGCCATGCCAGAGAACTTTCCGGTGTACGTGGTCATGTGTGCTTTGGTTGGAGCTAGTTTAGCTGCACAGTTCTTCTTACCATGGCGAGTAACAATAAGACCTTCGTGCTGTTCATCTCTGCTAATCAGGTAGGCATCCTCCACCATGGAGAGTTTAGCACTTGCCGATTTATCAGCAAATCTTACTTGAAAGGGTTAGTTCACCCATTAATTACTCACTCTCATGTCAATCCAAACCCTTAATACCTTCGTTCATCTTCTGAACACAAATTAAGATATTTTTTGATTAAATCAGAACCAGGATTTCATCAACCAGCCATAGGCAGCAACGTCATTGCAACTTTTCAAAGTAGTAAAGACAATGTTAAAATAGTCCATGAGACTACAGTGGTTCAACCTTAATGTTATGAAGTGATGAGAATACTTTTTGTGCACAAAAAAAAAGAAGAAAAAAAGGAAGAGATTATTTAACAATATCGTTTAGTTTTTTATTGCGCAAGTATTCTCGTCGCTTCATAACATTAAGGTTGAACCACTGTAGACACATGGACTATTTTAACGATGTCTTTACTACCTTTCTGGGCCTTGAAAGTGGTAATGATATCGGAAATTTTTTTTTTTTTTTTGTGTTCCGAAGATGAACAAAGGTCCCTACGGGTTTGGAACGACATGAAGGCGAGTAATTAATGACAGAAATTACATTTTTGGGGTAAACTAACCCTTTAATATTATTCTGGACATTGCCATCACTTTTGCTAATATCAATATTTTTAAGGGAAAATGTGCACTTGTTTTGATATGTTTGTCAAATGTCAGTTAAATGACTTTCAATCAATCACTGAACCCAATGGAGAGGTCATATAATTGGTGGTGTTTGCTAAGGCAAGCATCTGTTACTATTGCTCACAGTTAAAGAGTAGTAACTATAAGGATAAGGGTAAATAAAATTATGCACATTTTTTGCCTGAATCTATACATTTAAATTTAGATAAAAAATCTATTAGAATGCAATTAATACAAAGAAATTCTTGAATACACCTTTATGATGAGTATGTTTTAATGCAATATTTTTTGGGGGAAAGTCTGAACTGTCAAGGTGATACAACGTTCCTCCATAATGGAGCCTCAAAAAGTCTGATTAAAATGAGATAATTGAATTATAATTATTTAAAAAAATAACAAAACTGCTCCAATGCTTATGTCACAAACTGCTCTGAGACATGAAGGTTGAGGATCCAAATGCAGTATTTATTGAACAGGGTAATCCAAAGACGTAATCCAAAGTACAGGCAAGGTCAAACAGAGGCAGTCCTATACAAGCAAACAAAACAAGGCAGGGAACACAGACAAAAGAGTAATCCACGGAACAGTCCAAAAACCAAGAGACATGAAACAAGGGAGAATGCTCGGAATTGCAATGTAACACTAAACAAGACTTCGCAGATAATGAATGAGAAAACCAGGCTTGTATGGGCTGAGCTAAACAAGATAGTGAGAGACAGGTGAATGTGATAATGAAGAGTCCGGGCAGTGAGTTATGGGAAATGTAGTTTGTAGGGAATGACAATATTCTGATGTGGAGTGCTCTCTGGTGGCTCTCAAGGGCACTCCAGCTGCTGACCGTTACAGCTTATAATTTTTTTTTATTATAACTTTGTCCATCAAATAAAAGTCTACAAACAGTCATGTGATCTAACCAATTTGAATGGCATGGTTAGTTCAGGTTGTACCATATCATGCAGTGCAGCCTACCAACAACTTCATATTTGTGAAATAATAATTAATGATTTGTGACCCTGGACCACAAAACCAGTCATAAGTTTCAAGGGTATATTTGTGTATAGGGTATATCAACAAAACATTGTATGGGTTAAAATTATCGATTTTTCTTTTATGCCAAAAATCATTAGGTACATTTCCTACCTTAAATATATCAAAAATGTATTTTTGTGAGTGGATGCAGCAAAATCGCGAACATAAATAGACAACTTTAAAGGTGATTTTCTCAATATTTCGATAAATAGTTGTATCTCGGCTAAATCTCAATTTCAAAAAATGTACCCATAAGACTGGTTTTGTGCTCCAGGGTCACATTTGTGCAAAAAAGAAAAAAAAAACGTTACCAAATATAGATATATATTTTTAATTCACTTACATGTATTCGGGATGTAAGGAAGGTATATTATTCCTTTTTAATTGTTACACAACATGACATTTTAGATAATTTTGTATCATTTTAACAAAACTGTTTCACTGTCTGATCATATTTGAAAAAAAATTGTCTGGCAAAAAACAAACTAATGTGGTGTAACCAACAGTCATGTAAAACCAACATGAATTCAAATTTCTAAGAACTTGGCACACTTATTTTAAACAAGATCTTTTAAAGATTTTTAAGATTTTACCTTTTTCTTTATCTTGAACACTTTCATTTGTCATCGGTCCAGATTGGCACTGCTTGCGCTTAGGAAAAATCAATGATAACTCAAATCTTGTTGAGGAGAGGTGTGCTATTACTTTTATAAGAAAACAGACATACAATCTTGCCTGCCAAGTGATAAAATGGATGACAAAATCTCATATATTTACACACAAGTAGAGATCAGAATATTATATAGACTGGAAGGTCTGGACTTGGGCCAGTAAGCAAAAGCAACTCCCTAGAAACCACACCAAAAACCACTAGCACTACTAAAAACCAATCAGGACACCCTAACAACCACATAGCCTAAAATCTTTTGGTGGTTGTGAGTTTTACACAGGGAAGCACCATCTAGTTTGGTCAGATAATTGCTGCCAGATGTAGTGGATGAGATTGCTGTTCAGACCCCCTCCTGCAGGGGCCCAGGGCCCGGAGCCCTAGTCTGTTTCATGCTCAAGCTCCTCGGAGGAGGTCTGTCTGCTGGCATCTCCACTGTGACACTGCAGTGAGTCAGCACACGCTCTCTCCGAGCTAATGTAAAACCTGATTTAATGTGGCAGTCTGTCAGTTTTTAAAAACATTGTGGACTCTGGGCCTACATTCAAGTACAATTGTTAACGCTCTATGTCCTGCAAGTTTTTAAATACTGTCAGGCAAGAATGTTTGAGCAAAACAAAATCATGCTTCTGTTTGCAGTAGTTCAGCCCTTTTTATGGCAGTCTGAAATGTTCATATTGAAATGTTTACACAGAGCAATGTGTTTTGTTGAAGCAGGATATAAAGCAGGTGCATGTAGTCATGCGGATGGAGACCAATCATACCAATCACCTTCTGCTGGTGGGTTTAGTGTTTTTCTTTCTGAAGCACATCAGAAGAAGATTCAAAAAGATCTTGGACACACAAGGTAAGATGTACCCAGAACGTTTTGCTAACATTCCCATTAAGTTATTAAAACATTATTTCTTATTCTTATTTATGAATGTTCTCTGAACGTTTAAAACTTCCACGTGTCGGAAACGAAACGCGTTACGAATCTGAATTTCCGCTCCGAATCTTCCTCAGCACTTGATGCACTGTGATACGAAGAGGAACAATGGCGTTGGTTTTTCCGTATCAACTCCAGCGGGAGTCCTCATCCTTTTGAAATGCAGAAGAGTGGATTTGCAGCGCTTGAAATAGTGTCTTCTCAACATGTCGACAACAAGAACAAAACTCTACCAGGCTTCAGCTGCAACTAAAGTGTTTGAGGGCGGGTCAAACGGACAGCCGATGAAAGACCATAGGCTGGGAATTGGAATTACCGTATTTTCCGGACTATAAGTCGCACTTTTTTTCATAGTTTGGCTGGTCCTGTGACTTATATTCAGGTGCGACTTATATATCAAAATTAATTCAGACTGAGATGAACCAAGAGAAAACATTATCATCTACAGCCGCGAGAGGGCGCTCTAGTTGGCGGAGTTGTTCAAAAGCGACACCAAGGATGAAGAAAATGATGTGGAATGAGATCGCGGGAGCTTGGTGAACTTGTTTACTGGTAACTTGCTTGTTGGACTCGCTGGCTTATGTTAATTTAGCCTATTCAGCCTCCCAGGTATATGTTCTTTATGCTATTGTGTAGCTGAATAACTGTTAATGTGTTGCGTTAACATACCGGACACCTATTCAGCCTGTTGTTCTGTGTAGTTGAATAACTTGCCTTTCCAGATTAAATGTCTGTTCTTGGTCTTGGATTTGGTGAAATAAATTTCTAAATAAATGTGACTTATAGTCCAGTGCGACTTATATATGTTTTTTTCCTCTTCATGATGCATTTTTTGACTGATGCGACTTATACTCCGGAGCGACTTATAGTCCGGAAAATACGGTATGCAAATTTGTTACATAGGTATGTAACAGGAAGTGAGACTGGAATTGCTGACGACTTGTTTCGGCAGTTCAGAATCGATTCTTTCTTTTAGGAGTCAATAACTTTAATCGCCGTACCATACACTTTCATTTTTAAAACTTTGCCGAGCTTTTACATTTACAAACAGCTATATAACACAATAACACACTGCATGAAAAGTATTTTTTGAAAAAACATAATAGGGGCACTTTAAAAATGTCAGACGAATGTCCAGCTAAAACATGCTCCATGAACGACGTATAAATAATGTTTTTGTGGGAACATTTGAAGAACATTATTAAAGACCAGGAGCCTCATGTACAAAGACTTGCGTTGAATTCATACTAAAACATTGCGTACGGACAAAGCTGTAAATGTGCGTACGCACAAAAAAAAAACAGATGTATGAATCTCTGCGTACGAAGGATCCCACGTATATTCTCTTTGTACATCCCAATTAACGTAAAATTGAGCGCACATGCACGAGCACAACGCCCCACCCAGTCTCCTCCCTTAATTAAATAAATTTAAATATGGTAATGAGTCCACTTTGGCAAAAGAAAGCAGTAAGAAAATGGCTAAAGCAAGCGGCAAGTAACGAAACTTTACAGTAAGTGAATTAGAGGTGCTACTATCAGAGGTAGAAACGAGAAAAAATATTTTATTTGAAACTTTGTCCTCCGGAATTAATAACAAAAGGGAAAAATATGAGTGGGAGAGTATGGCTGATGCCGTGCATCCTGGGCCAGAAAATCATTGTGGTCCCTAAAAACTCAGTCTTTTTGGATTCTGCCATTAGCAATGTCCTCTAATAAGGCCAAAACTGCCATTGCCATAGACTAAGGGTTGTATCAATTTGCATATTGCATAGAATATTCCCATAAGGCTCGTGTGACAATATATGTAAATTATTTTATAAATTGCAAATTAATAGCAATGCTTCCCACAGGTGGTGGTGCGATAGACTTGTAGAACAATTCGTTGTGTAATGTTTGCAACTTCACTTCATTGCCTGTAAGAGTCGCCAACAGACAAAAACAATGAGAAATGTACGTACGCCAGACATGAAATTGGCGTGGAGGAACGCACATTCTCGCGTTAATTTCACTGTTAGTACATCCGACCGTGAGTGTGAAAGCTGGCGTACGCAAAGTTTTTGTGCGTACGCAAGATTGATACATGAGGCCCCTGGTAACTTTAAACAAACATTCTATTTACGTTACTGGAAGAATGTTTGTTTATAACTTTCAGTGAACCTTGCCAGAATGTTAGCTAAAGTTCTGAGAACGTTACCTGTTAGCGGAGTAAATCTGATACGATTTATTTACGTTTTATTTACTTTTTTAGGTCTAACAGTGCCACACTTCCACAAAGTGCCACAAGTCAACAAATCTATAGATCCAGTCAGTTTCATCTTCAAATCAAAGCCTAGAATAACATCACATCTTTATGCAAACAAATCTGTCTCTCAAGCAAAAAATTCTTCAGAATCATCTCCTAAAAAACACCGCAACACAAGTGCTGAGTGATTTACATGTCAGGATGTCGAGTTTCAAGTCAACAAACCAATTTCATAAATCTAGAGCTTTCCCAACATCATCACAACAACATCATTCAAGTGTGAAACGTCATTAATCAAGGTTGAGTGAAATTCAAGCCACACATAAACTTGCACTAAAGTTTCAAGACATTCCAGGTAATGATAGGTCAAATGTTACATGGGTGAATATGTTTAAAATTGGAGCGTTTGCATGCTAAGCAAACATGCCTGTATGATTCTCCCTAAATAAACATATATGTCTGTTTGTCTCCCTCCTTTTTTTGAATTTGTTGATGAATTTGTTCCGTCTTAAAAAAAATAAAAAAATAAAAAAAAAAAGTTCTAAAGTAATCATAGTAATATCACACAAACAAGAGTGCTGAATAGCAGCACTGTGATTCGCTTGTAGGCATGATGATGGCGTTGATAATCACAGCAGTTCTGATATTCAGAAGCCTACTACAGTAATTTACATTGTAGACAAAATATTGCCACTTATTTTGTCTGTTGCAAACAAAGGCAAAGCAGAACCAAGTTGCTTACTGAGAAACACAGTGGCAGTGTTTTGAACGAATCGGTTGAGTAAATTGATTCATATGGACAGTCAACGTTAACCTGCAAAAAGAGTAACTGAAAATGCCTCACTAATGCAGGCTTGTCTGGAACACGCAAACTCATAGCACACTTTCATAATTAAAATATACTTTAAAAGCTGAGGGAAACTAAATTAATACTGCCGTTTGTGATCTTCTTCTCACTATGTGGCGATAAAGAAGCGACAAAAAGCGATGAAATGACGTTACCTGTTGTAACCCGGTTGTAACAGGTGTATAGCCTACTGTGGGCGGAGTTGGATAAGCTATTACAAATTTTAATTAAATATCAGCACTCGTCTTGTGTACACTGTTGTGTAATGAAAAATTAAATGAAAATACACATACAGCAGTAAATGTATTTGAGTTTCATTACACTTAGCTAATGTTGAGCCTTTTCCAAATCAATTCTGAGGAGAACACACAACTACCAAATTAATATCAAAGTCCCTTTTAAGTTATTCTATAGTCTTTGTTAATATTGTTATGCTCCTGATGTAGACTAAATCAAGGGTGATGATGGTTTCGTATGATGCCATAGGGTAGCCTACTTAAATAGGTAGGCCTATACTTATGATGTCAGGTAGGGTTATGATTTTAAAATATGACCTTACATGTTTATATCAGTTACGTGTTACTACTTTTGTTAAATAATCACTACGTTTTAAATACCTTATTTGTGTTGGCTAATACCAAGTTAGCATTTTCATTGTAATGGTATTATTATGGTTGGAACAGTGTGGTGACCGCGGTGAGATTGATGGACGTACAGATGTAGAGCGCTGTTCGGTGTTCGGCCGCTGGGGGCGCTAATGCGCGAGTGTGGCGCAGACAGGGGGTTTTCTGCCCTCAATCACAATTACTGAATTACTGAAGCGCATTTTGTGTGCAGAGCTTCAGGAGTCAAAACAAGCAGCCAGGATGGGAGTCGAGGTTGAAACCATTACTCCTGGAGACGGTAAAAGGCATCATCACATCGACCATTCAAAAACCACAATGCTTAAAAATATATCAAATGAATCAAATTTTAAATCGATTTATTCTGCCTGTTTTTGGCATCACGGGCGTTAGCCTGCTAGCTAGCCACTAACCTCTTCCCACAGGATTTGACGGGCAAATCTAATCGTTTTCTCTTCTTGTTTCGGATTTTTAGGAAGTACTTTCCCTAAAAAAGGACAGACCTGTGTCGTGCACTACGTGGGTAAGTTGACAAGTGATCGTGTTGATGAATCCCTGAAGGGTGTTAGCCAGCATTAGCTCTTAGCCGCATTGACAATAGATACTTTCGCATCCGCGATCCGCTAAAGGCTTAACATTTTTACTATTTTTATGGGCCCTAATATTTACCACGTCTTTGATCGTTCCTTATACTGAAAACTCTTAAATGCGACTTTTTAACAGCGCTGGATTTGGGAACCGTGGCCTGTTTTTGCGGATATACGGTGGCTTTATTACCGTCATTTACGATGAGATGGGCTGTGTTAAAAATAGCGGGCAGTCCAGTCAGAAAACCGTTTTAGGAGATTCGGTCTGAACATCACATTCGAGCGTTTTGAACGTTTTTCATTTTCTCCAGCTTTGGTGCTAAAAAAAAAAATGCTGCAATTCGAATCGGTTCGATATGCTTTTCAAAATGCTTCGATTCGAACGCGCCCTTATGTCATAAATATTTAGATTCGAACGAGCTGTGTGCGCTCATTGGGTTGTTTTGTTGAATGCTAATTGTTGCGAATAAATAACAGCCATGAAAAGCTTTTAATTTTAGACGTTTACATTCTAAATGAATCATGATTTGGGGTGTTGAACGTATGTTTTCTTTGCATGATTCATACGTTTTAAATATTACATTTTTTTTCTCTCTCAGGCTCCCTGACAGATGGACGCAAGTTCGACTCTTCCCGGGACCGGGGAAAGCCTTTCAAATTCAAAATTGGCAAACAGGAAGTGATCCGTGGTTGGGATGAGGGAGTAGCCCAGGTAAATGCTCATTCTTCCTGAAATCAAAATGGATTTGATTTGCTATATAAATCTGCCAGACCTATATTAAGTCTGTTTATAAAGTAGGTCTCTGTGCCTTTTTCTTCATCAGACAAATACACATGTCTTGTAGGGTTTTGATAACAAACCCATGTCACTTATTTAACCTCCATTCATTGTTTCGTACTGAACCTAATTTGGCCAAACGACCTTTTCCCCCTTGTACCAGATGAGTGTCGGGCAGCGTGCCAAGCTGACTTGCACTCCGGACTTTGCTTATGGGAGCAAGGGGCACCCGGGCATCATTCCTCCCAATGCCACCCTCGTATTCGATGTGGAGCTGATTGGCTTGGAATAAAGCCCCCACAATTGGACTCAGGTTATTCCCTATTCATTCTTTCAGGGTATGTGCAAAGTTTTCCACATTTTTATTTCGAGTTAATTTGTTATTGTTGCTCAGTTTTTAAAACACTTAATGAATGCATAATAAATGAAAAACATCTTGTAGTCAGTTCATCCAGTTGCATCAGGCATGGATGACTTTAATAACTAACAGATAATCTTTAAAGGAGATTATTCTAGTCTTGGTCTTAACTGTCCTGTAGAGTTTATTTAACAGGCTCTTCGATTAAACCCTTGTAATCGTATTTGTGGCCTTTGAGGAACACGGTTCAGTTGTTTAATAAACCTCTCTCTTTGTTTTCTTCCAGGTCAACCTTTTTAAGGAACATTGCTCCATGCATGTGATCCTCAAAAGGGGTAGTGTTAATAGCGATACCACTTAGCTTAGCTCTGTTTTGCATTTGTATATTTTGTTGCCTTTTTATTTCTTTTTTCTGCTTGACATAATCACTGGTATACTCTCAATCATTGGAAGTTCACTAAGACACAAGTTTATTTTCTTTTTTTTCCCCTTCTCTCTTTTTATATTTGATTTCTGTGTTGTAAACGCGATCACAGCAACAGGGTTTTGGCTGAGCTGGTAATAAGTACTCTGGTGGGGAAATCTGGTTAAGTATAAAACAAACTACTTGAAAATAAATTGTTTATAAAACATTAAGCTGGTCTCTGATGTGTTATTTGGAAACTGGAATGGTGTGTTTGCAGGTGCATCATAATCATGTCAAATATGACAATAATTGGCAGAACATTTTGTAAGTCATTTGGTGCCCATCTCTGATATTGTGGATTTTGTGCTGGAAGCCCCACCCACAGTAAAACCTCATTTGTCTAAATCCCAATCCACGTAACCGTTAAACGTTAATTATTTTGTCACAGCATTCTAAAAAAAAATAAAAATTAGCACAACAGAAGCAGTGTCATTTTAATGAAACACTTTTATTGTCAAGGTGCAATTGAACCAAACAATCCAAATGTACAATTAGGCTCGAGTGTTGATGGGCTCTGTCTAAATACACAATCACACTTTGCAACGTTGCTGTTCAAATCAGCATGAGTTGTTTATTCAAATGTCTACTTGAAATATAATCTATATGTTTATTGATAGTTAACTATGAGGAATTCTTGTGCTAACATGCGTTCTAAGCCCTTACAATAATCTACTGGAATGCCAAGATTACTCTGTTTTGTTCTTTTGTTTTACTTCAAATAAACCGAAGACTTTGTTTTACAAATGCATGAATTAGTTACATAATTGCATTACTGAAATCTGGATGCATGCAATAGTTAGACTCATTGGTTTTGAAGCGATGCATTAATCAAAAAAATCAAAAAACAAGACATTTTATGACAGTAAATGTACGTTTTCAACTATTGTTATTTATAAACCTTTGTGTTTCTAATGAATGAATGTTTTGGCATGGGTTTTGACTAATTTAGCATCCTCTCTAGTACTATTCACCTGAGTTCCACCTGAGACTGAGTTTAAAAGAACTGAAAATCTTCCACCCAACAACAGATTAATAAAGTCATCTTAGGTCATCACCTTCCATTGCTTTATCAATACAATTTGGCATTTTTAGCAAATAAGCTATGATACAATTCAAATAATTCCATAAATATTATGCAAATGCGCCGACAAGCAGTTTCAAAATTCCTTTTGCTCATATATGAAGAAGCACAGTTGTGCAACTGATAAAACATAACTTCAGTAGAAAAGTCAAGAATGACGTCAGAGTAGTGATCCACAAAACACCACATTAGTTTAGGCATTTTTATGTGAATGAGTGAAGCATGTTTTTTAGAGATCCAAACAGTTTCTGGATACATATTGCTTTATGTGTTCATATTTTATGAAATAAGATGGACTGGCACAATGGTTGCTTAGCAACAGGTATGTAAAGGTTTCAAATTTGAAAGCCTAGCCCTGCTAATTTGTTTGAGCTATAAGCTTGAAATGTTCTCTTTCATGAAGAACAAATTGCACCCATGTCTATATGACCTACCTAAAGTTACAAGATTTCCTGTAAATGGGCCTCATTCATGAAACAAGAGCAGAATGAATTCAGTTCGATAGAACAGTTTACATAAGAATATTTCAAATTATTTACACTAATGTCAGTGAGTAAATATCATATCACTAAAATCCCATAGGGGGGGATGTTGCACATTTTCTGAAACTGACAGTGATGATGGACCACGGTCAATATTTCAGTAGTACAATTTTCATTGGATGAACAGAATAAAAATAACTCTTAAGGCATTTAATTATTATTATTTTTAAATCTGTGCTTAAAAGGCCTAAACTTCTGTACATTGTGTATCTTGGACTCTGGTCATTGCTGTTTGCAGCTACTTCTGACTGTGTACTGCCTGTTGAGTTTCAGCCAGGAAAGGGAGGAAATAAAGCAGATAAGAGAACCAGAAGGAAAAGGAAAACAAATGGTGGAAATGAGCCTTGAAACTTCAGAGTGTCCGTGCAAATTAGGGCCACATTCCCTCAATCTTTGTCTCAAAAACGCATTTGAACCAAGAACAGATTTACTGGTTCATCTTGGTTCAAAGATATTACCAACTGGGAGGTCAAGGACAAAGAGTTCACACAAGGTCCAGTTAAAAGTTTTTGATGGTACTGTAATGTTAAAGTTATCAGATAGGTGTCGCGTTTCCTGTTCCCGAGGGCCCGCGACCACAGCCACTGCCAACCCGTCTGAGAGAGTGTAGCGCGACGGCACAGCATCCGCGCAACAGGGAGCTCATGTTGTACATCGGCATGCCTTCATTCCGTGGCCCTCGGCAAAGCCACGCCAGTGTCGGAACTACGGGGACGGCCACCGCTAGGAGGTCGATCAGGAAATAGCGGCTCCAGTGGCTCCTCTGAGGGGGGGTTGATTCTTCATCCTCCCCCTCTCCATCTTCATCATTGACTTTTACTACCGTTGTTTCCAGTGGCGGCAGCTCGAGAGGTGGTAACGCTCTGGGACACGGTTGCTGAACCTGTGGCTTGGTCAGCACTGTTGGTGTCACTGTTGATGATGTAAATTCAACTGTGCTGTCTAGCGGTAAAGTTTCTGTGATGTAAGACATCTGAGCAGGTGAAGTAGTGGCCGAGGATGGCGAAAACACCAGCGGCTCAGCTAAAGTGACGTCTGGTGCGCACGTTGCTGAAGTGATGACGCTCAATTCCTCTCCTCTGCCCTCTTCGGAGATCCAGGTTATGGTGGGGCTACAGGCCTGCGACCGGTACCCTGGCCTGTCACTCACTTCGGATGCACTAGGGGGTGCTGTTGGAGGAGGAGGAGGTGGTGCTTCCTCCTGTGGGAGGTGCAGAAACAGATGGTGGTGTGGGAGGTAGGCATGTGGACCACAGCTACAGTTGTTATTAACAGCATGACAGGACCGGCTAACAGGCAGCATCGTCTCTCCGCTACACAATCTCTCGCAGGTTGATGATCGCGACAAAGTGGAGCATAGCGTTGCGTGAGGGACTTGTTCAGACAGTAAAGCTGCTTCCAGAAGTAGATGAGTACGTCCGTCACCTCTCGGTAACGTCATTGCCCCTCTGTTGGCGGGAATGTAGCGATCAGAACATACATTTCCATTGCGGTCTGTAGCGCCAGGTGACGCATCACTGCTCAGCCTGGTGAAGGTGGCGCTGCGACTCATGGTGTGGGCCGGAGAGCAGCCACAAGACCTTGATGCCCCAAACCGATGGCTTATCCTACCGACACCTAGACCTTCAGACTTGCAGTCCTGTTGATCTGCCTCGGTCCCCAGGTTGGACCTAACTGTGTCAACAGCCTCCTGAAGCTGCCGGATCTCCTTCCGGGCCTTTTTTAGGGCCAGCTGAGCCTCTACGCGATGACATTCCTCCTCTATCCAGTCCTCCTGCATCCTAGTCAGCTGAATCCGTAACTCCTCGACCTCAGAGTCTCTGCCGTGGTACAAAAAGAACAAGGGCATAGTAATAAATCTAATGCTGCATTCAAAATTGCAGATGGTTTAGTATTACTACATTTGGTTTGAAACTTACTTTGTGTCCATTAAAAAAGTATGTTCTATGTAGTATGAGTTTGGGTAGTATGAATACAATCAGGATGTACTACAGCTGTCATGTGACCACTGTCATGTGGCGTCAGTTGCGGTGCTTCACTGTCATTCACAACTGCTCTCCTATGGCCTTGTGGGATAATAAAGTCTTCATCCGATTTAAACTTTAGAATCTCGCAAGAAGTAGTTGGTTATTCAGGTACTTTTCGTATAGTAGGGAAGTAGGCATATTCTGACAGTGGGTAGGTTCCGCTATATATATACTGTATAAGAGAATTACTGAATTATCGTATCGATATGTGTGTGTGTGTGTGTGTGTGTCAAGTCAAGTCACCTTCATTTATATAGCGCTTTTAACAATATATATTGTTTCAAAGCAGCTTTACAGTGATAATAGGAAATTAAAGTAACAGAGATTGTTTAGGCTTTACAGTAGCTCTAGAATAAAGTTATTGTCCAGCTAAAGTTAGTTTTGATTGATTCACTTCCGTCGCAAAGATCATTAGTTATTAACTTAGTGCTAACATGACCCTGTTCTAACAGAAAACCCTTAATGCAATCCGGCCGCTCATTTGAGCTTGTGTGTGTGTGTGTGTGTGTGTGTACTTATTTAACCTACATTGTGAGGACCAAATTTTCCCACAAGGAAAATGGATTAGTAAACATACTAAAGGAAGGTTATCTGAAAATTTAAAAATGAAGAACATTTCTGTGATGGGTAGATTTAGGGTTAGGGTTAGTTTATGGGGATAGAATATACGGTTTGTAAAGTATAAAAACACATTATGCCTATGGAGAGTCCTCACAAAGATAGCTAAACTGTTTGTGTGTGTGTGTGTGCACATGAATGATTAACAGGACATGATCTTGTACTGCTAGAATGACAGGAAGCTGTAAAACTCCACTGACACGTTGACAGATAGAAGCCGTACTAACCGGTCCTGAAGCCTCTCCACATTTTCCTTCAGCCGAGCTCGTAAGTGACGAATACACACTTCCTTCTGCTGCAGTGGGGTGAGGTACTGCTCAGGAGCTGGTGGACGGATCCCGTGATTCTCACTACAGGTCGCATACTTCGCCTGCCTTCTGGTTTAGAAAGCAAGGAATAATATTTCATTGTGATTAATCTCATAATTATAAAATATTTAACATGTTAACGGTACAAATAAAACTAAATAACAGGTCCAAGTGTAATTATTAGGCTCTGTAAATGGTGTGACATTTAGGCAACAATGATTTTTTTTTTACCCGTCTCACTTGGCCAAAAAGCAACAGATTCTATATTTCTCTATTTCTACTGAAGAGAAAATTAAGGAAGCTCTAAGAGGTCATGCATTGTACTTTTTTCTTTCTTGTGATCTCGAAATAAAATAGCTATTTTCTCAAAGTATCGACATAACAAAAGTTGTTTTCTTTTGATCACACCTTTTTACCATGTACTCAACATAATAGCATGTTGTTTTTTATTGTACTAGGGGCAGCAAAAGCTTGGCGCAATCCTTAAGCATCATCTGTGAACAAATAGTTTTTTACTTTGATCAGGGATTCACTCGAGCTGAAATAGCTCTACATCGGTGAGTGACTGGCAACTTCCACATTCATGTTGTACATCTGAGAAGCTGTCCGGTCTACAGTTTTATTGTCGAAGACAATATAGTGACGCTAAATATGTGGTCAGTTTTATTGCCAGCCAGTCCATCTGTACAACGTGCAATTTGTAATGGCAATGGGGAAGACATAATGTGCATGGCAAAACCAGTCCCACTCACAAGTTAATTTAATTAAAGATAAAATTACATTGCAAGTCAATTGCAAATGAGATCTACAGAGGAAGAGATTTTCGGAGAATGGTTAGAGAGTCAGACTGGTAACCCGAAGGTTGCAGGTTTGATCCTCAATACGGGCAGGAAATGACTGAGATGCCCTTGAGCAAGTCACCGAACCCCCAATCGCTCTCTGGGCGCCGCAGCAAAAACGGCTGCCCACTGCTGCCAGCTCTTGTATGTGTGTGTCCACGGTTTGCAGTGTGTGTGTTGACTACTCCTAATGTGTGCACTTACTGCACTAAATTGGATGGGTTAAATGCAGAGGACAAATTCTGAGTATGGGTTACCATACATGTCACTTTTATGGTGCTTTTTTGTCCTTTTTTGTAGCATAAAAGCCCCAGTCCCCATTCACTTTCACATAGAAAAGAGCAGCTTGTACATTCTACAAAATATCTCCTTCTGTGTTCTACAGAGGAAATGTAGAAGTCATGAGGGACATGAGGGAAAGTAAATTAAGAAATAAAATTTTTTGGGTGAACTATTCCAACATGCACAATCACATCAGTATTTCTGTATTTCAGAAGTAACCAGACTTATAAACGGATATAGAGTCATGTCTGTTTCATTAATTCTATTTTTGTACTGTACTTTTTGCCACCATACAAAATCTGGAACACGACCCTAGTGGAAGACAAATCTAATCTGCCTTCGAGTGTGTGCGCCGCTCACCGTGGTGTGGCTGGGTTGGAGCGTGGTACAGTATTGCTCTCTGTGCACTTGCAGGATGCTGCTGAGTAACTGCTGCGGACAGTCGAGTCCCCAAGCGAGTGTCGAGTGCTGCTTGGGGCAGCAGGCCTTCTATGACACACACACACACACACACAGAGAGACAGTGACAGCTGAGCTCTGACGTCCATTTCAAACATGCTGTCGCAGTGAAACTGGATGTGTTTTTGAAGGAATTCACACTACTGGTGCTTAATGAACATATCACATCATAATAATCAGAAAACTATCGATATGTTTGAATATGCATGATGAACAAGGCGGATAGCATTACCTGCGGGAACCAGCAGATGGTCTTCGGTTCACGGGGATGGACATGGGTAAGGACTGGGACCTTGTAACGGCACAATTACAAGGATTCTTCAGGACAGATCTCTCTAAAACACACACACACCACAGAATATGAAATACAGTCAGTACCAAACAGATGAGACAGGATATTGGTCTCTTGGACAGGGATCTTTTTAGTGGAATACAAAATGTTCAGATTATATTTTTAAAATAGTTACTGACCTTGACATACATGAGGGGCTCCTCTCTCTATGATATCATTTCCTGAATAAAATGTTTTTTAATGTGTGTTTCTGCATGTGGGCTGCACCACATGATTCTGATTAACTGAAACGCGATGGGCGCCGCCATGTTAGTTTGAGAATCACATCTGTCGGATTTACATCACGTAAATTCATCCACTTCTCCTGAAATACATGAAAGTGGCTGATGAACTGGGAGAAGAATAGAGCAAACTTTATAGTTAGCTATATGTGTATCTGATATGAATAAAACACGTCGTCAAATTTTAGTTGAAAGTATTATTATTGCCGCTTCCATAGACATAAGTGTGCATTTAACAGACTAACGTTTTTTGTTTTTTGCTAGTACTTATGTGTATTTAAATGTCTGAAACCTATAATAAACATTATGTGGTTGAAATCACTGAATAGTTGTGATATATGACAGGCGTTGAGCGCGTCCATCTCAAGACTCAGTGCCAGTCAAAGCGGGAAACCACATTTGAATTTAGTAGTTGAACATGTGACGCACTGAACGCTCTAATCACATTGGTGTGATCGTACGCGCCAAAGTGTTAATGGAATATTGGAGTTTATAATAAATGATTTATCCGTGCACATCAGCAAATTCATGTGTCCTCTTAATCTTTACTCAAAATAACTTCCCCTCCCTCTTGCAGCGACATCTCTTCTCTGATGATGGGTTTACTGGCTTGAGGGCAGGACAACCTGTCACTCACATGAGATCCACCAATAGCAAACCACAACCATCCAATCAATTGCCGATGGACAAAATCAAGTGCCGCCCGACATTTGTTCTTGTTCGAGAGGCCGTTTCACTCCGATATATGTCACAATAGGGAAGAATAAACCATCGCAACTTCTGTTTCATGCTTTTTAAATGTATACACTATCGTTCAAAAGTTTGGGGTTAGAAAGATCTCTTATACTCACCATGGCTGATTTATTTGACAAAAATACAGTAAAAACTGTAATATTTTGAAATTTTATTACAATTTAAAATGTCTATTTTAATACATTTTAAATGTAATTTATTCCGGTGATGGTAAAGCTGAATGTTCAGCATCATTACTCCAGTCTTCAGTGTCACATGATCCTTCAGAAATCATTCTAATATGCTGATTTGCTGCTCAAGAAACATTTCTGATTATTATCAATGTTGGAAACAGTTGTGCTTTTTCATATGTTGTGGAAATGGTGATACTTTTTTCAGGAATCTTTGATGAATAGAAAGTTCAATGAACAGCATTTATTAAAGCATTTAATAAATGAAACTCTTTTGTAATAATATAAATGTCTTTAAGATCACTAAATTCAAGGCTTTTGGTCATACCTAGGATATCCAGAACCACCAAAGGAGGGAGAGCATTTTCACATTTGGCTCCAAAACTCTGGAATAGTCTTCCTGATACTGTTCGTTGCTCAGACTCGCTCTCCCAGTTTAAAACTAGATTAAAGTCGCATCTCTTCAGCCAGGCATTCATATAATCCCACAGTTCAAACTACAATCCGGCCTCTAGCTCATAAATGCCAGAGGAGAACTGGCCCCCGACTGAGCCTGGGTTCTCCCAAGGTTTTTTTTCTCCATTAGGTCACCTGATGGAGTTTTAGGACACCATTAGGTCACTTGATGGAGTTTTTCGGTTCCTTGCCACTGTTGCCTTTGGCTTGCTCAGTTGGGGATATTTTGGGGATATTTAATTAAATTTTATCAATCAATAAATTCCTCTTGAAACAAACTTTGTTGTATTATTTTAATTTAATACTGTGAAGCTGCTTTGATACAATCTGTATTGTGAAAAGCGCTATACAAATAAACTTGACTTGACTTGACTTTACTGTCACTTTTGAAAAAAAATAGTGAATGTATATTTTTCTTCAAAACAATTAAAGATTATGCTAAACTATATGAGTTAAGTTTTTGTATCAAGAATTTTGTTGTTTTAATGAGGCTTTTTTCTTCATTATGATATTAGGACAGTTTATCACCCAGACAATTTTGACTTTATTCCCCCATACCAATACTATAATTAATTTTAATTAATAGATACATATTCATTGATAAAAAATATGTACATCATAGAATAGCCGTATTTAGGTCGCTGTATGTATGAATTACATTATGTATTTTTCATTCACCCAAAAGCAAAATGTTCATGCTGTTATTTTCCAAACACAAAAAACACGATATATGACATTCTGAAGCCGCACCCTTTTTGTGCTCCACCGTCGAAAGCTAGTCATTAGAGTTTAGAATAACACAAAAGGTGAGTAAATGATGACATCATTTTGACATTTTTGGCTGAACTATAAGTTGCTGTGGCCATTTGATAGCCACAAACACAAGTGTTTTTTAGGAGACTGTAACCTTGCATCGCACTACAAAACCAAATCCACAAAGACACATGCCAGACAATATTAGATTCTCAAGATGCTGAACACAATCCAACAGAGAGCATTTCATCCTGGATGCCACATGACTCACAAGACAATCAATGCTTATGTAAACCAAACATTCAGAACAATACACAAAATGAACTAGACAAAGGCACTCACACATATATACAGCGGACAGATTCTTTCACACTTTGCACTGAGCTATTCACACATTGACAGAAACGTTGATTGTGGTGATATGGTGACATGAGTGACAAGTGTGTGTGTGGGTGTGGACATAACACTGGATGTCATGATTGAAAATCTAGTGTGAACAATAAGATTCATGTGCTTCTAGATTATTTTTAGGCATATTCGATGAATGTTCTCAGAATACTCAACTGTCCAAGAATCTCCTGTCATCCATAAATGTGATAATAGTAGTGGACCCTTTGTAAGCAGTTTTGCTAGATGTTTGGATTGGACTGATTCTGCATCTCTGCACATTGTGGACTGAAAAAAAAACATTTTTCAATGACAAATAAAGTGATTCGCTGAGAAGTTTGCACTGTCGTCAGCAAAGAATTCTGTATGATTACATTTCCTGACACTGTTTTTAAAAATAAACCCCTTCACAATAAATAAGCAGAATGTGTATGATATCAGTATATTTAGCCCCTGAGCATCTGTCAGACAACAGGGTTCAGTTCAGGACAGTGTACAACATCAGGTCTGCACTATGATTAACATTGACACAGACACATACACAATATCTGGAGACTATGAATCCATATGTTCCAAAACCAGCCTGAACCATCAAATCCATCTTTACCATCCTAAACAAACCCCCTCAAACCACTTCCTGTTGCTCACTTTCATTTCTGCTCTAGTTTGATTTTCCTCATTTCTTATGTTACTGTGTTTGTGTTGCATTCATCATTCTAAATCTAAATATACTGTATACTGGAGTCTGAGACTACATTGTAAATCAGGGACTTCCTTTATTTAAACCTGTAAATAAACAGAACATTACAGAATTTTGAAAACATTACAAGAAATGATATAATGTATTATTAATATAAAATATTTCTGCACTACTAATAGATGACTAAACAAAGTAAATCTGCGGGTTTATTGAATGAGACATTATTTGTGACACTTGAGACACAAAACGTGATGCTAAAACCACCAGCATCGACACTGTTATTGAACTGAACTGAATCAAAATTGAACTGAATTGAGCTGAATAATGACACTATTGTGTCTATTTGCTTTACAGCTAAATTTGAATTCTCTTATATTTGATTGGTTTCCATATTGACTTATTTTCTTGATAATACTGTAAAGCTGCTTTGAAATAATCTGTATTGTATAAAGCCCTATAGAAATAAAAGGGACTTGGCGTTGATTGTCCACATAGGCGGATGTTTTTTGGAACGTCTTAAATCTAAATTCATGGCCAAATGTTTTGCTGACAATATGTGTATTGGAAAAACACATTACAAAAATACACATTAGCATTTTCACTAGTGGTACTATTAGTGTAAGAAATTAGCATTTTAAGGGGCAATATTTGGTCCTTTTAATTCATTTTCAGCGTTTTATTTCATATATATATATATATATATATATATATATATATATATATATATATATATATATATATATATATATATATATTATGTGAAATTACAAGATCTCCACTATATTGGAGAGCCCAATCCCTAACAATATTCTAAAATTTACTGAAGACTAAATAAAAACCTCTTCTATTGTTTCATTATTTCTCAATCCCTCCATGTTCCAGTTTGTGCTATTCTGAATATCTGAAACTTTGTATTGCGAGCACTTCTTGTGTTACTGCCTCCTTAAGATGAATTGGCAAATCGCTTTGGATAAAAGTGTCTGCTAAATGAAGAAATGTAAAATGAAATGTCATATACTTCAATTGAATCAATCAATTGAAATGCATTTTCAATTCAAACAACTATGTCTGTTGCCAAATCAACATTAAATACAAAAGTCCCTGTAAATAATGCCCAAGATCAATGACACAGTAAACGCTCAGCTAAAATACAGCTTAAACAACGGTCTCGTCTTTCTGTTTAATCACAGTAATATTCGAATGCTGTCAGTCAAGTTTTGGAGCTCCATCCAATGTTTTTAGGGCTGATTTAACTTTCATTTGACATTACTACACATTCAACAACACTTGCCTCTGAACAATATCTGACCGCCACAGGTCACTCTGGTGTCTGCAGAGTCTCTAAGCCTATGGCCACATAGGACTACAGTAAAAATAATATTAATATAAATAAAAGTTTTTTAAAAAGGCATTTTTTTTCTAACCTTATTTTAAATATCTGAGACATATCCCTGCAGTGTACTGCAATATATAGTAACAAAAGCCCAGATTTAAACATTTAAAAATATATATTATATACAAAAAATTTAAATAGAAATTTTCATTGATGCACAACTTCCATGGTTTCAGGACCCGCGGTGGGGGCGGGGCGTGATGACGTCACCAGCCTCCATATGTTGCAGGTAAATCGTCTCTATGTAAAGGGCACAAGCGGTCTTACGTAACAGTATATGATATCAGCAGAATACTCTCCGCCTGTCTGAGACTGAAACGCAGCGCTGCAACAGTGCGTCGGTGGTTTCGCAGGGCACAAAACTATATTAGGCTGGAGAACAAGCTTAGTCTAAACTGTTTTATGCTGAGAAACGCACTTATGATACACACATCATTATGATGATGAACATCAAGCCTTCCATCATAACATTACAGACGAGTTTTTGAAAGTCGAGAGAATTAGTGACACAGAAGAGTAAGACCGGGTTGAACGTGACTTACATCCTCTGCTGTTCCGTCTCCCATTCCCAGTGAAGTTTGTTCATGGATGTTGTTGTCTGTCATTTCGCCCGGGTCGGGTCGGTTGATGATGGACTGATGGATGCTGCTGATGAGAGCGCGCGCACGAGACCTGCGCAAGCACAAACGACGCATTTGCGTGACGCTGCAACGGTGTTTCTTAAAGGGGCAGGAAACGAAAGTTAAAAAAGGATAACAATTATCTGGTCGCAGAGAAGCAGGGAATCTTCCGATCTGGACTTCAAGCTTTTTGTGTAGTTATTGTGCGCACATATCTCTCTTTAGTCGTTTCGAACCTTTAAAACATTAGTTAACCCCAGTGGTGATTGCTTTAAGACAGCAGCTTAAAATGTAATTAAACTCTTCATGATTAAATGCAGCTTATTGCCGTTCGTCAGTGGGAAAGGCTTGTACCACTGATTTTGTTGGATAAAGTTCAAAACAGAAGATACACATGCCTATGTGTTTTTTGAGGATCCTCATGGAAACACCAGGCATTCATGGCTCGTATATAGAATTGGGAAAAAACATATTCAGAGGCCCAAACTGAGCAACATAATTGTACTGGTGCTGATATTTTATAAGGCCAAAAAGTAAGATGAAATTCTTATAGCTTGTAATGTAAATCAATGAGATCTTTATAACAGTATAGCAGAGTACTATATAAATATCAGTTATGTACAATGATTATTGAGAGATGAACAAATAAACGTTCCTCATAAGACTAATGTATCGTATTTTTTTATCATAATTTCTCCATTAAAAAAATAACGTATGGATAATCAAGAAAACCAAAGTTTCTTCAGTCCAGTAAATGTTCATCTTCGAATATTAGGGACAATATAAAATATATTCCTTCATTTGCTTTATAAAAATCGGTAAGATTCCACAGCAAAAAGACACATGAACCACGACCTAAAGTGGGACGTTGTTAGTATAATTGTAAAAGCCTTTTACTTGAAGGCATGCAGTAGATTGTGTACAACAGATTTTCAGCAAAGTTTTGATCATGTTGATAATTTAGAGGCCTTAAATTCATTTATTAAATATGATACAGTAGGCTTTATAGGGTTAAGTGTGCATGCAGTGAACACTACTATCCAGTAATGCTCAGAGAGCTGCAGAGACAGATAAGATTAGAGTCGTATCTACTTTTATATGATGATATTTTTCTCTGCTAAACTTCTCCTTTAGTGTTTGTGAAAGTATGTCATAGTTTGTAACAACATGAGTAAGAGTAAAGGATTTCGTTTTTCCTTTTAGTTTTGCAATATTTATTTAATTTACACATCTAATGGTTTATAAGGATTCGGTGAAAAGAAAATACAGATCAAAAATAACCAACACAGAGCAGAATTGTTTTTAAAACATAACTATTACTACATTAAACTGTAGGAAGAAAAGACTAATAACTATTCATGCTCGACTTTCAAGCCATTGCAACTCACTTTTCAATAATGAACAAATATTGGTCAATTTACTCAGATCATTAAATTGGTTAAACTGAAACAATCAAATTAATGATCATTTGATGCAGACAATTCACTGTGCTGCTTTACAGTACGATTTAGCCAGCTCATATAGATCTGAGAACAATATATTATATATTACAAACAGTATAACACTATGCAGATGCATTTCATTGTTTTTAGCACATGGATTCATAACATATTGTTTAAATCTTTAAAAAAACAGAAATTCATCAAATTTGTTTCCATCCAAGAACATGAATGACACAAAAACAAAGCCCTTTAACGAGTTAAAGCCTCATGTTTTCCCCTCCATTGCTTCATGGCTATCTGTTCTAGGGGGAGTGAAAGAGAGGCCCAGGTGTGGCGATGATGTCACTGTAAGGGGCGCTCTGGTGCAGGTCGAGAAGTTGTTGTTTCTTTAACACCAGCAAGCAGAAAAACATGGCTGCCACGTATGAACGACTTCTGCTCTCACATAAAGCATGAAGACTGTACACGGCATTGAGAGAAGAGTCTTGTTTCTGAAGAGAAAGGAGAAGTTAGTGCAAGTTCAAACCTAAAACATGCATATATCCACTATATATACATTATCAAGTATCCAAATTATATAGTGACTTTCAGAAGGGTCAGCCTTTTTGAAAGGAATCTTTATAGATTTTTTTTTTGGAGAGCGATGATCAAATATAAGAAGGTTAAGGTTAGAATTGTTGCATTATTCCAAATAAATAGATTAAGATCCACAAATAAATGTAAAGAGTTTCACAAATAAATAAAGTGAGATTTGCAAATAATTTTTTATTTTTTTTACAAATGTGTTTTATGTCACAAACACAACTCTGCCTGACATTTATTTGTGAACCGCTTTCTGTGCATTAACGGTCACATTGAGCTGATGTGTAAAGCCCTACCGTGATTGGTTGTAGCGAGAACGTGCTACGATTGGTCAGCTCAATGTGGCCGTTATCTGATTGGCTTGAGTAAATGGTGGGTGGAGTCCACTTATTTGTGGATTTGTCTGCACATCGACGCTAGAAGTGTTTAAAAATCCACAGATGCGTGGACTTACAAATGTGTGCAGCGATTTACAAATGCACAAGAAGCGAATCACAAATAAATGCCAGGCAGAGTTGTGTTTGTAACAAAACACATTTGTAAAAAAAAAAAAAATTATTTGCAAATCTCATTTTATTTATTTGTGAATTTTATCATTTTTGTGAAACTCTTTATTTGCGGATCTTAATCTATTTATTTGTGAATTTGATCAATTTTTGTGAATCTCTTTACATTTGTTTGTGAAATCTATCTATTTCTATCTATCAATCTATTTATTTGGAATAATGCAACAATTCTAACCCCATAATCAAATGTTAACTTGCACAACCCAAAAGGTGTCCAGTTTTCCTTAAATCTTTTTATACAGAGATTTAAACCTAATGGTATTCAATACACTAGAAATATTCAAGTCCAAAAAATTATTAATTATGATTGAATAAATATTATTATAATATATTCAATGTACAATCCTAAAAGAGAGCACTAAAGCAGCATACCATTGATATAGTTCCCACCATCCACTTAGAGAGAAAAAACCATAAAAAAACATCTACTTAAATATAAAAAAAAACATATAAATGTTTTTAGGGAACAAATCATAACATAATATACAATTCTACAAATCCAGTGATTGGTTGTTCTTCCACCACAGATGTCACTGTATCAACCAAGTATCTTGATATAACGACTTTATAGACCTTATGCGCCAGAGAAACGCGGGCGCCACCATCTTTAGAATATTGTCTTTGAACTTCCGTTTTTGCGGTCGCTCTGTATATTTCTATGGCATTGCTGTCCAGGAGTAATTAGCTTATGAAGTGGATTTACTTAATGTAAAGTTAACGAAAGTTATCATGAGGATTTTAATGTTGATTGGAAAGCAGATGTCTTTACAAATGTCAGTAGACCGGGAAGATTTAAAACGAGCCGTTCATTCATAAATACACAAGATTGCTGTGAAAATACAGACCGGAAGTCAAAAGACAAACGAGCGCAGCGCTGAAAAGGGGCGGGGCTACATAAGGTCTATAGGCAGGCTGGTTCACCCCAACTCCCACAAGCTGCTGGAACTAGTGCTTTCAGACAAACCCTGCCATGTTTGTGTGTTACATACATCCGACAGTCAGTGAACAGTGGTCTGTGGATGTGTCATCTTGAGACAACATACTGTGAAATTAATCACCATGTCTCTTGGACCACACAAGATCTTTAAGTAATACAAACTACACAGTCCTACACAGATTATATTTCATATTATCCTATTCAGAACATATTTCATATATAGTGAAGTGCTTCAACGCGGCCTGGCGTTTCTACTGTGAACAGAGTGTCATATTAATGGCAGTGTGTGTGATTGAGTTTATGTCCTTAAGCCTACTGTTCTCATCAGCACCCATACATTTAATTTCTCATTCTCTTAATTCTTCACTCCAAAATCCTCATCTACAGCTTTTGATTCAGGGCTCCAGACTAACTTTTCCACTGGTTGCACTGGTGCTACCAACTTTCTCAGTTGGTCGCACCGGCATATGATTTGGTCGCATTTAAAAAAAAAAAATTCTACATGACATTTGCTACAATCAATGCATGCTGATGAATAGGGGTCTTAATCTGCATACCCTAGTTTTGCACTGGTGTAAAAAGACTGACAGTGACACAAGACCTCATGTTAGCTAAATGTTTTAATCTTTTAACTATCAAATAAAAAAAACTCTCAAAAGAACTATTGACTATTGAATAACTATTGTATAATAATATAACTATTGAAAAACTAAACTACTTCATGTATGTTCTTTAATGTTTGATTATAATTTTACTGTCTTCACACCTGTTTTGTCTCCTTGGTTGCGAATAAATGGTTCAAATTTAAATTTTATTAAAACATTTAAAATTTTATATTTTTTGATTTTTTATAAAATGTCAACTTTAGTAACACATTGCAATTGAATTCAGAGGGGCCAGCTCTTTCCTTGGAAGAAAACCACTTTCATTGTGCAGTTTAATAGACTCAATCTTAAATTGCGTAGACCCCGTAACAAATTTGGAATGACCTGCAATGGATGGGCCACACTGTTTACAGTACAAACACTGCATGGCATTAGCCTCCTATCGCAACCACGGGTTCTGTCTCTAAGCCATTGCTGCTGGACAGTCTCTAAGCCAGTGCCTTTTCTTTTTCCTTTGCTCACTCGGTTCCTCCCTGTCCGCACCTGTGCTCTGATCATCATCAGTTGTGTCTGTGTGCTGGCTCATTGGCTCGTCCTTTCCACCAGCATCCTTGACCTCCACACTTAGTTTTTTTGAAAGTATTCAGTAATTGACCTTTTAATTTTTATATGACTTAATTCCTGAATTCCTAATTGGCGCGTTTCACCATCAGTGTGCAATGTCACGTGTACGTTCGTTAATAAATAAACTGCAAGTGTCTTGCGGAAGAACATTGTAGCCGGAGCTACTTCTCTCCGTTAATGTCTATGGCGAGTCACGCAGGCACTGGGCAACTCCGCAGCCGAGCCGACCCCGGGATAAAATAGTCAGAATATAAACACTTATTATAGGCGTACCGTAGTGATTCAGGATAAGTCAAAAACACGGTTTGGAAAATGGATTCATGATGTACTCGTTCATTTTGAACATAAGTTAGGGACTGCAGCAGCTGCTGATACAACGGCGTTCTGTTGCGCATGCGTGAATTGAACGCCACACACGAGTAGTACATGACCATGCACTAGCACAAATGCGACCACATAAAATTTTAACTCGCACATTCTCAAAAAATGTTGGCTTTCCATTTTGGAACCCTGTGATTGTTTCTTACTTTGAGGGCCTGAAGGAGGTCATGTGCCCGACTGGTCAGTCTCTTATCCTCCACATCCTGGCTGTTCAGAGCTGACTGCAGACAAAAAGTAAGAGGTCAAAAGTTCTGCAGGCACACACACACACACACACACACACACACACACACACACACACACACACACACACACACACACACACACACACACACACACACACACACACACACACACACACACACACACACACACAGCAACTCTCTACTGTAAAAGTGTTATCCTTTCATGTGTTTTTTCAATAACATTACTGATGATATAAAAAAAATTATATTACATTCAAGATAAACATCATTTCATGGGGGAAAAAAATCTCTGATGGCTGCTTTAATTTAATCAAAAATACAGTAAAAACTGTAATATTTCGAAATATTAGTCTTCAGTGTCACGTGATCCTTCAGAAATCCTTCTAATATGCTGATTTGGTGCTCAAGAAACATTTGAAATGTTATTATCAGTGCTGAAAACAGTTGTGCTGCTTAATATTTCTGTGGAAACCACACTTTTTTTCAGAATTCTTTGATAAATAGAAAGTTCAAAAGAACAGCATGTATTTGAAATAGAAATCTTTAGAAACATTATAAAAGTCTTTACTGTCATGTTTGATTTAATGCATCCTTGCTGAATAAAAGTATTATTTTCTTTAAAATATATATATATATATATTTTTTATGGGCATTCCTACATACGTTCTATGAAATATGTGAAGTTACAACATTTGAACAACAACAACCAAAGTAAAATTTTAATCGCTCGCCGGGAGGATAGACTTACAAAAATGGAAATGCTTGCATGTTATGACTATAATAGTGTCCTGATATATTTAAAGGGCACAGGTATATGTGACATGTATTATAATGGGTTTATGTGAAAATTGTTTTAAGTTAACCTAATTTAGAAGATGTAATTTTTTTAAAGCCTAATAAATGTTAAAATGGACAGCTTTCATTTATACAGTAATGTTGAATGATTATAATGGGGGGATGGGGGGGGGGGGGGGGGGGTGGATTGTGACATAAATGACAAAAAATTCGGGAAAAAGTTAATAATCAGTACACGTGGCCGTGTAGAAGAGACAAACTGTGTTTTGGGTGTGGTTGAGTGTTTAGCACCACCTGTGTCCGTGTCACCAGTGGGGTTTCCCTCGTCTCTACAGATGAATGACCAAACATGGAGATCTCAGAGACAGGCTCTGGATACGACACCTCCATCCTACTCAGTTCCTGTGAACAAAAGGGTGAAAGATGGTCAAAAGTTGTTTTCAGAGGTGGAGCTCTATTATGATGAAAGATTATGAACTTGCATTAATGAATCATTCAAAATAAGACCAAGAACTTGAATAAAAAAAATAAACAGGGTCTGTGACTTCTTGAATTTTGACTTCTTGAAGTCAGTGCAAGTGTAGTTCTTACACTGGTGGTGTTCCAGGAAGGACGAGGTTCTGGATGAATGACAGAAGTTTCTACAGTAGTGTTTGCATTATCTGCTTGATCCTGTCCAACAGACTCTTGCAGCAAACTCCAGTCTTCCGGCACCGGCTCAGCAGTGTTGTCCCAGACCGCTACAGGTATACACACAGTAATAAGGATTAGCTGAGATTTCACCTTCATGCCATTCTAAACTTACTTTCTTCCATGGAGCACAACAACATTTTGCACAATGTGCAGACTTACAATACAAGTCATTATTCCCTGAATATCTTGCTCTCCCTGTGTGCTCGCAACCTACAAGAAAGGCTTTGAGAAGGCAGTCATATGCAGTCATATGACTTCTGAAGACTTGGAATAAAATAAATTTCAATATTCAAGTCAATTTCACTAAGAGACTTTCTGCTACCATGACACAGCAGCTGTTAAAGGGATAGTTTGCCCAAAAATGAAAATTGTGTGATCATTTACCCACCTTCATGTCATTCCAAACCTGTAAGACTTACTTAAGTGTTTTTCTTTTTTCTTTCTTGTCTAGTCAATGGAAGTAGATGGTCACAAAAACTGTGAACATTCTTCAAAATATCTTCTTTTATGTTTCACAGAAGAAAGAAAGTCATGCTTTGGAACGACATGAGGGTGAGTAAATTATTATTTAATTATTTATTGGCAAACTAAGTCAAACTCATCAACTCTGTTTCTGTCTGAAGCAATGCGATTTCCTACCCTCTCTAGTTTGCTCTCTCATCTCCTCGGGGTCAGCCTGCTGTCTCGCTCCTCCCTTCAAGCCCTGTCTCCTAGGTGATGTGTCACAAGGGAACAGCTAGAGGAAATAGAGGGAGAGGAAGCTTTCCTATGATGCACTGCCTTAATGCTACACTGAGAGTATAATGACAGCTGTGCACTTCAGCTGAGCTTTGCTGCCATTTCTGAATGGGTGTGCAATACCTGCTTTAAGTCAGGGTGTAAGATTGGAAGGCAAAAACTCGAGAAGAGCTGCTTCACCCCTCCATTCTCCCTCCACTCCATGAGCTGTCGAGTGGGCGGGGCTATCTCCAACGGGGTTAAAAGGTCAGAGGAGTCAGCCAGTTGAACTCTGATGGCATCGTCAGTTAGTTCCTTTGACCGGTCAATGACCAGCTTCCTCTTCCTCGTCATTCTTTTCCTTGTTGGAGATGCTGAACACATGTTTGAACTTTCCATTAGTCTGATGTGAATTACAATTATTAGCAAATTTGTGACCATGCCTAGATTCAGAATGGAATACTAGCGTACTCATTATTGAGCAGTATGTATTATATAATGCTAAAATTAGCCAGTGGAAACATTTAAAACTCACTAAGTTACATGCTTAATGCAGTGAGGGGTTTTTAGTTGCCATCACAAATTTCTAATATTATGCAAAACTGTGGTTTATATTACTCTGTCTGGTTGCATACTACACCTTTTGGCAAACATAGCAGGTCATCGTGATATTCCTTGAACATAGGAAATCTACATGTGTACACACTGCAGCAGCTGATTCATTGCCATGATCTGGCCTACAAAACTTACAATGAATATTTCTATTCTTGGTTGTCAACAGCACCCTCAAGTGGCTAGATGAGACCAGTTAAAACCCCAACCATAAAGGGATTTTTCACCCAAAAATGAAAATCATTTACTCACTCCTGTGCCATTTCAAACCTGTGTGACTTTCAGTCTTCTGCAGAACACAAAAAAATATATTTCTAAATAATGTTGGTAACCAAACAGTTTTGGTGACCATTGACTTCCATTGCATGGACACAAAATATCTTCCTTTATGTTCCACAAAAGAAAGCAAGTCATATAGATTAGTAAGGACATGAGGTTGAGTAAATGATGACAGAATTTTGGGTGAACTTTTACTTTAACAGTTCAAAAGTGAACAAGGTCAACCAATTTGAAGCAAAGGTAAATACTACTGCTCATAATATTCTCCAGAGGAGTTAACACTCACGTGTGACAGCAACAGGTGCAAGAGTGAAACCTTCCTCTGCATTTACCAAGAAAGTGGTCTCAGTCAAGGCTGGACTGCTCCTACCCTTTAAACAGGAAAGTCCTGGTTTCACAGACTCCGGCTCTTTAAGAGAATGACACAGTGGTAAATGTTCATGTAGGAACAGAAGGAAAATTGCTCGATTGATCAATGTTAAAATTGTTACTGTACACCCAAATAACCAATCAGATATTATATTATAATCAGGTCAGCTATTAAAGTGCCCCTATTATGGATTTTTGAAAATGATCTTTCATGTTAAGCATGGAGCAAGATTTGTTTTACCAACGTTTATGTAACATCAGTCATTCAAGTTAGAGCTCGGCTAATGTATGCACTGTTATTGATACAGTTTCCACGTGTTCACCGCAATTAATTAGAAAAGTACCACGGAAATAAATGTATGAGAAAATGAAACCTTTTTTTGACCTTTGAAGCATGTAAACCTGTTGTAGGAGACTCCAAAACAACATTAGAAATAGCATAATAGGGGCCCTTGAAACAAGTAAAGCACATACTATACACCTAAATGTGTTAGTTATTACATTTCGTTTTAAATGGATAACTATATTGTATGGCGGAATACCATAGCAAGTGCTTGGAAGCACTTCGACTTCGGCGCAGTAATATCTTCACTCGTGAAAAATCCTCTCACCGGCCCCCGCTCCCTCTAGTGAAGATATTACTGCGCCGAAGTCGAAGTGCTTCCAAGCACTTGCTATGGTATTCCGCCATACAATATAGTTATCCATTTTACACGCTTAGAAAAGCGCAACGTTTTGTTTTGTGTCACCGTCCTAGGTCGAGTTACACTACGCGAGTAACTGTATTTAAATAGGGAAAACGTGGAGATGTTTGGTAGCTTCTCTGCTTGGCCCATATTGAATGAACTGGACTAAGCTAAGTGCTAACAAAGTTTCGCCGCAAGACAGCGATTTAGTGCACTCACTGAGACGAGAGAGGTATGTATCAACTCGTCTTAGTTAAGGGAATAACATAGTTTAATATGAAAAAACGGTGAAGTAACCCTTTAAGATAAGCCATGAACAACAACATGGCTGCTGGCTCATCTCTTTCAAAGGGTAACATATAATATAATATAATGCAAATACTTAAAACAAAAAGTAGCATCATTACCTGCACTGACAGCAGTTGGAGGAGGTGTAGCTGGTAATTCAAGAGTGTCCTCACACAAATCCGGCATCAGAGCATCCTCAGTATTACTTGCTATAAAATCTTGACAGTCCACAAACAAAGAGAAGGAAACAAATATTGAACTCAGAGAAGTGGGATGGTGATGAGGCTATATTAAGGTTTTTAATAAAGACAAAAATTAGGCAAATGTGTTTGTACAAAATCAAATGTACCCAAATGCACAAAAACGCAAGGGACTCGAATCCATGCTCAACACATAATGCCCACACTGAGCCATATAAGATTAGCCTGGAAATCCAGACCTAAATCTGAAAGATTAATGGTCTGGCATTGACTAATGAAACTCGGCCAGCTCGAGGGGCGGCACCAAGCATGCGTTTGAAAATCTCACTGCACGCAATTGGATAACACTACGACCAATCACAACAAACCCCATACGCTTAGCTACCAGCGGAGCTAACTGGTAGATTAGACTCTTGCCGTATCCGGTCGGCAAAACAGCAAAAACGCCCTTCTTGCAAAGGAACGATTCGAGCGCCGTCTTCTGTTCCTCTTTTAGATAAAAAGCCACGTCTAACTCGTTCATTGTAGCGGCCAAAGCCGTTTCAAACAACTGGTGTTCATCCATAGCCATCTTGCAATGTTTACTAATGACTTCGACGTCACAGCGCTGTCGTCTTCTGTTTAGCTCGCCTCTGGCCCGCCTATATCAGATAACCCGATGTGATTGGTGCAGCTCGGATACAAGGGCATATTTAATGAGCATCATTACTCGACGCCAGAGTAAACTCGCTGAGCAAATTCAACTTGTGCTCTCGCGAGAACTCTGGATTTCCAGGGTAATATGATGAGATAGTCACGTTTCCCAAACATGTTTAAAAATTAAAATAGTCAGTAGTCAATAGTATAAAAATAGCCCCTTCTCAAAAGTCACTTCTGGTGGTGAATAAATTATACAATTCACCTTTAAACCATACTTAAAACCCCCTTTTTTTTATGTAATAAAAAGGCATTTCAATAAATCCCAATTTTTTTTCCAACATTTAATTATTTGCTATCATTGCAGTAATCTCTATTACATTAATGGTAACTCTTGTCTTATACAGTATATTGTGTACGAAAAAATTCATTTGAAAAACATGCTGCATTACAAAAAAAAAGTAATTTCTGATTTCGTGTTACCTTTAAAAACAAAAAAAACTCTTTAATCTACTGACATTTCATTGGCATGTAAAGCATGAATATTAAGTGTGATGAACTCACCGATGAGGTCAACAGCCATTTCCTCGTCACCAAAGCAGTCGCCATGGACACTGAAACTCTGATCAAACAATCCTTGATAAGACTGGATTTCCTCCCCTTCTGAATAAATACAGAGACATGAATGGTTTTGCATGAACTATGTAAAATCTACTTTGTTTAATTGATAATTCAGAGTTGATACCTATTCCCTCAATGTTGAGAAAGTGGTTCCCAAAGTTCTCTTTGAGAGTAATATCTTCAGTGCGGCATTGATTCAAAGAGAAGTGGTCTACCACATCAATGGTCCTGGGTGAGACACAGAATGCCAAATAGGTCATAAAAACACTAGTACATCAGAATAAATGTGTCTGAAGAGCTGTGATCGAGTGCTGTAGATAAACACAATACTTGAGATCAGGAAGCTGAGTTTCAAAGTCAGTGAAGTCTTCCGGTAGAGTGATAGTTTTTAAGGTGGCCTCCATCGCATCACTGGGCAGGTCTGTCTGTCCTATGGACAAAAATGAAATATCATTAGAGTTGCAGTGCTCATCCAGTGCAGTGTTTACTCATTCACAGATCCAACAGGCTGCATTTACCTGGCCGGAAAGCCACTTTAATTTTGACCAACGCATCACTGCAGTCTGTGAGAAGGTATCTGGTCTTCTTCGAGTATATCCGGACGACTCCTAAAAGAAGGTGACCTGACGTTCGCAGACCAATTTTAATCTGGTAATGAATCACAGAGTTAGATCACACACACACAAGATTCTTATTTTACTTTTTCTAGTTTAGCTTTACACTTAATTCTAGCTTTATTAGTTAGCTGGTTAAGTGTCAATATTTGGATTAGCTAGGTGAATCTTGCCTGGGGGGATAGGATTTCCTTGATGGTGGCCTCCAGGTCACATTCAAACACATGTGCTTTGGTTATTTTCTTCTCCCAGTGGGCTGCAAGCCAGATCTTGGCTAGTGTGCCTCGTTTAGAGACGAAGAGTTGGGAATAAAACATCGTGATGTGTGCCGTGTCTGAGAAAATACACGTCGTCATGGGAGACCGTGAGTTGAAACTTATTGAGCTTATTTGCGTTTATGCCAAATATATATATATATAACTTTACATGTAGTCATTCATCAAACAGTAACATAAGAAATTCCCACAGTTTGTCAAAGTACAAAGGCCTAATGCTAGATTTGTTCATTTATTAGGCTCTGAGTTTGTCTAAAAACATATAGTAAGCTGCCGACCTAGACAGCCTTAATACAGGCACCGTTCAGATGTTTGAATTGTCTTCCAAAATGCTGACTAGATAGGCACCAAACATTGTGCTTTCGGGACGCGCCAATGACACCCGAGAATATTAACGTTACCTAGGTAGAGAGCTCGCTAGTTTTTGAGACACCATCTTGTGTACGGCTAACCAATTCAATAAACCTGGATTTGTGCCGTCTTTAGCAGCGGTTTCACCTCAGTATCCCGTAAAATGAGCTTTATTCTTTTAAAAATAAATAATTCTACTTCTAGTAACTGTAGGCCTACCTTTTGCCGCTCAACGTTCATCAACACTGAATCTATTTTTTCCCGCCCACTTCACGTGCGCTTTATTTACGTTACTTGTGCTGTGCATACACACAGTCTATGATGCTATGCGGGCCATCAAACTTTTGCCTTAATTTAACGTGTGTATGTCAGGTTACGCTATTATAGAATTATTATTTTTAATTTAGTTTAAATACCTATTTATTTGATTTGAATAGCCCATTAAACGTATTGAATAAAACATTCCAAAAAAGAATGTCCCCACTATTTCTTAAAGCGCGAGACACCTAATATCGTGCAAGGAGATGTGTAATTTTGAGGCAGTAATTGGGTCCGTTTTATATCAAATGTTAGTCTGCTGAGAAAATGATTTTAACCCTGTATGGGACATTGTCATTTATAAATGACGCAAAGAAAATTGCATTTAAAATACAATAATAATGTTCAACACCCAAAAAAAATTAATTATACTAATATCATATGACATCCCCTTCAGCCAATAAAATTAAAAATCTATTTGCCATGTGCTTGACATTTTTGGCAAGTAAATGAGACATTATGGTTCAAATATCAATATCAAAATCAATAATTACTTCATGACCACTAAAAAGTAAATTCTACATAGTATTCGAGTGTGTAGTATGAATGTAATCTGGACGTACTACATTCGCCATGTTGTCATTATCACGTGACCTACTACCATAGACAGTAAAAGCCTACTACCAGAATCAGTTACCTCGCTTCACTGCCATTCACAAAAACTCTCCCGTGGCCGAGAAGTGCAAAACAAATCACAATTACGAAAACAAAATAACAAATCCAAAAACAAAACAACAAATTATAAATGCAATTGCAATGGAAAGACTAAAAACAAATAAACAAGTTAGACAACACAACAACAATTCCAAAAAAAAAAAAAAAATCAGAAAACACAATAACAAATCTGAAAACAAAATATATTAAATGTAGTTGCAATAAACTCTGTAATAATTCATTCAACTGTATCAGGTGACTATTATTCTGTTGTGCGGAGCTGAGTAAGAACTGATTGACAGCACTGCTTGATCTTTGGTTGACCAATCAGCGGAAAGGGGCGTTTCATTCCCGCCCATGTAGAGATTGAATATTCAAGCTGTACATTTTGGTTGTAATGTGTTTCCATTTGGCGGATTAGAAGTAAGTGTGATGAAAACAAAACAAAATAATTTAAAAAACGATGCATTTATTTATGTTCATGAAAAGGGTCGAATATGTGATAAATGAACGATTTCTTCGTTTTTCCGTTTAGAAAACAAAAGCGAGAAAACAAATTATCCGAAGGTACACGGACCCATGGGATAGTAAAGTGTCCATCAAATATACACTTAATATACACTTAAGAATCTCGCCGGAAGAAGTAGGTCATCCGGGTACTTTTTGCCTACACTTTTATGAGTAGGCCTACTGTTAATTCGGATGTAGCCTAGGCCTACTTCTTTTGTCTCGTACTATCTAGTAGGGAAGTGTGCTATTTCGGATGCAGCCAAGCACGTTAGGTGGTCAAATGCTGTCAAGGCTCCAGTGAGTTTGTTTTAGACTACAAAATTTATAATCAAGAAAAAAAAAAAAAAAAAAAAAAAAAAAAATATATATATATATATATATCATCGCACATCCAAACGTGTTTTCTAAAGTTTTTGGTCATTTTTAATGCACATTTTGTAAAAACAATCATTTAAAGACCAAAAAAAGTCATATTTCCTGTGTAGCTGGTACAGTGTTCAGTACTGACAGGCAGTATATTAGCCTTTTTTCCTGTGTTTTAGGTTGATGTTATTAAGTTTTATAGAAGACCTCCTCTAGAAAGTATTGATGATAGGATGATTGTAAGAAAGGATAAAGTAAAGTTAAGGATCAAAGAGGATAGAAGCAGAGAGGGTGATGGTAGAGATGAAGAATATAAGTCATATATTGTTGTGGAAGTCAGACATTTGCAGAATTTATTATTAAGTTCATACAGTACACGGTTGATAGCGCATAAGTACATAGTGTGTCATTTAGGACAATGCCAACTTAAGACCATTTTCACTACTTTTCAGATAGTAAAAATGCATTTAAATGTGTGTGAAGTTTCAGATGATTTGCCAAAAATAATTTACCCTAATAGGACAAAGTCAAATACGTGTAAAATATATGATGATTTCATAATTAGTCCCATAGTTCATTTAATTTACTTCACAGGTTACACAAAATGAACGAAGAATTTTTTTAATGTTATTTTTCTTCACAGCAGGCTTTAACATATTATAATTCCTCATACAGTGCTGCATGTTGTTAAATGTGTTTTTCTTTCTCATTTTGAATTACTTTAAAATAGTCTTGTTTTTTTTATTTGTTTTCCTGTATTGCACTGTAATTTGTTGACAGACCAACAGTAAAATCCAGTCCAATCTCTTGCAATCAATATCCCATATAAAGAAATATGTGTAACTTTGTACAATTGAAATACGCCATATACTGTAGGAAAAGTGTAGCCTTGTGCATTTTCAATCATTGTCATCCAAACCGAAGCCACAGTTTACATCAGAAAAATACTGACAGAGTACACTGTTTGTGAACAATGACGGATTTTCTTATGGCACCGATATATGGTCATTGACATAAATATTTACTTTTGAGAGATGAACTTAGGATTTTGAGCATGTTACAGACTTTTTGCAGATAATCCATTGTGTGGTGGTGTTTGTATAAATTGTTTGAAAAAAATGCACTCACTGGAAGAGTCACTGGGCCTTTAAATATCTGGCCATAGGGGGGCTTGGAGTCAAAAGGTTGAGAACCACTGCTCTGTGGTTTTGATTGGAAAACAGTAATCAACTCACGCACATCAGCAAAAACTGAAATACAATTAAAATTTATGATAAATTAGCGATTACATTTTAAAATAAGATTGAAAAAGGAATATTATTTGTTTTTTTGTTTTGTTTTTTTTACTCCTGCAGTATAACAAAATAGTGCTGTCCTCTTGTGCAATGAAAACATGCCCCATTTACATTTACATTTATTCATGCTTTTATCCAAAGCGACTTACAATTGCTATATATGTCAGAGGTCGCACGCCTCTGGAGCAACTAGGGGTTAAGTGTCTTGCTCAGGGACACATTGGTGTCTCACAGTGGATTCGAACCCGGGTCTCTCACACCAAAGGCATGTGTCTTATCCATTGCGCCACCACCACCCCATTTCTGCAGTAAACTATGCACACATGCACTTGAAACCTTTTAGAGCACACTGACAGTATAGTGTATAATGTTCCATATTCAGAAAGTCAAAACGTTTGTCAAAAACTTTTTAGACAATTCTGCACGCCCTTTGTTCTGAAATTATGCATTGTCCCTCAACACTGATGGAACAAAACAGCAACACATACATTTGTAGTCAACAAGTCTAAAAGTCCAGACAGAATTAACATCAGTATATAGTCTCCATGACCACCATGGGATAAAGGGTCTGTTGGCTGTTACGGGTTGTGACCAGAGATGAACGAAGGTGCTGTGATAGTTGTAAGCTCCTTTTGCTCTTGTTAGTCCTCTGGCTTTTAGAGTACGTCTGGCAAAAGTAAGTGACAGTGGAAAAAAATATTTGCCGGTATTTGGACGAGACCAGATTGTAAAGGATGGGATTGATCACAGAACTCACATAGAAAAGTACATTTGTGACCATGTAAAAGTAATGGTAGAAATCATAGAGTGCACTGTGGGGGGAAACAAAACAAAGGTTACAAAATTGGCAAATTATTTTAAAAGCAAATATTTTTTTGCAAATATATAGTTATATGCAAATGCAAACTCACTTTGTCCACTCCGTTACATAGCAGTACATCAGTCGGCGACTGTGATATGGAAACCAACATAAAACAAAAGCAAAAACAACCCCACCTGATAACAGAGAAAAAACATATGGCAATGAACTATTGAAACCAAGAAATGAAAGGTTTTACCCCTGATTAAAATGTGTACTCACATGAAATGAAAATGACAATTGGGTACTAGTAAAAGATATACTATAATGAATTATACAACAGTTCTGGCCCTGAAATCTAGATAAAGGCACTCTAAAGAGTGTTGATATCCACTTTATTTTGCAACGCGGAGGTAAGCTATATATTTTTTTGTGAATAGGCCTTTGTGAGATTTCCAATTCATTAGCCGCTATAGGTGACTAGAAGAATAACAAATTGCACTAAATGGTAAAGCTATTTGTGCTACAAAACCAATATGTTTACAATTATCATAATTCAAATATATAAGAAATACAAGTTTGCAATATCAAGCTGTTTGTAAAGATAAAATAACTGGGAGTAGCCTAGATGACACCAGAACTCTCACATGTTGAAGTTACAAATGGCCGCTCTTAGTGGATAGAGTGCAACAGTGTCTGCCCACTTTTTCAGTCAAATCATTTAATGATTTTGTATATATATATAAAAAAATAATCTCTGATTGGTTTAAACGATGAACAGATTTAATTTAGGCTTTTATTCACAGAATGATGTTTTATTAACAAAGTTCGAGAGGAGCATGTTCAAATTATTAACCTAATTAACATGGGAGGAGCTCATTCAGTTAATCAACTCAATTAGCATCAGGAGGTATATATACAGCAGACTCTGTTCTAAGACAGTTTTCCAGCATTCCTCCACCACCCCATCTCCTCACTTCTAACTATTCCTATCCCAATCTGGGATGGGGGGAATACTCTGGGTTCGGGCCAGATTCCGAGCTCGGAGCCCTCCCCTCGGACAGCACGCCAAATATGCATAACCTTTACTCTATTTAATTATATGTAAGTGTGAACTTGTGATTAAACATTCATCAACTCACACATCAGTTGTGGTAAACAGGAGCTCAAGCATGTTCGCTTGATGGCAAGAACCAATGAGGTTCATTCTCGTGTAACGCAGCACGTTTGAGCTTCTGCAAGAACCAATGAGGTTCATTCTCGTGTTACGCAGCACGTTTGAGCTTCAGCAAGAACCAATGAGCTTCATTCTCGTGTTACGCAGCATGTTTGAGCTTCTGCAAGAACCAATGAGGTTCATTCTCGTGTTACGCAGCACGTTTGAGCTTCAGCAAGAACCAATGAGGTTCATTCTCATGTGTTGCGCAGCACGTTTGAGCTTCAGCAAGAACCAATGAGGTTCATTCTCATGTTACGCAGCACGTTTGAGCTTCAGCAAGAACCAATGAGGTTCATTCTCATGTGTTGCGCAGCACGTTTGAGCTTCAGCAAGAACCAATGAGGTTCATTCTCATGTGTTGCGCAGCACGTTTGAGCTTCCGCAAGAACCAATGAGGTTCACTCTTGTGTGTTACGCAGCACATTTGAATTTCTGCAAGAAGTTGTTCTCGCGCGTCAAGCAGGTTCGGTTGAGCTTATTTTTACGCTCGCTGATCATTTATATGTGAATTATATGTTAATAAATGCCTAAATTCAATCTGTTCATCATAAAAAGCGATCAAGTCTCTTCAGAAAAGTTGGGCTAAACCGTTCAATTCTTATCGGTTATTTTAACGATCTCTTTATGTAGCCTCAAAGTGTCAGTTGCGTAGGGGTCTATGGTGGGATAAAAAGCTCTCAGATTTCATCAAAAAGATCTTCATTTGTGTTCCAAAGATGAACGAAAGCACACTTCAAAACAAGCATAAAAGGTATTGAGAGCATCAGGAAGAGATGGATTGGGCATTCAGTGTCTCTACTGCTGTAGTCTGTGATGGCCTTGATGCCCACCCACATGCTCTGGGGTAGAAAAATGACCCTGTATCTTTACAGCAAATGCAGCTTTGGCTTTTTTTAATGCCTGCAGTCAATTTACCGCTCTGAGCGGTACTGCATCACCAGACCTGAACGCAGAGTCCCGGGCTCTAAGAAGAGATCTGACCTCTGGAGGTCATTACTTAGTAATATAGCTGGTGACAGCTCTGCATAGCTCCGCATCTGTTTGTGTACACCTGGTGTGTTATCTCCTCGGGTCACGACGGTGACATGCTGGTAAAACCCAGGTGTGGTATCCATCAAACTGACGTTATAAAAGTCTCCCACAATCACGAAAAATGCCTCAGGGTGTTTATTTTGGAGAGAGCAGATGTTATCATGTAGCTTGCTGAACGCCTCTCTAGCTTTAGCATTTAGAGGAATGTAGACAGCTACAATATATACCGCAGTGTACCTCTGTGTTAAATAGTGTGGTTGGCATTTGATAAATGTTCAACTGCTTCAGAGCAGTGGCTGCTAATGACAGATTTATACACCAACCTTTGTTGATAAATACACAGAGTTTTTTCCCGATAGATAATTCTGATTGGCTCTGAAAAGTAGCATGCCCTTAATCTGAAAGGCTGAGTCTGGTATGTTGCTGTTCAGCCACGTTTCATTCAGTTAAAGTACACAGCAGTTCCTCATCTTCTGGTGTACACATACGCATCCGCATTTCCGCAATAAGTCAGTTTTATCAGTGTATCGCTTCCTTTTGCCTCTCAGCCGCTGTGTGTTGCTCCACCGCTGACCTCAGTAGCCTCATCCTGCCTAGTTTTGATTTGAGATTCACTGGTAATATAACTTCTGGCCTGTAATTGATTTCACCAAGTTCAGATCAAATATAACATACTGCACATACACTTTCTTTTACACTCACTGTACAAAAATCTAAACAAAAACCGTGAGCTTGAGATGCCGCTGCACTCCTGCACACCGTCATATTTTGGATTTTTATTCAAGACTTTTTGTGTTACTATCTCCTTTGTCGTGTGCTGATTGCAGCAGCAAAAAAACGTGACAGAACACAGAATCCAGAACGGACTTAAAGGGGTCATGGACTGGATTATTGTTTTATTTTATAATGTTTCCTGGGGTGCCCTTATAATGTTAGTATGATTTTAACATAAAAAATTGTTATAATATATAAATAAAAGGCATTTTTCTAAGCCTGATTTTAGCCTCTGATTTGAACGCTCTGTTTTTAAGGGGCGTGTCTGTTGTGAGACTTGGCTGACATGTTTGCATATGAAATAGCTAGTATTACATGTGGAACTCTCTCTAAAACTTTTACTATGTTTTTACTATTACAGCTATCGAGATTAAGGAATCGTGAAAAGTATTGATCATAATGATCTATTCCCATCACATGAAAGGCTGCAGTGATGAGCACTGAGCAGATGACAGACAGTCTGTTGATCGTGTATGAAAAGATCTTATTGCAACACAATTTCTGCACTCTCACAAATGCTTTCACCAGAGGTGTATAGTCCAGGGGTCAGAAAGTAAAAGTCTTGCCATATATTTATTCCACCCATGAACTCAGCTAGCTGATTTCCCTAATTAGTTCTATCTCCTGGCTGAAAAACGGTGCTAATTAGCAAATCCAGGTGATTGGAACAATGGCTACTTTTACTTTCTGAACCTGGACATTACATCTCTGGCTTTCACCAAATAACAATACAAACACGATGTAAATACAATAAAAGCTTTGTTGTACAGTACATTGTAACAGCGTCATGATTTTGTGATGATTGATTTCAACCAGTTTTGGCAAGTGTCCACATAAACTTGCGCTATTTGATTGACAGCTTGGGCAATTTGAAAGGGAGCGTTCTTTGATCGCTTTCTTTATAAAATTTAATCACAGTTTAAATAAGATTATTTTCATCTTAATAAGAGAAACGGCGTGAAGTTGATTGTTTAGTCACTGGCTTGATTTACTGATGCATAAACAGTATTGAACGATATTTTGAGAGATTGAATAATTGCTTGAAACTTGAATAATTACATCAGAAATCACTGATCACAGATCAGGCATTAGAATAAACATGACTACTTACATGTTTGTGGCATTGCTGGCAGATCCATATTGTAAAAGTCTGTTTGCAAAGCCTGCGCCGAAATTTACCAAATAATCCACAGTGAAATACACAGAATACAAACAAATAATGCACTGCTGAAACATTCACATTGTTGGGGGAAAAAAACACTATCCTAGCATTAGGATCGTTTGTAAGGTAATGGTATCGATCTTTTCTCGTTCTCATGTCACTGTTCACTAACGCTCCAGTGGGCGGGGCCAAAGCTGCCCTGTGACGTCACAAGTCTCCACTTTTTAGATCCTGTCGTTTGCTGGCCTTGGTTTCAATAAAAGCAGTTTTTGGAATAACAAGAAAGTTTTGAGTTTTGAAACTTACAGGGTATTTTTATAGTATAACGAACTCTTAACTGTCAAAGGATCAAGAAACATTTGAATTCTCAGTCTATGACCCCTTTAAACATAAAATGGACTTACTTGTCCACCTGCTCTGCTTGGAGCAGAAGCATCGTAACTTTTCAGGACTTTTCAGTCCTGATGTGCCTCACCTTCCCCGACCTCTCCCTGTGTTTTTGGACTAGCTTAAATGAGTGGTGTAAGGCATGCCTTAAGAGTGGAGTGGGGGCTGTTGAATTGTGTATCTGCGTTCACCATCAGCCCCGCTGAGGAGGACATCACCAGCCCCACTCCGGTCCCAGACCCGCCTCCCACACCCTGCATGGAGCCTATGCCAGAGCCAATCGTAGACATGGAGCCTGAGCCTGCCACGATGCCTGTGCCCCAGCTGATGCCAAAGCATATCATTACCTCAGAGTCTGAGGAAGAATCTGATTAGGTTTGTGAACCGGCAACAACATCTGTACCAGTGGGTGTGCTCTTGGAGTACGAGGGGATGGAAGGAAGCCCTACCCACACTCCCGCTGCTGAGAGTCAGCTACATCCAAGTCTCCTGTGTCAATGATGGTCCAACCCAGCTTCCCTCTCCTGCCTCCTCTACCAACAGTAAGCCAGACAGTCCTTCAGCCCTGCCTCTGTTGACTCCCTTCAGTCCCTTGGCAGCTCCTCTGTTGGCCCCGTCCTGCAACTTGGATCTACCTCGGGTCTTCCGGTCTCCGTCTCTGCCTCAGCCCACCAGCACCATGGCTCCACCTTGGCCACTTGTCACTGCGGCTCCAGAATGGCCACCAGGACCTACGGTGTTGCCCAGTCTCTGTGTCTCCTCGGCTCCACCTGGGTCTCCAAATCTCCTGGCTTCAACACGGGTGGTCGGATCGCTGACCTTCATCGGTTCCACCTTGGGCCTTCGTCTTGGCTGTACTCTGAGTCATCATTTGGATCCTCCCTCCATCTCCTCCCTGGCTCCTCCCTCCATCATCTCCACCATGCTGTTCGCCTATGTGAGCTCCTCCCATCTTCTGTCTGTTTCTGACTCTGTGCCCTCCTCCAGAGCCCTCACCCTCCCTCCGCTGGACTATGTTATTAGTTATGGCTTGAGGAAGCACCTTCTTGGGGAGCAGGCAGCAGGAGATACCAGGGCCATCAGACACCAAACCTTGAGCTACTACCAAATATCAGACACTTTCAGTTGTAGAGTAGTTAAATAAACCTATTATTATTAAACATTTTGGTAAAATTATGCATTTCTTTTACTTACGTAGGACTTTGATGCTATGGCGTAGGGAACGCTCACGGTTTGTCTCTGTTGTGACATCTGAAGGCGTTGAACAGTGTAAGTCATGTTGGGTCATTCTCTGGAGCTTATGTCCAATCAGGGCGTTCATCACAGCGATCACCAGCATTGGCACAACAAAAGAGAGAAGGGCATTGACCTGTAAGGAAAAACACTTATACTGAAATAGGAACTATTCAAAACGTGGGGACCGAAACATTAAGGTTAAGGCGTAATGATTACTTCCCAAGAGCCAAGGGAGAGAAATCCATTCCCTGGCCCTAATAGTTTCTACACACCTGAACCAAAGTAAAAAAAATAAAAAAATGTTTATATATATATATATATATATATATATATATATATATATATATATATATATATATGGTTTGGTCAATTAGTGCATAGTCTCATTTTGCTCTATTTTGTCTGCTTTGCTCTTTACTGGGTCATTCTGATTGATTGATTGATTGATTGATTGATTGATTGATTGATTGATTGATTGATTGATTGATTGATTGATTTGCTCTGAGGTTTATTTAAGGTTTCCTCTTATTCTTCCTCCCTCCCTATACAAATACAGGGTGATGTACTTCAGAGCATTTTTACCAGCTAGTATTCTGAAATGAGCTTGTCAACGTGAAAAATATATATGTTCAGTATACACATGTGTTGTTATATCTAAGGAGACATTTTAATAGAGCTGCTTTTGTCTTCTTCTTTTTTTTTTTTTTGCTCAGCAGATTCAATTCAAGCTGTTTAAGGTAAATCACAAGTGACAGTTTTGAGGGCTCATGGTACTGTCTTTGGAATGCCATGCAGCAGCCTTCTTTGTATCACTAACTCTCTCAGACATGTTAACTACTTTATACTCTGGGCTTTACTGGATCATCTGTCATTGTAGACTTTGTCAGATTTTAAAGCAAACCTGACATATAGACAAATGGCAAAGAGCTAAATTGAAATGTATTATGTTTACTGTAAATAAATAATAACATATCTGCCTCCAAGTAAAAAGCTAAACTGTCATTTAAAAAAAGAATCGTATTATTTATGTTGCCATTATTTGTTATGACAGCAGCACTCAAGCTGTCATAACTCAACAAAACCTCATGATCTCCTGCATGATTTGAGAGAGATCTAGAGCCTCTTGTGCTTCAGTAGAATCAAGAACATTTGACCATCTGTACAAAAGAGTTCACATGATCAGTGTCACACATTTGTTTAATTGCAAATAATGCAAAATCCTAAATATATATTCTTTGTTGTAGATTGTAACATTTTTACATTCTGAAAACTATTAACTGTTCTGTTTATTTCCAGGTTTAAATGAAAAATAAATTCCATATTTTATTATTGTACTGAATGACCATATTCATTTTATGGCATTAACATGGCACTCCAGATACTAAGATGTTCAAAAAAAAAACAATCTGGTATTGCCAATAGCTACAATGCAGTACAGTAAGCTCCTTTAAAATAGACACCCATGAACGTAATTGTACATCAGACTGCAAATAATCTATCTACTGTATTGTTAGTGCCATCTAAAGTAGCACCTACACAAATGTACTAATATGGGCCATTCAGGGTGAAATAGCTTCATGCCCACCTGTAGAACAGTTTTGGCGGTGTTGCTGGAGGCTACGGTGGTGCAGATGCTCTCTTCACCTACATAAATTTGCCCCATTGTCAAAAGCATCGGTGAAGCGAGAATGAGCGACGCGCACCAGAGCGCGCAGATGAGTCTCCTTGTGCGCCCGCGGGACATCCGACTCTTGGCTTTGAACGGGTGGCAGAGCGCCATGTAGCGCTCCACGCTCAGACTCACGATGTTGAACGCCGTCGCGTACGAGCAGCCGTCCCGCAGAAAGTAATAGCCCCTGCAGACCACCTCACCGAAAGCCCACGGATGGTGAACCCAGATGAAGTTGTACAGCTCCACCGGCATACACAGCACCAGAATGAGCAGGTCCGACACCGCGAGACTGGCGAGGTGATAATGGACGGTCCCTTGGAGATGTTTGATGGATCTCCTCTGGAGGGATATGTAGAGGGTCATGGCGTTGCCGATTAAACCGACTGCAAACAGCACAGCGTAAATCAACGACACGAGCACTTTGGAATAAATATCCGTGTTCACATCCAAATCATCCACCGGCGGGGAATATGTGCTGTTCAGCGGTATCACCTGGGTCCGGTTGTCCAGAACACGATTAGTCCAAAGTATTGTCATCAGATTCGTTTCATTTGATGTCATTTCTCAAACCTCCAACTGCTTGGCTTAAAACACTGAATAATTGCGTCCGTTTTGAATGTGGAGCTGTGATGAGCATCTGTGCATCACTGCTTTATATGGAAAAGGGGCGCGCGGGACTCACTCGCCTGCTGACGTGTGAGCAAAAAAAAAAAAACATGTTTATTATTTATCTACCTATAATGACACACAACGACATAACACATTTCAAGAAAAAGTTACTAATGTCAGTGCATATAACTAAATATTTAACCAAGTGGAATTTTAGTTCAATTCACAATAAGTGATTTTTACAAAATACTTTGAAACAAGGGACAACAAGAACAAAAAAAAAGGTTCAAATGATAGATAAACTGTTTAAAATGAGGAGGAAAAATATTGTGACCACCCAGGGATAAAAAATGTAGGTATAAAAATATTAAATAAAAAATATGCAGGGATAAAAAATATATGTAATTTAATATAATAATAATAATAGAATAATTTAATACAATAATATTTAAATAGTAATAATATTTTTTTATTGTTATTATTTAAATCTGATAAATTATAAAAATTAAACAAATCAGTAAAGAAATATATTAACCTAGTAACAATAAAAAAATGAGTATTTAATTATTAAAATAATTTCATTTTACAGAACAGTATAGCAATACTAATATTTATGGATGTTGCATTCAATGTTAAACCATAAAGCTCTATAGAGCTTTTATAAGAAGACCTTAAAGCTTCTATTTCTTTGATGACAGATATAAAAATCTCATTACCTGTGGCGATAAACATCAGTGCACAACTTTCCCTTTATAGAGTGACAACATGCCTCTAAACCAACTGTATCTAAAATAAAAATTGTAGACAAGATTTTATAGAATGTGGTGTGCAGAATTAGCCATATAAGCAAAACTATTGCTATAAAAGTGTGACAACTAGCTCCTGCAGATATTGCTGACAATATAGGCATAAAACATGTTCAGTGATTTCGTTACGCAGTTCCCCACTGATCTATGCATGTGGGGTATCTTGTCTGGCTGCCTCCTCCTGATCTATGCATATTGTCATGTGATTCTTTTGCATAGGGATATTGTTACTGCCAATAGGACTGCACCTCTGGCACTAAACCGTCTGAAACTGTACGCTTGACTAGACAAACCATGTGCTGATGGTGTAAAAGAGTTTCTTTGAGATTTGAATCAACGCCGCATTTTCACGTTCAAAACTGGACACCAGTGGTGTTGCTTTACTTCAGGGCTTGCCAAAGACAATTTCAGTTTCTCCTTGTCTGCATTTAAACAACCACCCTATTCTGCTCTTTTTTCAGTTGCATTTCTACATTTATACTCGGCTGACAAATAAGTATTGTTTTTTATGCACTGAGCTAGTATGATGACTACAGGCTGCAGACTAAAGCATGCACATCACACATAATAGTATTTTCAACTCTAATTTGACTAATTTAGAGGAATATTCCAGGTTCAATACAAGTTTAGCTCAGCACTTGTGACATAATGTTGACTACCGTGCATTATACTGGTAGTACTATTGGTAGTTAAAAGAGTTCAAAGATATGGAACATCTCATAAAAGAAGATATTTTGAGAAATGTCTATAATGAAAGTCAATGGTCACCAAAACTGTTTGGTTACCAATGTTCTTCAAAATCTTTTTTGTGTTTCGCAGAAGAAAGTAAGTCATGTTCGGAACGAGAGTGAATAAATCAGAAAGTCAAGTCACCTATATTTCTATAGCGATTTAAACAATACAGATTGTCACAAAGCAGCTTTACAGGAATAAACAGGAAAATAATGATTTAATGATGCAAACAGAGTTCAAAATTGCTGTAAAACGGCTCTAAAAAGACAATAATATCATTGTTCAGGTGAGGTCAGTTCAGTGTTGATTCAGTTCTGTTCAATAACTGTGTAAAGGTCTTTCATGGGTCCTCCCTCACCGCTGACCCGCTCGTTCTCAGTTCACACTATAAAGGACCTTTCACCATTTCTCCATTGCCTGGCCTCGTGTTTGATTCCTGGACCGATCCTCTGCGGAAATACTTAGATGTGGACTTACCTGTTTTGGATGATTTGTTTTTATGAGAACTTTACTTACCTGTTCTGCTGTATCTGTGGATATACACTCACCTAAAGGATTATTAGGAACACCTGTTCAATTTCTCATTAATGCAATTATCTAATCAACCAATCACATGGCAGTTGCTTCAATGCATTTAGGGGTGTGGTCCTGGTCAAGACAATCTCCTGAACTCCAAACTGAATGTCACAATGGGAAAGAAAGGTGATTTAAGCAATTTTGAGCGTGGCATGGTTGTTGGTGCCAGACGGGCCGTTCTGAGTATTTCACAATCTGCTCAGTTACTGGGATTTTCACGCACAACCATTTCTAGGGTTTACAAAGAATGGTGTGAAAAGGGAAAAACATCCAGTATGCGGCAGTCCTGTGGGCGAAAATGCCTTGTTGATGCTAGAGGTCAGAGGAGAATGGGCTGACTGATTCAAGCTGATAGAAGAGCAACTTTGACTGAAATAACCACTCGTTACAACCGAGGTCTGCAGCAAAGCATTTGTGAAGCCACAACACGCACAACCTTGAAGCGGATGGGCTACAACAGCAGAAGACCCCACCGGGTACCACTCATCTCCACTACAAATAGGAAAAAGAGGCTACAATTTGCACGAGCTCACCAAAATTGGACAGTTGAAGACTGGAAAAATGTTGCCTGGTCTGATGAGTCTCGATTTCTGTTGAGACATTCAGATGGTAGAGTCAGAATTTGGCGTAAACAGAATGAGAACATGGATCCATCATGCCTTGTTACCACTGTGCAGGCTGGTGGTGGTGGTGGTGTAATGGTGTGGGGGATGTTTTCTTGGCACACTTTAGGCCCCTTAGTGCCAATTGGGCATCGTTTAAATGCCACGGCCTACCTGAGCATTGTTTCTGACTAGGGCTGGGCGGTGTGACGTATATATCGTTACCGCGGTAGAAAATGTCAACCTTAACAGATTTTTTCATTCCGTGATACCGCGACATGTAAATAAGTGGGCGTGGTTAACTCACATGCAGCGTGCGAGAGGCTGAGACACTGAGATTTGTCAAAGAAACATGGAGAAAGCAGATCAAGAGGATCCACAAAGGAATTACGTTTTCTAAAGGGTTGTTGTTAAAGTGATATTTTTTTGGGGGGGAAAGGCGCAGCAGTCAACTAGAGCAATACGCACCCGTAGGCTATACAGTTTAGAGGAGTGCACGATCGCAGCGGGGAAAGCATGAAGCTTAGGCTACTTGACAACAACAGAACAGTTCATATATCAATATCGTAACGAATAGAAATAACCTTAAATAATGTATAGTTATCATCTTTCTGTCTCTTATGTATAGTTACTTTTTAAACATGAAACTCGCATTTAGTATGACACGAGAGCATTTGCCGTGGTAATGAACAACCTGCGAACGTGTAGCAGCTAATCCTGTATCTGAGGCAAAATTACTAAATATGCAGCGCGAGTTATATATTTCTAACTCCAAACAATTGGCCACTGAAACAGCTGATAAAATCTTGCTTCGATTCAATGCATGATTACAACTTGTCACTCAAATTAACCGATCGCATTTTACTGATGCAAAAGACGCGCGCGTGCACACGCACTGAGAGGGAGCGCGGTGTGTCGGTGTTCACCGAGCTATGTAAAATAATGACGCAGTTACAAGGTATGTGTATAATTTACAATACTTAATCAACACTAACAGTAGCTGCTGTTCAGTTTTCATACTGCTGTTCTCCTAGTCACTTATGAACTTGACGCTTCTGAACTGTACATCTCTTGGTTAAAGCATAGGTGACGGGTTGCCAGATATCACAAAAAGAACAAAACAAGCCCTTGCAGTCTAGCAGACATGGCAAAAATGTACCGGGAAACCATTTAAACATAACTAGTATTTATCTATTCAGTTCAATATAAAATATTCAGATATTATAAACTGATTGATGAAGTTAAGCAATAATATGAGATTGAAAAATTATTCAGCAACACTTTATTTAAAGTTGAATTGCACCTATGAGTTGTATTTAATATCAATAATTTGGGGGCAGTTCATCTAAAAGTTGATGAGAGTGTTTTGTTTGCTATATTTAGCTATTAAAAACAGTTTACCAAAGAAATAATTTACCAAATAAAAGAAAAAGAAAATTCAAACAAAGTGAAGTAGGCTACTTTTCATTTCTAAAGTATTTGGGTTTATTTATTATACAAAGCCTTTTTTGTCGATTTTTCGAGAACAACTACAACTATAAATAACTATATCGTGAAATATATCGTTACCGTGAAATAAAATTAGTCATACTGTGAAACCGAATTTTGGTCATACCGCCCACCCCTATTTCTGACCATGTCCATCCCTTTATGACCACCATGTACCCATCCTCTGATGGCTACTTCCAGCAGGATAATGCACCATGTCACAAAGCTCGAATCATTTCAAATTGGTTTCTTGAACATGACAATGAGTTCACTGTACTAAAATGGCCCCCACTGTCACCAGATCTCAACCCAATAGAGCATCTTTGGGATGTGGTGGAACGGGAGCTTCGTGCCCTGGATGTGCATCCCACAAATCTCCATCAACTGCAAGATGCTATCCTATCAATATGGGCCAACATTTCTAAAGAATGCTTTCAGCACCTTGTTGAATCAATGCCACGTAGAATTAAGGCAGTTCTGAAGGCGAAAGGGGGTCAAACACAGTATTAGTATGGTGTTCCTAATAATCCTTTAGGTGAGTGTACTTTCCTGTTTTAGTTTTCCTCAGACTTATGTTCTTGTTAATCCTCATTTCTGGTTGGACTCTGTGTTTTTTTTCCCCCGTTTAACTCATTCGAGTTAGCGATCTTTGTTACAGATTGTCATGATTCCTGTCTTGTGTTCCTCCTGTCTTGTGTGGACTTTTGTTGTTTCCTGTTCTGTGTCATGTTTTGTAGTCCTTTGTAGTTTTTCTTGTTTATTAGTCTCTCCAGGTGTTTCTAATTAGCCCCGCCCCCTTGTTATCTTGTTTAGCTTGTTTGCCTGTGTATTTAAACCTCTGTGCTTCAGTTGTTGTTCGTCGGTCGTTGTTGCTTGTTGCTATTTCATGTTCCTTTCCCGAGTTCCGTTGTTTGCCCCGGATTACATGTTTGTTTTATTAAAGTAGTGCTTGCATGTGGATTCTCTCTCTGCTTCATTCCTGCCTCATCGTTACACAGATCATTGTTTGAATGACCTGATGAAATATTTTAAGTGTCTGAATCTTTATTAAGTGTCCATATCTCTCACTTTGTGTCATCTATGTCTATCATCAATATGAAAAGAGTGCAATTCAGCTATAAATCAGCTTTGTAGAAAAGTGATGTCATCAATTTAATTAATATTGATAAATCTAAATAAAATTAGATTAAAATAAATACATTTAACAGTACATTACTATAGTGAATATATGATAATGTAACTTAATATAAACGATGATGACTAACCCACTTAAAATGATGATAATTAAGTGTAAAGATAGGTATTACTGAAAATGTTTGGGGTGAGGATTGGGGTTGATCCATTCATAATGCAGCTGTTTTTTATTATTTTTTTATTTTTTTTTATGTGCTCAAATAAGCGACAGGTACCATAAGATTTTCTTCTTCCTGTTCTTTTTTTTTCTCTCGTTCGTGCACGTTATGAATGAATGAATGTATAAACATTTATGTATAAATTGTGCAAAAAAAATAAAAAAAAATAATAATATAAACAAATTTTAGACTTATAACTTTTTCAATGTATCAATTGGGTGTTATAAAAGACAGATAACTTACACATCTTAGGATGAGGGTTCCCTGATCCCTGTGATCATATTTGGGAGTCTGTGGATTAAAAACCCCTGCATTAGAGCAAAGACTGTTTAAATCTAAAATTATTATTTTATGACAGGCTCTGCATTGTTTATTCAGTTCATATCAGTGTTGCTGCATGAATTCAGCTTAGTAGACAAAGAAGCATGTGAGGACAGATTGTTAGTCTTCAATGTGCTCAGCTGCCTTCAGCACAACCCTATTCAGCCTTGTGTAAAATGAATCTGGATTTCACACAGAAAAAAACTCATTCGTAGCTGCAAAGTTTCTCCTTTTGCTTAAAAACGTTATCTGTCTAGTAATTGCATGGCAGATTGCATAAAGGAAGTGGCTTTGTTGAGTGGAAAACTATCTTCAAAAAATCATAACCAATGTTTTGGTGACATTGTATGGGGGGAAAACCCCCAACTGAGACATTTCTCAAAATATATGTTATGTTCCATGGATGAAATTATAGTTTAATGACAGAATTTACATTTTTGGGTGAAATAGTTTTTTTTTGGGCTAAATACAATTCAAGAAAGACATGAATTGTTTGAGAGATAGCTAAGATACAGGAAAACAGATTTGAGGATTTGCCGTGGCTTGTCATGGGGTAAAACATTTTTTGTCACAAGTACAGCTGTATGCAATGCATGCATCAATGATTTTGTAAAGGTTATTTAGCTGAAGTAAACGTGTTATGACAAATCTGTCAGAAATTGTCAAGTGTAACAGAGAGACATCATAATATATAATTGCATAATAAAGGATAAGAGATATATAGATAGATCTGCTTTGTTCTGCATGCTTCAATGGATTAATAAAGTGGTCAAATGGAATTGTACGACTGGACTCTGTTCTTGCAGACACCCCTGATGGAATCAAGCCAGACATTTCCTCCTTAAGTCTAACCTCCCTTTCACAGACAGATGGATAAATAGACACATTACTGATGTAAGGCTGAAAGAACCTCATATACTTTGATCTCCTGAGATATGGACAATAGAAACACACTCTCAAAAAAAGCTGTCACTGGGGCTGCACCCTTTCAAAAGGTACACCTTTGTACCTAAAGAGTGCTTATTTGTACCGTAAATAATGAGTGTAGTAGAGTCCAGTGTACCAAAAGTGTACATATAAGTATAGCCTAAGTACCTAAATGGTACATATTAGAACTTTTTTAATGGTATTGTCCCAGTGACAGCTTTTGTACCATTTTTCTGAAAGTGCACATACAGGCATCTGTCTCAGCCACAGAGTGAAGGTGAGGGAAAGCTTCTTTCCCTTCTATATTTCCTTTGCGTTTGTTTCTTCTCCCCCACTTCCTTCCCTTTATTCTTCCCAACACTCCGTTCACTCAGAATGATTATATAAAAATATAATGTTCTGTGTCATGGAAATGAATTAACAGTCATATTTGGTATTATTTGAAATGTCTCAGTGCTCACTGGTACCAGTCTCACGTCCAGAGAAATAGACCAAAGGTAAAACAAGTTAGAGTTTAGAGATACTTTGCATACTACAGAGGGTGTGCACTTTCCTAGGGTCTCCATCCAAATTACCCCGTTCCTCGATGGGGTGCGAACTCTCCAGGTCTATGATCCTACTGAATGCAAGTTCCAGTTGTCATTTCCAGTGCTAGGTAGTAACTGATTACATGTAATCTGGATTATGTAATAAGACTCCAAAAATGAAGTACTTGTAATTAGATTATTACATTTTAAAATACTCGTAATCAGACTACTACAGACTACTACTAATTAACTTAATTAATTAATTACATGATTACATGTTCCCTTTCGATACGGCTCACTCGCATTGCATCAATTTCTAATGCTAATGGGAAAAACTCAGTTTTTCACAGAATACTGTGGAGGGGACGTCTGCTTATTTAAGTCGCGCTGAAAGCCATTTTCATCAGAATTTTCTCCTTCAAGTGCGAAGATCATCTCGCTGACTCCGAAGAGAAGAAAGAAGCCTTCTGCTTGGTGAGAACAAGCCTCAAGCAGCGGATTTACAGCGTCTTGACAGCTGCAGCTGATTCAGCACTTCACCCCTGTGGCCATCGGGAATAATTAAGAGCAATTTTTTTACATCTAAAAGGGCAAATTCAAGCTACGTTTGTTGTGAAATGTCACAAGTGTGGCTCATGCAGGGCTTCTGGGATGCGCCCACACCAAGGCTGCACTCACAGAGACCAGCCGCTCTCACTGCAAGAGTATGAGTCTCACACTAATGCGCTCGCGTATCGCTTTCTTTAAAGAGACTAATTCCGTCTCGCACACTCTCCCGTTTTCTTCCCCTCTCGAGCCGAGACGGAAGAAACAGCGGAGCCGCGGTGCAGAGCAACAGACTGTAGTGAACTCACGTCGGCCCAGTGCCCACTTGCCTCGCTCTCCTCTCAACATATCAAATCACCAGTGCTCTTCACCCGCGAAGACGAGCAGCATGGCTTCTTTTGGTGACTCTAAGGAGGACTTTGATGACAGTATGTCTCTGGCTGCTTCTGAGGCAGAGGAGTGGCCAAACCTTGACGATCTCCGTGCTTCTCCGTGCCATGGATGAGAGTGTTCCTGACCCGGCAGCCTTCAAGGTAGCTGTGCAGCGCAACCGACCTTGCCCTGCATGCCACTAAGTCTGTGGCCCAAGCGATCGATCATGCCATGACCAAACTGGTGGTCCTCGAGTGGCACCTTTGGTTAAATTTGATGGAGATCAAGGACGCTGACAAGACGACCCTCCTCGACTCCCCAGTCTCTCCCTCGGGCATATTTGGTTCTGCAGTGGATGGCTGAGCGTTATACAGCAGCCCAAAAGTCATTGCAGGTGATTCGCTACTTCCTGCTGAAGCGGGTCAGTTCTTCCACCCCTCGGCGCCTGGAGCCAGGCTTGGGAAGCCATTCCCGGCATGTCGGATTAGGTTTTAGAAATAATCAAACGAAGCCACTCACTCTAGTTTGCTCGCACATACCCCTAACCCCCCACCTCCACCCCTCTTACCCGCTTCAGGGATGTGATTCACACGTCGGTCTCGGACAAAGTTCACTGTGGAGGAAGTTTCCACGGCCCATAGTGAGTCAGGCTTTTACAGCCGCTACTTTCTCGTTCCAAAGAAGGATGGCAGCATCAGGCCCATCCTTGATTTGAGATGTCTGAACTGTGCTCTGATAAGACGGCTGCTAAGAATTTTAAAATTAAAACAAATCGTCTTGCTGGTTTGCCCAGGGGATTGGTTCTTATCAGTGGATCAGAAAGATGCATACTTTCATATCCAGGTAGCCCCTCATTACAGACTGTTTTTGAGATTTGCGTTCGAGTGTGTGGCTTGCCAACCTACAGTCCTACCATTCGGACTGTCCCTAGCTCTGTGCACTTTTACGAAATGTGCGGATGCGGCCCTCTTCCACCTGAGACAGAAGGGAGTGCACATCCTGAATTACCTAGACGATTGGCTGCTCTTAGCCCCAATCGAAGATCCTTGCTCCTCAGCCACTTGGAAAGTCTGGGGTTCAGGATCAATCTAAGCAAGAGCCCCCCCGGTCAACGCATCTCGTTCCAGCCCCAATGCGGGCCTGGATTTCGCTGGAGTGCTCTCTGAAAATTCAGAGACTAGCAGCATCTTTCAGATTCGGAGACAACCTCCCCCTAAACATTTTTCAAAAGCTACTGGGCCTCATGGCAGCAGCCATCTCAGTAGTCCCCTAGGGCCTGTTACATATAATAATAATAATAATGCAGCCACTTCAACACTAGTTAAAGGCATGTATCCCACCTTGAGGGTGGTATGAGGGTCGTCTCATTCTCAGGGTGACCTAGGCTGTATCAAAGCCCTGGTCCCCTGGAAATTGCCCCATCTGTATCAGTTGGGGGTAAAACTGGGCTCAGTTTCCAGAAGGAAAGTAGTTGTGACGGAAGCGTTCAAGACAGGTTGGGGCGCCCCATGCGATGGCAGGCCAGCCTTCGGCTCCTGGACAGAGCCAATGACAAACTGGCACACCAACTACCTAGAGATGACTGCTGGCTTTAGAGAGTTCCAGTTAGAAATCAAGGGGTACTATTTCATAGTCTGATCAGACAACATGACAGTGGTAGCCTATATAAATTACCAAGGGGGTCTCCACCAAAGACCTCTCTACCAAAAGCTCAGGTCTCGCCCGCTAAACAATTTGGCGTGCCGCTTCCTTCTATGGGCGAAGTGCAACCTCTGCTCAGTCAGAGCAGTTAATGTGCACGGGAGCAGATATGCTGTCCCGGAACTGACCGTCTCCGAGGGAGTGGAGGCTCCATCCCCAGACAGTCTGCATGATCTGGAGAATTTTCCAGCAAGCAGAGGTGGACCTCTTTGCATCAAAAGCTCCCATCAATGTTCTTCTCAAAGGAGCAGGATGCATTACCCCACAGGTGGCCTTCTCTGCGCCTTTAAGCCTTTCCTCCGGTAGCTCTGCTCCCTCAGGTCATCAACCGAATCAGGGAGGAAAGATGTTCGATTTTAATCGTGGCACCACTCTGGCAAAACCAAACATGTTTCCCAGGGATGGGTCAGCTGCTATCAGCAGCCCCATGGCCTATTTCCCTTCCCAGGCAGGAGGGTCAATTTGGCATCCCCAACCAGAGTTGTGGAGCCGCCATCTATAGCCTCTCGACAGGAGCCTTCACGTTTTTCCCAAAAGAGATCATGAAAACGATCTCTGAAGATAGGACACCTTCTACCAGGCGCCTATATGCCCTATTTTCTTTCCAGTTTGTGTTTAGCCCGGGATGTAGACCCTATATCTTACGAAATCATTGTAACACTGACCCCGTCCACGTTCAAGATATATGTGGCAGCTATTGCAGCATACCACGCTCCTATAGCTGACCAGTTGATTGGGACAAATGACCTGGTTGTCAAGTTTCTCAGAGAGGCCAGGAGGCTGAACCCACCTCGCCCCAGCACGGTTCCATCCTGGGACCTGTCCACAGTCCTAAGGACACTCTGAGGCCCTCCTGTTGAGCCATTTCCAATGGCTGACCTTTGGCCTCTCTCGCTAAAGACTGCCCTTCTGCTGGCTCTGGCTTGGTGATATGCAGGCTCTTTCAGTGGAGGCATCCAGCCTCGAGTTTGGGCATATTGACAGCAAGGTCATCCTTAGACCGAGACGAGGCTATGTGCCCAAGGTGCTTTCCACGCACTTTAGAGCACAGGTTATAACACTCGCGGCTCTCCCCCTGCTGAGGATGAGCAGACGCCACACCCACTTTGCCCGGTTCGGGCCCCTAGGGTGTACATCGAGCACTCTACCCAGTTCCGACAGTCAGAGCAGCTGTTTGCACCTCCGAAGGGGCTGCCAGTCATGAAGCAGAGGCTATCCCATTGGATACAAGTTTTACAAGTCTGGCTTACAAGTCCTTGGACTTGCAGTACCCTATTGGGGTGAGGGTCCACTCCACCAGGGGAATGGCCTCTTCTTGGGCTTGGTTTAGCAGATTGTCCATTGCTGACATCTGTGCAGTGGCCAGCTGGTCCTCGCTGTCCATCTTTGCTAGGTTCTTCAAGACATCCCTGCTCCTCAGGCATGGATTTTGTCTGCTTAACCAGGCCTGGCTTGAGCCCATCGTGTTGGACAAACCTTTCAAGTCCATATATCTCATGTAGCCTCACATGGGGCCCTTGTCACCAAGCGCCCCGGGCTACAGGCACACAGGACGGCCTTCCGTTCTGCGTTAGAGGCACTGTGCTATTGAATTGCGTTCCCCATAAGCACCAGAAACTGACACAATGCGAGTAAACCATATTGAAAGGGAACGTTTCAGTTACTAGTGTAACCTTGCTTCCCTGCTCACGAGAACGAGAATTGCATAGCTTGCTGTGCTACTACGCGACAGTAGTATTTGCAGCACTCATGAAGATGTTTTCTAAATCTGCTGGTATTTTTTCTATTTGCATTTGTTTTCTTCAGTTGCTGCGTGTTGAGCTCTCTGTACATAAAGGACAAGAAGCTACTCAATGTTAAAGAGAGGGGGTAAAGGGAAATTCTTACCCCTAAATAGACTTTATTCAATATCTTTGGATTATAGCTCCATACGTCCTTTAGATTTGACCCAGTTGATGACTACCATGCATGTGTGGAGAAAAAAAGTTATGGTTCAGGGAGAGCACACACAAGTTGTTTAACATGATTCAACTGTCCCTCTTTTCAAACTGTACTCAGTTTACTCCATAAGTTTTATTAAATTATGTAGAAAACAAATATGAAACATTTATTTGTTAATATTTGTAGGTCACTAATCAAATGTTTGCAAAATGTGTGATATATGCTAAGTCCTTTGTATGCTAAGGTCAGATTTCATTCTGTCATTAAAGCAAAACTGGGACACACCAGGACATTCTAAAATGTATTTTTTTCACAGGTTCAAAAAATGTAATTCTAATAAAACAAATTGTAATGAAAAGTCTTGTTACTAGCATACTTCAATGTATTATACCATTGCATACTGTTACACGTGTGAGAAGGCAGTCAGTATGATGTCAACCATCCAAACCTCATAAATCTATGTATTACCTGTACACCAAGTTAGGGAAGTTTTGAAGGTGCTCTTTATTACAAGTTAAAAACAAGCATTTGTGTTTACATTACATTTCTCTTAACTATTTAATGCTAAATATTTAAATGACTCATTTTATTCTCAAAATTAACATAGTATCTTAATTCAGACTGGACCTCAAAATAGATCTCCATTCTCATAAATTTCCTACGTGTTTCTTTAAGAATGTGGTCAAATAATAGCAAAGGCCACTAACACAGAGTTTAAGAGTTCACATCCGATCCACCTTATTTTGCAACTCAAAAGTAAGCTATTTTCTGTGAATGTGCAAGACTTAATCAGGATAATCGCTTCTATAGGTAAATAACTAGAACTATTTGCGCTACAAACCAGTGTGTTTACGATAAAAGATTCAAATAATATGATAACAAATACAAGTTTGCAATATCAAGCATTTTTACAGCTAAAATAACTGGAAGCGGATGAGACCAGATGCCTTGCACATTAAAGCTATTAATGGCAGCACCTGCTCTTATGTTAAAAATAAAGTGGGTACAAAAGACTAAAGTCTAAGCCTAAGTCTTACTAATGGTTTGGGTGTAATTCTGAATAGATGTTTGAAAGTATGCGGGAGTGTTCTTTTGTGGTTGGAATATTATGATATAAGATTTTGGTATAAAATAGCTAAAGAGAATTCCATTTATACTGGATATCTGGGCCATTGCATTCAATAGGATGATATATTTGCTTTTGACAGAGAGGTATGCTGTGAAGTACACAATCCAGGTCAGATAGTACAAAATGAGACTGAAGGTTATTGATTTGGCCTCATTGTAATTTTTCGGCAGATCTCTTCCCATGTAGGAAAACAGGAGACACAGGAAACCAAGAAACCAACTTATAAACACAACTATGGTTAATGGTATAGAGTTCCCCCTTTCACAGATGAGCATAATTTGGTCCTTATAAGTCAATGAGTCAGCAATGGTTTTGACAGGAGAGACAGTCATCCATATCACACAAGAAATTAAATGAATGATAGAAGCAAATGCAATGAAGAGCCACTGTCCATTGTACTTTACCCAAAGGCTATGCACCTTAGGGAACTGAGCAGCCATTTTAAAAACACAAATAATTTGAAAGGATCGGACAGTCAAACAGGAAATACAGACAGTGAAGAAAAATGCAAATATGGCATTTCTCAGGAGGCAAAGTGCAAATGTGGGTTTTCCAAAGAAAAAGAATGCACTTATGCTAGACAAAATCAAAGACATCAACATCAGGAAACACATGCTACCACCAGCAGACCTCACCACTGGTGTGTTGTAATTGTAGGAGAAAAGGCAAAATATGGCAATGAGTAAAATAATTATGCATATGGCAAAAAACATGACAGCGATTGAGGGGATTTCTGTGAACTGAAGATAGACAACAGAACGTGTTTTACAAGTTGTGCTGCTTTCATCATACCATTCATTCTCTGCACATGAAAAACAGGTATAGGGGTCCCCTGAAAAACAGTAAAATAATATAAATGTTTAAAATAGCATTTTGCCAAAAACCCATAAGCCTGTGAAAAGAAATACAGTAGGGCCTATACTTAAGCATACTTTTAACAAGATTAATTATCCTTTAAAATAATATATGTACAGTTTTTTATTCGCTTTAGTACTATTTTCACATGGTAAAAAAAAAAAAAAAGTAAAAAAATCCAAACTGTTCACACTGCTAGTCATTCTTTCAAAACAGTTATTCACCTTATTTCTGACGATCTTACTGCATTTTATATTATGGGTGGCACTTCCTGTTTGGGGGAATTTCCATTCAAAATGACTGAAACTAATCATTTCAAATCATAATGTTGCCGTACAAATAAAGCTGATCCGTCAGTTTGACTGAATGAGCTGTCAATTTCCCTTCATGTTTTATTTTCAGACATCATGAGAATAACATAGCACTTGGTATTTTACTGTGACATTTTATAACAAGAACATCTATGTCAAGTCTTTTCAGTCGCTGCATTCTTTTCCTCATGATCATTTTCTTTTTTCCCTTTGAATTCTGTTGTAATAGTATGTAAAAAGGACAACATATACTGCACATTTGTGGTCTGTTCTCCTGATTTAATTTACGATATATTCCATTAATAATTTTCTCTTCAAATCCACGTAACTTTCCAGGTTTGTTTTCACAGGTAAATACAATTTCTGATTAAGGCAACGTATGTTACAGATATATTACTACAGTGATATTTAACCTGTCCGTTATTGCTGTGGAAAGAATCACGTTTTGGGGTTATCCATAGTCTCTTGTTGAAAGTACCTCAACCTTGTTGATGCTTTTACACTTTTAAATATCCTTTTAATGTTCGATGGTTGAAGGGTGAGTAGAATAATGTCATCTCATTGTGACAATCTTTTTAAACATATTATTACGTTCATAGACCGAGCTTTTCCCTGATTGTTTACAGCTTAACGGAAGTTACACCAATAATTTGAACAAAGCGTCATGGGGCGTAAGAATTAGGTGGATACATGTTTTCTTTCCAAATATTTGTTTCACAACATCATTGTAGGCTAATATGTAATGAGAACATTTGGAACAGAACAGTTTCACAACTTTCAAAAAAATTACTTTTAACAATCAGTTTATTCAGTAGCAAATTATGCAAGTGTTAGCATATGTCTGTTTCTGGGTTTGAGTTTTGTTTGAGTTGTTAGCCTGTTAGTTTTGCACTGTTCCCAGTTCAGTTTCCTTTGTCTCTGACATCTGTTGCCATGGTGTTTGATTTACCATCATGTGTCTCAACTGTGTCTAGTTATTCATCTTGTTTTGTCCCTAGTGTTTCTCTATGTATAGTCCTCACTTTCCGTTAGTCTTGGTCTGATCTCGTCATTGTATTTGGTGTTGTCGGTTTCAAGACAACCTTAAGTGAAATGTTTGAGTTTATATTGATTGAAAAGGAATAACTGCTTCCAGATCCAGCTCTTTTATTTCTGTTTGTTTGCAACCCCAGTGTGACAATAAGACACGTTTCAAATCAACCTGGTTGCTGAAGATTTTGCAGTAATACACGCTACAGTTCTGTGAAAAAAATCCATAATGTTTGTAATATCTATCCAGTGTGTAATGAAAAGGTGTGAATAAGATATGGTATGGCCATGAGGTTTAGTGCTATGTAGTTTGCTGCCAATATAGTAAATGTTCTCACTGTACCAGAGTAAGTAAATGGAGTAGCACCAATTTCCCCTCCTCTTTTTGAACCTTCAATAATTACTCCACTTCACTGACATACTCTGCTCTGTGCCTATACATACATACATATATATATATATATTATTTCAGCTGAGCTGGGGGATGTGGAGGGTTTCTGATTGCTTGCTGCAATAAGACTTGTTCACAAACATAAAACCAAACTATTTAAATGTTGAGCGCCAAGCTCAGTGGCTGCAGATGCAACCAGTTTGTACCATGTAGTGATGGCAGATTACATTAAGGACCTATTTTCTAGGGACCAAGTTTTATAACAAAACTAGAAATTAAATGGATGTGGAAAATAGTTTGCCTTCAAATCACACTTAAAAAAGCACCATAATTGTGGTGATAGAATGGACAGAAGAAACTTAAGTACCAAGGTGTCATTGACCACATTCGAACTGAATGTAATGTTTATAAACATTTAATTTGTGGAAACTTAATTTGTACTTACGAGAATAATCCACATAGCTGTTACGCTGGCATTTTTTACATGTAAAACAGCAACTATGAAAACCTTCAGGTTGCCTTGAAAATCCCTCCTTGCACTCAGCAGAGCAGTTTGAGAAAGGAACCTGTAAAGAATAAGAAAATGTGTAATTAAAGTTACAGTTTTTCTTAATTTATTTTTTACAAACAATTAACTTGACCATCTAAACACTGTTTTTTCCATTAAAAAATTACAAAATACTAATTACATAATTCCTTTAAACACACACAAATTTCTCAGATCTTGATTTCAAACATGAAAAAGTGTTGACCTTCATTTGGAGAAATTTGCTAAATTGACTGAGGAAAAACTGGAATCTATAAAGCTAAATGTTTAGATAAAGGCTCGTCAAATTAAGACTTACAGAACCGTTGTTATTCCAGGGCAGGAGAGAGTTGTTGATGGTAAAAGTCAGTTCTGGATATGTATCATATGTGCCCACCATCTCAAACTGTGGAGGATTTACATCAGTGTGCCAGAGCACAACGGCATAATTGATGGGTGGATCATAATTATCATCATATTTCACCTGACGACCACTGAGTGGAAAATCCAACTTCTTAATTTCTCCCACAAGCTGTTGTGAGTTGTGGTGATTTTACCCCCATTATTTAACAAAAAAAGACAAAATATAATATTACTATAACTTTAATAAATTAATATAAATATTGTTTTATTTAGTTATTAAATTATTGTAAATATTGTAAATAATATATGCAATTTCATAAAAATAAAACATTGTTACTTCAATAATGTAATTAATATATTGATCAACTTGTCATAAATTCAAATGAATTCTCTTACCATGTATGGCTTTACCACTGTGTTTTTGTGGCATCCATTCATGTCGCACTGCAGAACCTTATGTAATGCATGAGCTATGGTGTATATGGCAGCATAGATGGCAAAAGAGGATGTGGGTTTTTCATTTATAATCTCCTCTGCGGTCAACAATGTGCAGTAATCACAAACTTGATTACATGTCTTACTCTGGATGTCACTCTCTTCATTATGGGTGACATCAGTTGATCTCCTGTCTTTATAGACAAATTCATTAAATCCAGGCAATGTCAACAATCTCTCCGTAATACCAATGATTGTGCCAATTTTCCCAATTCCTGGCTCTCTGGGAAGCTTATGATTCATAGCCCAAGCTTGACTTGCAATCCATACTTTGTCTTGGATGTTGTTTGCTATGGCTGCTTTGATAATTTTGCTTGCATATTGTGGCATAGCAAAAACAACAATGACATTGATATCGAGCATATTCATCTTTTGAAGTGTTAGACTGTAGTTTGCATTTAGGCTTAGACTCTCTTGATAGGCCAAGCAAATGCCAGCATTGCTTATATACTTGTTAAACAGCTTTAGTCCGTCTGAACTGTAATCATCTTGGCTACCAAGAAAGGCAACCCAGTTCCATCCAAACCATTGAATGATGTGAATAATCATTTCTATAAGGTTTTTGTTGCTAGGTATTGTTCTAACAAAAGCAGGATACTTAAGTTTGTTGCTTAATGCATAGCTAGAAGCTCCATAATTCACCTTTGAAAAAGAAGAAACACCAAATTATAAACAATTCATTAGCATTTTACTGAATATAATAAATGTGTAGTCCTGAACAAAGGGCAGTAAGTAAGTATTTTGTTATATAAACTGGATAAAAAGAAGCTTAACTTACCATAGGTATAAGGTCCATTGTGAATAGTGGTGCAATAGTTATAGTTTGTGTGCTTCCCAGTGGCCCTGTTAAAGCAATCACTTTAGGCTGATAGTAGTTCAGTTTTTCTTTAGGTTTTATTGACCCATTCTTTGAAATAAAACTTAAAACTGAAGGGATATTCTTTGTATTAGAACAATGGTCAAAAATTTCATAGCCCAAAGAAACATTGGGCAGAAGAGTGGTGGAGTTATTAATCTCTTCAACAGCAAACCTCATTACTTGCAACATCTGATAGCCAGATTTTGAGGGACTGTGCCTTGAAAACATCAATGAGGAAGTTAATAGCATGCAATTGAATTTTCACTTCATAAATTTGACTATGAGCAAATGCTGCTGTGATTTACAATATTGCTTATTGACAACCTGACTGATAAAAAAAAATCCTTGCTTACCTGAAACATTCAGTGGTCTCTGGGGAGAACAGGGGTGTCTCACGGTCAATTTCATGTAAAGTGAAAAGGCCACCCAATAAGTAATCTCCTTCCAAGCTGAACTGTTTTGAGCAAGAAACTTTGAAAAAGAAACAATTAGTAAAGCCCACAAGCATGTAAATGCTACTGAGAGACATTGTTTAAAATTGCCTGTTGGATGAAGCAGATGAGCAGTGGCTAGTCATTTGAGAATCAGGCTCATATTCTCGAGTTAATTTTCTTAAAACACATTTCAATTTGCTTAAACCACTATATTCAGCGATACAAATGTCAATTTCCATATCTAAACTCACAAAGCATATGTCAGTCAGTTATTAAATAGAGCATTACACCACATTCATGACATATTTTTCAAACTGTGACCTTCTAAACTCTCAGCGGGGATTTATGGTTGGATTATAATCACTAAGGTTTCAAAAAGTTTAAAGGTGGTGAGCAAATATAAAAATTGTGCTGAGTACTGTGGTGTTGCACATCACATTTGAGTATAAAATATTGTTAATGCTCTCCCTGGAGGCTGAAAACCAATGCTGAATTCACAGATGTTGAATGGCCAGCAACACTGTTGCTGTTCACATATACTTTACATTTTTAAATTTGCTTAACCCAGTTCCGGCATGAATTTTTATATTTTTACATATCTGACATTATTCTAGATTTGTCACCCCACAAGCGTCAAATTAATCCACCAGTGTCACTTCATAACACAAACTTCTAAGAAAGCATATGAGAACTGTGTAGCAATTCTAGACATCCCTCCAGGTGTAACGGGTAGATGAACATGCACAATTCAAAAGTAAATCAAGAGTTTTTAATAAGAAAGGAGAAACCGGGTATCAGCATAACAACTACACATTAACATAAACAATACAAACAGACAAAGATACAGAGGAATATAAAAGCCTAAAATAGACAGGTCAAGTCAAGTCACCTTCACTTATATAGCGCTTTTAACAATATGGATTGTTTCAAAGCGGCTTTAAAGTGATAATAGTAACTTAAAGTAACTGAGATTGTTTTGGATTTACAGTAGCTCTAGAATAAAGTTATTGTCCAGCTAAAGTTAGTTTTGATTGATTCACTTCCATTGCAAAGATCATTAGTTATTAACTTTGGAGTCTTACACGACACCGTTCTAACAGAAAACCCTTAATGCGCTCTGGCCTGCTCATTTGCACAACAACAGTGCCTGGCGGCTCAAGAACGCAAACTTTGAAATAGGTTCCAAGGTGCAAGCGGTAAATTTTTTTTTTAAATGTTATCATCTCCGCATAAGCTTAAAAAACATGAATCTGTAAAACCGCTGACGGAGTGCACATGTATATTACGTGTTCAATCTATAGGAATGCGCGTTGTGTGCAGGTGTGTAGTCTTTCTTTACAAACTGACCTCACCAAATTACTTGTCTGGCCGTAAAAATTCATAATACAGATTTTTTTTTTTGCTTCGGCGTATCCATGTGAACTGGAATCATTTTGACAACGTTTTATCTGTACAGAGGTGAAGGGAAGGAGGCCTTCACAGGGGAGAGACTAGTTGACAATTCAGGACTGCGTTGTCGTCATGTCCAGGCGCAGGTCCTTCATCAGATCTGCATACAGCCTGGATTAGGCTGACTGCGGTAAACCTCTGGATAAACTGAGAGACTAATTTTAGCGTAGACGCCATTCTTCTTATGATGCAACGAGTACATCAGGATTTATGGGAAGTGTTCCCGGTTCCGGCTGACCTAATCTATGCAGCCTAACATTACATTTTAGAAGTTGATAATGTGTTATGTGTAAGCCAGGTCAAAGAGATGTGTTTTTAGTCTAGATTTAAACTGACAGAGTGTGTCTGCTTCCCGGAAAATGTTAGGAAGACTAACGTTGGAAAAGGATCTACCGCCAGCAGTTGATTTTTGATATTCTAGGTATTATCAACTGGCCGGAATTTTGAGTTTGCAATAGACGTGAAGGACTATGCATTAAGAACTCACTCAAGGGAGCTAAACCATGTAGTGCTTTGTAAGTAATCAGCATTTTTTTTTATATTGTATGATGTTTAATAGGGAGCCAATGCAGTGTTGACAGAACCGGGCTAATATGGTCTTACTTCCTGGTTCTGGTAAGAATTCTAGCAGCTGTGTTTTGGACCAGCTGTAGTTTGTTTATTATGCGTTGGGTTCAACTTTTGAACCCAACCTTGGGCATTGAGTTTGTGTAGGTCATCCTTCATCTCTTTGTACAGGGGTCGAGGTACGCGTGATGGGGCTAGTGTCTTTTAGCGAGATGGTCAACTGCAGTCCATCCATGCAGCCAGTGCCATCATCAGATTTCGAGAACAAAGCTACTTCCTCTCTCAACATCTGTCATACAATTTGTTTTCTAGAGTCACTGAGATGGCTTAAGTCCAATGGCAAATCCCATGCTGAATCAGAAGTCTTGGTAGTTTCACTTGTTACTTGACTTATTCTTTCAGGCTTAGATCTGGGTGCCACAAGAGCAGCGGCAAGGTATACCTGTACTGGGTGCACGGTATCGATAACTGTCTTGCCATCTAACATTATATCATGGTCGGTGGGGTTTTGAACATTGACAGTGACCTGTGGTGAGGTTAATTCAACTTCACGAGGATTTCATAGAACACCCATCCCTCATCCCATCCCGTTCAAAGAGTAGCACTGTGTTACTTTTTACTTTGGCGCTCAATTTCATGGACGCATACCAGATTGAATTTATCAAAGAGTAGTTAGTTCATCTGAGGCTGTATTTCCCTAAATGTCTTGATACGTAAAACGTCTAGGGTTACGACTGTAACCTCTGTTCACATGAATCATTAACGTGTGACCTGGAAGTATTTAAGGGCGCCTTGCCAACATTATAATCCCCCTGAAGGGACTGTTTGGTAGGCAGGCTCCGAGGCATGGCGAAAAGACGCAGTGTCTCGTTCCCTGTTCTCAGGGAACAGAGGTTACAGTTGTAACCTAGGCTTTCCCTTTCGAAAGGGAACTCACACTGCGTCGATTGACGCTAAGGGGAAGGATATACCAACGTCACCTTGCTAAGGGGAGTGTATACCCATGGCAGTGACAACTGTCAAAACCAGCAAATTCAAATGAAATGCTTGAACCACTCACCCTCAGGTCACACTGGGCTGTCAGTGACAGCATTCCTAGCTATACGTTCCACAGGAAAACCTCCATAAAAATTGTTTAATGAAAGGCCTACCTGGGCCTGCTCAAGGGCATTGGACAACAGCTTCAAATTTAGAAGGGGTCCCTTCTAGGGAATGTGGCTAAGGAACCCGAAGGAGCCCCAGCCAATCACTATTCAGGGGAACGTACTCACCCGAAATGCCACCAGGAAGGCCTGACCTGGAGTCACTTACATTGGACATTTAAGTCTGGCCAAATTCCTGTCTGTCCGAAGACGGAGCCTCTGGACACTTGCCTTTAGATAAGGCATCCAACCCGAAGGACTGCGAAGCTGACAGTGAACCACTCGGCCCGGATCTCAGGGACTGGGTATCCAGGAGAGCATGACTCAGCATAGTGCTTACAACCCTTGCCAGCGAGGGGAGTTTCTCTGCACGATCCACAGATCTACCCAGCACTTGTGTTTCAAAGCACTGAGGAGGCCTGAAAAGGCCTAAGGACTGATCTAACTCACGAGAGGCCTACGACCGTCTGATCAAACTCACTCATTGAGGGGAGCACATGGCCTGCCTGGTTGGCAAACCAGGCTGTAGGCTAGATAAAAGAGGTTCCGGGAGGGAACCAGTAGCAGAAAACGACCATTAGTCATTCTAGGGCTCAGGCTTGCCTTCTGAAGCTGCCTGCTAAGGCCAGCCGAACTGATAGCAAGCAGCCACTAGCTGCCGGGACCCAGCGTCGCTGGGATACCACTTACAAGGAGGCCTGGTGAGGCCTACTACCTGATAACCAGAGGGCTGGCTACCTTGTACCCGTATTTGGGAACTCGCCTTTAGGGAGGCCTAGTGAGGCCTACTACCTGGCAGCCAGTAAAGCTAGCTGTGCAGTTGCCCATCTTTGGGACTTCGCCTTCAGAGAGGCCTGATGAGGCCTACTACCTAATAGCTAGCTAAAAACTGGTTATTGCTATGAATCCTGATTCTGAGAGTCAGTCCCAGTCTTGGGGCTCAGTCTCGGAGCGGCCTGTTAAAGCTGGTTGTCTGAAAGTTTTTTTTAGGTAAGAAACTGACTGCAATGGCCGTAAGGATGGGGACCGAGCTACATGGTGGCCTGATAAGGCCAACCGCCTGACAGTGGTCAATCCTATTCGGCTAATCTGGGCTAGCTTCCAGAGTGGCCCACTGAAGCCAGTTGTCTGATGGGGCTCACGGTCAGGGAGGCCTTGCTAAGGTCAACGCCTGACCATCAACACCACTGTTTGTATACCCCGTCACTCAAGATTCACTTAGAAGATTGAGAGGCCTCCTAGGCCTGAAGCAAGTCAGTGCTGTCAGCCAAATTCATACTGCCGGGGACTCGCCATCAGTGAGGCCTGGTTTGGCCTACTAGCTGATAGCTAATCTATTCTGCTAAAATGTATGTCCCACAACGTAAGGACTCCCTTCCGGGGAGGCCTGTTTAAGGCCTACTACCCATCAGTGAGTCTACTGCCCGAAATACTAAGGCCAACCACCTGAGGTAAGCTGGCCTACCGCGCCCTCTTGGGGGCTGCCCAGTCAAGGAGGCCTGCTGAGGCCTACTATCTACCGGCGCAGCTTTCGTTGGCAGATAAGCTGTTTACACAGCGCCTACAGCATCCTGGTACCTAATCACATTGCCCATGGCAGTGTACTCAGCAAAAAACACAGCACCCTTTAAGCAAGGGGAGTACAACATACACCACTCTGCCTCAACAGAGGCCCCAGATTCAGGGGCCTACCATCTGTATGCATGGGCGTCAGCTCATGGCAATGCTCTGGCTTCACGGGAGCGTACTTACAGGCGAAAGACGGCCTAACCCTGCTCAAGAAAGACCCATTGTACAGAGGAGGCCTTATTGAGGCCTAACCCAGGGTCTTTATAAATCATGCCTCTGCACCAAGCTGCATTACTCTTCTCGCCCCAGAATGGAGAGAAGAGTAGTCGTTAGCCTTGGCCTAACGACTCCCATGGGAGGAGGCTGTCATATAGGGAATGCTAAAAACCTACATTCACAAAGTCAAGGGCAGAGGCAGAAATGCTTTGAGCAGAACACCTCCACTAGGCAGAGGCAGCCTTTTAATACCATATTAGTAATAGCCTTACTATTGTTTGTGTTATTGTTACTATTATTATTATAATTATCAATGTTCCTCTTCCTTGTCATCCGGCCTCCCCTCATTCCTGATGAAAAGTCTAATTGCTGTTATTATTGCTACTACTATTAGTATTATTGAATTATTATATAAGACTATATTTTCATGTCTTCCTCATCGTCAAGTTATTATTTTTACTAATATTATCTTCATCAATATTACTGTCATAAATATGTTTTTCATGTTTATTAATTTTTATTACGTCTGTTGTACATCTGTAAAGTTACTTCCACTCACACACCCAGACACACTTGCACACATGCACACGCGTGTTTTGTTACTTGTTACTTGCACATGCACACACTCACACACACACCATGTCTGTCACCTGCTGTTATGCATGTTTTGTTTTTGTTGCAAAAAAACAAAACAACGCCTCCACTATCCCTAGCATAGCCTAGGCCAGCTACAGAGGCGATCCTGGTGAGGGACAGCCTTTCAGCATAGATCTACCTGAAGGCTCAGAGGAGCCACAGCCATGAGAAAATATATACATGTTATTTTCAAACGAGGGGCTGCAGAATCTCTCAGCCCACTGAAAACCCAAACAGAGCTCAAGGGGGCGATGTACTCAGGACCAAAATATGTCAGACAGTCCTGTGGGCCGGACATAAGATCTATCTGAAGCTCCAGCATAAGAGAGATAGAGAGAGAGACATGCTACTCTACCCTGAAGTGGCTAATAAACACACGTGTGTGTAAAAACAAGCAAGCGGTAGCATAAACATTCCCATTCTTCTTTCTAGAATGACGTTCTGCCACTTAACTCTCCGCTGATAACATATTTCATATGAATGAGCAGTGGCCTCAAATGCTCTCACCATGAGAGGAAGCCTAAGCTATAAACATAGTTTAACAACTAGAATGAGCAGTGGTACACCTCGCTTTATCTTACATATGACAACAAGGGAAGCCACCACCTACTCACAAAAGCAGCCCATTCAACTGGTGCTTCTCTCTATCGTTCTAGCCACCTTTTCTTTTCTTTTTTCTTAGCGTCAATAAACGCAGTGAGAGTTCCCTTTCGAAAGGGAACCATAGAATTCAAAAGGGTGAACTTTCTTTTTCATATGACTGTAAGACTATAAGACTTGGAGGAAAATGGTAGATGTCTCGCTGGCGGGGGAGAGGGTAAGCCTCAGTGTCTTGTCATGCTGGGACCCGAACAAAAACGCAAATTTGTGAAAACGATGACGGTCATGTGCATGCATATTACGTGTTCAGTCTAATGGTGCATGTTGTTTCTCTACAAAATGGCATCACCAACTACTGGCCTGGCACTCATAACATGCATAACGTTTTTAGTCATTTTTACAGATCCTTGTGAACAGGGATCATTTTGACAACGTTATAGTCTGTATGCAAAAAAAGCAATGGAAACCTTTTCAGTTTTTAGTACATCATTGTTGTGTAAATGTGCCCTTACAGTCCTGTAGTATGAGCTTGCCCTTGGGCCGGTGGATTGCGGGGCAGATATTAATTAGATGCACATCCAGAGCAATAGAAAGAACTCACTGGAGCTCACTGTGAAACTCATTAAATTGTCAATAGGATTGCATCTTACAACAAAATAGCATAACTGAAACATATGATAAAGTAAAACAAATTTCAATTTCCCTTCAATTTCTCTTAGTTAAATCAAATTATTATTATTCTTTGGCAGTTGGCAGACCAGATATTGGTGCATTACTGTAAGCTTGCGCTCGATCGGCCCAAAGCCGGCATCTGACCAGCACGGAAGGTCTTAATGCGTTACTGTCTTTTCTCAAAGGCAAAGTCTTTTTTTATTAAATGCAATACACTTGAATATGTATTCTCTCGTTATTTCATCTGACTCCATAAATGAAAAGGTTTTAATGATATCTGTGGATCATTAATTGTGAGTGAATGTTTTACTATTTCTTTTAACTCTTTAATGAAAATAATGTCAAAGTCAGTTAGAATAATCAAATGTAACAATTTATTATGTCAGGGAAATGTATCATGTCAATTTCATAATCAATTCAAAGATAATCGATACAAAACATAAAATGCTCTGGAATAAAGAGAAAAGATGCAACCCAACATTAAGAAATACATGAGCCAATCACCTCACGGGCCAATCTGAGGTACAGAAAAGGCCCCGAATCCTCTGCTGCATTTCATTATATAGGCAGGACCTTTTTCACTTGGAAACATGTACTAACAAAAGAAATTTGCATTCAGAGGTTGCACCTTTTGGGGGTGTGTGACCATTTGCTAGGAGATCACCTTCCTTTGTATGTCAGTTATCTTTAAACTCTTAAAAACCTTATTACCTTGTGTTTTACTTATTTGGAAATGAGACATTTGTACCAGTCGCAATGAGACATTTCAAATGATACTAAATACGTACAATACTCGATGTCAATCATTCACATCAAACTATACATTTTCTTGGGTGAATTCAGATGATCTGACCATGAGAGAGAGGGGGTGAGAGAAGGGGGAAAGAGATGTAGATTAGGATGACTCGGAGGTGAGACTTTTCGTCTTGATAGTGCACGAGGGCTAGTTCAAATGGTAATTTCCAGAGAGGTCCTTTTGTCCTCTCAGGGTCTGGTCGCTCTTCAACCAGACTGTCCGCCATCTCCTAATTTCTCAATTCTTACCACCAACAACTAGGGATGTCCAGATCCGATCACATGATCGGAAATCGGGCCCGATCACGTGGTTTCAGACTCGATCGGAATCGGACGTTACCTCCCGATCAGGACTCGGATATATATGTATATATATTCTCATTATTTTTTAACACATCTATAGTTATGCGGTGGCACAGAGTTAGACCCTTTTGACGCCACACAGAAACAGCAACGCATGCGGCATGACATCACTTTGTTGCAAAGATGTATGATGTGTAAAACCAAGTGAAAAACAAGTGTAAAACAAGTGGAAAGCGCGGGCGCACCGCTGTCTCCTTTCCACAAGCGCTTGCTCTCCCGTGGCGTCTGTCGTTGCTATGCAACCATGAACTGCGCTCTCCATGATGACAAGGAAGTTTCAGCAAAAGATTAATTGATTTCTAGCCCTTGCATTAGCTTTACTACTAGATATATTTATGGAGATGAAAAATAATAAGGCACCCTGTACAGCTATGATCAGCTGTTCGGCATTCAATGTTGTTACGCTGCAAGCTGATCAGTTGGTTCGTTGCTGCCGCGCTCTATCACTCGCACACCATAAAGAGCTAATTGTTTTTTAATGTTTCAGTTTCTTGATTAAAATGACATAATTAGGAAGCGGATAATTTCTTCACAAACAGCTCATTATGACTCAATGTTAGAATGCTGCACCTACACTCGATAGTGTGAATAAGATCAGCGCAACGCAGACAGACGGAAGACAGAGAAAGCCGGTCCAGCGCTGATTGAGGAATTAAACTCGAATTAAATTCGAAAATAAAAGACAGTTTGACATCTTTTTTCTCGCATCTGTGAATTTTTTTTTTAATCATTTGTTCTGAGATGAAGCAAATATATTTGTGCGGGAATTTCTCGCACTATAAAAGCTAACCTTGCGGGAATGGTTTAAATTATGCGCAATCCCCGCATTCACGCACCGAAAATTCAAGCCCTGCAAAGGTGAAGAATTTGTTATTTATTACATAAATGATTATTCAAGCTACCTCACAGAAGTGCTCTGTTTGTAAGAGTTGTTGAATGTTAAAATAAGGTGAATTAAATAAAAAATAAGGAACATCCTGGATCTGTTTTTTCACTCTTCTTTATTCTTTTTTTATGTATTATAGAAGTATCGGATCGGGACTCGGTATCGGTAGATACTCAAAATCAAATGACTCGGACTCGGACTCAAGGGCGAAAAAACCTGATCGGGACATCCCTACCAACAACCAATGGGCTAAGAAAGAAAGACAGACAGACAGACAGACAGACAGACAGATCTATTCATCAAGCCAACGAGCTATGGCAAATTAAAGTGAAAGTCGCAGACGCTTAACACACAATCATCTTTATTAAAAGGAAAGAAACGAAATGATCTTACCAGTGATGTTGCCGCTGTCTCCTATTGCCATCTGTGATTTTGAAATTAGCTGATGATCAATAAAATGCAGCTCATATCTGTTGCTTTCGGTGACGTAAACTCCATTAAATCTGCATATAGCGCGGGAATTGAAGATCGGCTATCCGTTTTGCCAAAACACATTTATGTGACCAGATGTAAATGGAATAGTTTTGATAAATCAGATAGCTATCTGATCAGTAAAAACGCATGAAGTGACCAGGTGTAAACAGAACCTATAAGTAACGTTTCACCTACATTTCAAATATATCTCTTGAGAGTATAAGTATTAATTGACTGTCTGCTTAATATCTGTTAACACTTAATATGTTGTATGTAAAAAATGTATATAAATTGACAGTAATTTTGTTGTAGTATCAGATTGTTACCCTTTCCCCCAAAAATATACACAAAGAGTAATGGACTGACTAAGACACAGCTGGTAGCAATCAGGGACTAATTAACAAAACTAAAAGGGACTGCAAACATGGCACAGGAAACAGATAGACACTTCAGCATAAAAGTCCAGGGCCAGAACCAGGTACATGTTTTAGAGAACAAGAGTCCAAGGGCTGGAGGGCATCCAGAATGAGCTAGATAGCACCATGTTGGAGCAGGGAACCAAGGCAGAGCCAGGGACCTCTGCCAGAGATAGAACCCATGTTGTATAACATTCAATAGATTATTGCTGTCTGTTAGATGTACCACTAGATGGCAGTGCTATGTAAAGTGTTTAAGAGGACATGGTGCAGATGTACAACGGTGTGACATGTTGTGTGGTGAGACGAGATGGAAGTAATCCACTTGTAAAATGCTCTTTATTTGGGTTGCAACAAGAGACAAACATAACCAGAAATGGATCTCTGTGAGTTGTTTTAAAAAGAAGGCAAAAAGGAATGTGAAGCTGATTAAAGGACTTTAAATGGATAGTTCACCCAAAAATGAAAATTAGCCCATGATTTACTCACCCTCAAGTCATCCTAGGTGTATATGACATTCTTCTTTCAGACGAATTCAATCGGAGTTATATTAAAAAAATGTCATGGCTCCTCCAAGCTTTATAATGGAAGTGAATGGCCATATGTTTTTTGAAGTCCATCAAAGTGCATCCATCCATGATAAAAGTGCTCCACACAGAAGTGAAGCGATGCGTTCGTGTGAGAAAAATATCCATATTTATAACTTTATCAACTAAAATAACTAGCTTCCTGGAGACAGCCTACACCAGTTGACTTACGCCAAAAGAGTAACACTTGTCGATGTATGATGTAGGATGTAGGAGTAGCGTAAGCTTTGTCGTTTTAGACTTCTAATTCGTGACTGGTGTTTTGTTTTGCTCTATCCTCTGCGCTTCCACATTTTGTCATTGTGTTGTGCGTCTAGGTCAAGGGTTACTCTTTCGCCGTAAATCGATGCGTACTGTCGTCTGGTGGAAGCTAGTTATTTTAGATTGTAAAGTTATAAATATGGGTATTTTTTTTACAAAAACCCATGGCTGTGCTTCAGAAGGCCTTTATTAATCTCCTGGAGCCGTGTGGAGTATTTTTTTTTTATCATGGATTGATGCACTTTTTTGGGCTTCAAATTTTCTCCAGCCATTCACTCCCATTATAAAGCTTGGATTAGCAAGGACATTTTTTTATATAACTCCGATTGTATTTGTCTGAAAGAAGAATGTCATGTAAACAATAGGATGGCTTGAGGGTGAGTAAATCATGGGGTAATTTTCATTTTTGGGTGAACTATCCCTTTAAGAGGATATGGTACAGATAAAAAGGGAGCACAGAGAGTTCAGGGACAGTGGACACTAGTGCATCATCCTATACATTTTCACCAAGTGGTGTAGATTTGAAAATTTAACTTTTAATCATGGAAGCAACACCAGTTATTTCACCAAGAGATCTCTTGTTTATTATTTTTATGTGTCAGACATACGAGAGAAACAGGCATAGAAGAGGAAGGTTACAGGCGAGGTCTTCATTCCAGATTTCTCTGTTCCCCTCTCTGTCCTCTCTCCCCATCTCTTTCCTTTCACCCCCTCTCTGCCAGCTGTATGTGTTTCTCTGGGGTGCTACACTATAAGGATTGAGCTTATATACACCATTGAGGAACTTACAGATTCCTTGTAAGTTATAAAAACATGTTGCTTATGTTTAAAATGGGATGTATAGCTCATGCTTACACATGGTACAATCCACTTTCTATGTACAGAAATCTTTATATTCCTATATTTTCTTCATAACCTTTTAGGATTAAGGGTAGATTGATTACAGTTTGAACAGAGGGACAGGTGAAACACGTTAAAATACTTGTGTGTGTGCACTCCTGACCAGTGCTGGTCTCTGTAGTAAAAAAAATAAAATAATATAGGCCTATTACAAAATTGGTAATTGTGTCCTTTCTCAAAATTTCTAGCTTCATGTGCACTCTTATATATTTATTTAGACATTAACCCTTTTCATGCATGAATTATGACTACCCCAGTCAGGATTTTAGGGCATGAAAATAAGATTTGAAAAGATTAGTTTTTTACACATATTTTGGTAAAAAAACTAACAAAAAATAAACAGTATTTAACAAAACAATGATTAAAATTATATAAAAGCATGTAAAAAATATAATAAAGCTTCAACTATTACAAACACAATTGAGTTTGTTCCTGTGTGACCAGCAGACGAAGAACTTCTTGCAAGTTGAACTTCACGTGTCTTTGATATCAGAACATGAAGACATGATTCCATTAAAGATCTCTACAACTGGTGAAGGTACAACTCGGTTGGAATCAAACTAAATCTATGTAGAAAAAACTCATGCTCTTTCCAGTCTACCAGAGTATGTTAATTTACCCTTATTAGCTGATAATTCCGATTATGTTAAAAATGGACACATTTCTACCATTGCTCTCCTCTCTGGGAAAACCTTGGATAACATGCATAACCTCAAGTAATATGCATGATGTCTGATTACGTTTTGATGTAACGAGTAAAGTAACGTATTTTAGGTAACATGCATTACGAAATTAGATTACTTTTTTGATGTAATGAGTAAAGCATTACAAGGAGCATGCATTATGCAATCAGATTACCTTTCTGATGTAACGAGTAATGCATTACAAGTAACGTACATTGCGTAATCACATTACTTTTTTGATGTAACTGCAAATTACATTCTAATAAAAAATATATTTATTTACAGCCAAAAAAGTTACTGCAGATGAAGTATTTTCAAGAACAGTCAAAGTAATAGTCTGAATTGTAGCTGAAAAGCTATTAATAATAATAATAACTTGGACTTATATAGCGCCTTTCATGGTACCCAAGGTCGCTTAACAAATAGGGGGGTTAGGGGTTAAAGGACTTAGTGAAAAGAAATGTTTTGAGGTGCATTTTGATCATGGGCAGGGATGGGGCAGAGCGGACGTGGAGGGGTAGATTTTTTTTTTTATTTAGTGTGGGAGCATTGGCAGAGAAAGCTGTATCCCCAAAAGTCTGCAACCTGGTGCGGGGGGTGTCCAGCAGGTCCTTGTCAGAGGTATTAATACATGATATCCAATTTAGTGGACAGATGATTAATCAGAATTTCCTCCCAATCTAAAATCAATACTTGGAACATTTAACAATGAAATGATTCCTTAGATGTTATTTGATGCTACAACATTTTGTTTTTTAACTGCAAGAGTCACCTAGGATAGAAGGAATGGATTGATATGTTCCAGAGCATTCCTTGGCATTTCTGATTGGCTGTCGGCCATCTTAGTTTGGGTGAAAAAAAGAAAAGAAAAACTCCACATTCAATGGCTTGCCACTGAAGATTAAAATTTTACTGTTGAATGTCATTTTTTTTGTATTATTTTTCTTTATTAATGTTCATAATAATTTGTAAAATGTATTTTGTGAAGTCAGAGTATGTTGTACGTGTGCTGAGGAGAGATATGGGATGAGCTATATTTTGCATAAAAAGTATGTGTGCAATGCAACATGTTTCACTGAGAAAAGGTTTTCCAATGCTGATGTGTACTTCAACTGTGGACCGTTGACATATTCTTTACAAGGAAAGGAATGTTTTTCACTGATGCAAATGTACTACGAATGTATACACTGCAGGACAGATTTGTTATTATTTGTAGGTCACTAATCATTTTTGATATTCACTATGCTTTGTACAAAGTCCTTTGTATAAAATGTCAGATGTCCTTCTGTCATTAAATGTATTATACTATAATAATAATTCACTATATTTATATAGTGCTTTTCTCAGCACTCAAAGCGCTTTACATGGAAGGGGGAAATCTCCTTAACTACCACCAATGTGCACCTGGATGATGCGACGGCAGCCATATTGCGCCAGAATGCCCAACACACAGCAACTTATTGGTGGAGAGGAGACAGAGTAATGAGGACAGTCAGTATATATGGGGATGATTAGGAGGCCATGAGGATGAACAGAGGCCAATGGGCAAATTTTGCCAGGATGCCGGGGTTAAACCCCTACTTTTTTTTAACATTCCTACTGGGTTCTCTTACGAGAGGTTCTCTCGTATTGCGTAAGTTGCTTACGCTACGGAAAAACTCCTTTTCTCAAGATATTGAAGCAAAAAAAAGTATCCTTAATTTTGTATTTATTGTCAACGCGTTGCAGCAGCTAGCAGACCTAGAGCGGGCTAACTAGCGCGCTCATTGGTTGCTCCACGGCAACTGCAGCAGCCTACCACTGAGCCCTGCGTGACTTCGCGCCCCCACTCGTCATAGCCCGCCAGAATGGGCGTGGCTTTAGCGTATAAAAGACGGGCTCGGGAGCTGCTTACCTGATTTTCATCTCTTCAGCGAAGCTCTCCGCATCACTGGATCTCTGAGAGAAGCCGCCGCTGTCGAAACAAGTGACAGAGCAAGCCTAGGACAGCGCCTGAGGAAGCTGGTCGATTCTCGCCGCCTTCAGCCATCCGTGCCTGCTACGCTATCCGGCGTCATATCCTTTTTCTGCTGTGTGTGTTCGCCGCTGCGTCACACACTTTCTCTCTAAGAGCACAAAGCGTTTTTGTTAAAATGCCTCGCACTTCCTGTGGCTCTTGCAGAGCCCCACTCAGCGACGGAGACCGCCATGTGATCTGGGCTCTCTGCCTGGGCCGAGATCACGCAGCCCTCGCCCTGTCTTCGGGCGGCTGCGTCCACTGCGACGACATGACAATGTCGACCCTGCGGGCTCAACTTGCCATGTTCGACGACGAAACTGCACCTCCTCCTGCCTCCGCTGGACCGCACAGTAAGAAGCGTCGCTCCCAGAGGCTACCAGAGCCTGCCATGGTCTGCGAGCGCTCGCCGGAACCTCCCCTCGAGCCTCGCTATCTCCTTCTCCGCGCTCCCTGACGGACGCACAGATGCCGGCTGCCGCCCTCACTGTTGCCGCGTCGGGAGATGAAGCGGACGGAGACGCCATCGGTGACAGCTGTTCCCTCCGGGCTTCAAGAAGCGAGGGTTAGTCCCCGCCCAGACCCCGCCCCTTCGCTCCAGGAGTCAAGTGGGACTCGGGTAAGCGTGGACGCTGAGCTTATTCGCCTCCTCACCAAGGCCGTAAGCCAACTCGGCCTCGAGTGGTCCCCGCCTGAGGAGCCCGCGCCCAACAGGCTCGATGGGTGTTTTCTGCCGGGCCACCGCCATGCGCCCGCCTCCAGGTCAGCACCCTTCGCCGGAGCTCCACAATGAGCTCACGAAATCGTGGAAGGCACCATTCTCCGCGAGACTTCACTCCCCCGTCTCCTCGACACTCTCCCAAGTGGACGGCGCCAGTGAGAAGGGATACAAGTCGATCCCCCCAGTGGAAGAGGCGGTAGCAGCGCACCTTTGTCCGCCCTCTGCGGGATGGCGTGCAAAGGCTGCCCTCCCGTCTAAAGCTTGCCCGGGCCACATCAGCTCTCGTCGGCCGCGCCTTCACTGTGTTTCTTAACGCCCCGCTCTCCCCGTCCGGCCTCTTTGGCCCAGCTGTTGGTGGGATCGTCGACCGGTTTTCTGAAGTGCAGAAGGCCATGAAGCTATTTCTGCCTCGTCGCTCGAGCTCCACCGCAGGCCTCTCTCTCTAGCAGCTTCAAGGAGGAGAAGAAGGTACTCTCATTAAGAGTACAATTTCTGGTTATCCAGCTCATGCCGATGGTGTCTTGAGTGTAGAAAATGTGCCCGCTTCCCAGTGTTCACCCCTACACACAAGCACGGTTCCCCCTGTGTCATTCACTCATGCAGAGCCCACTCTCGTAGAGCTGGCATATACCGCTCGAGTGTTAGATGTAGGAAATGTGCCCACAAAACAGTGCCCACACCTACTCAATGCCCGCTCTGCCACACCTTTATCCCAGGGGACAAAACCTATAAAGCCGACACGCACCGGCTATGTTGTAAGTCCTGTGTCTGCCCGCGAGCACCCACGCTTACTGATAAACACAACACGCCCCGCGCTACTCGCGCGTCCCGGGTTTTTCCCCATGAAATGTTCCCCGCTCAAAGTTACCGGGACGTTACATGTAAACCGGCCAGCCACCGCTTTCAGCGCGCCGCTGTGTTCAAGCATCGAGAGCGCGCTCACCGCGCCGATACCATTCTACCCCTAGCTATGCACGCAAAAACCTGAGAAGCTATTTCAGGAGTGTCAGAATGGGTGCTGAACACAGTAAAGCAGGGCTATTCGCTGCAATTCGCTCGCCGTCCGCCGCGCTTGCTAGCATGGACCGAGACACAAGTGAATCAAGAAGTAGCACATCTACTTCGCGCAGAAATAGCAAAGCTGCTATGCAAAGGGGCCATAGAACCATTACCGCCTTCCCAGAGCGAGTCAGGCTTCTACAGCCGGTTTTTCCTCATCCCAAAGAAGGATGGGGCTCTCAGACCTATCTTAGATCTGAGACATTTGAACAAAGCTCTCATGAAGCGACCGTTCAAAATGCTCACGACCAGACAAATCCCCGCGCAAATTCGCCCGAGGGACTGGTTTATCTCTCTCGATCTGAAAGACGCATACTTTTAGATTCAGATAATACCCTGTCACAGGCCATTCTTGAGATTCGCCTTCGACGGTCAGGTATATCAATGCACCGTCCTCCCGTTTGGCCTGTCCCTAGCACCCGTTTTTCATTTACGAAGTGCATGGACGCGGCTCTCGCTCCCCTCAGAAGTCAGGGCATGCGAATATTGAACTATTTGGAAGATTGGTTGATTCTAGTACAGTCAGGGATAGAAATAATATCTCACAAAACGTTGCTTCTCAGCCATCTGGACGAATTGGGTCTCACGGTCAATTGGACCAAGAGCTCATTACTGCCCAGTCAGACAACCTTTTTTCTGGGGATAGAACTGGACTCCATGTCTATGACGGCCCGCCTGTCGACACAGCGCGCGTGCCGTGTTCGACTCCTGGCCGCTTCATTCCGGACGGGCAGCCTTGTTCCCCTGAAAACTTTTCAGAGAATGTTAGGCTGCATGGCCTCAGCTTCAGCAGTACTGCAGCTGGGCTTGCTACGTATGCGCCCGCTACAACGCTGGCTGAATGCACGAGTACCACACCCAGCTTGGGCTTCCGGCGGTCTGCGTATCAGAGTGACTCAGAACTGCGTTTCGGCTCTGGAGCCCTGTATAGCGGCCGAATGGTACCAGTCGGGAGTGACAATGGGAGCCATCTCGTACCGGAAGGTTATCTCGACAGACGCCTCCAACCTAGGTGGTTGGCCAGTGGTCAGACCAGGAAAAGGGCCTTCACATAAACTGTCTGGTTCGCACGGACAACATGTCAGTGGTGGCCTACGTGAACCGCCAAGGCGGCATCAGACCCAGAAATCTCAATGCTCTGGCGGAACGCCTCCTCGTTTGGGCTCAGCACTCCCTGCTCTTGCTGAGAGCCGCGCATGTGCCTGGTCGCCTGAACGACGGTCCGGACAGACTGTCCAGGAACAATGTTCCTCCGGGAGAATGGTCCCTGCATTCTCAAACAGTCCAGCTGCTGTGGCGCCTCTTCGGCAAAGCGGAAGTCGACCTATTTGCGTCAGAAGACAACGCTCAATGCCCAATGTTCTTTTCGAAGAACGAGGACGCGCTGGCCCAAGCATGGCCCAAGCATGGCCCAACTGCCCACTGTACGCTTTTCCCCCGATCTCGCTGTTACCACAGGTAATCAGGAGAATCAGGGAGACTGGCCACTCTGTGCTCCTCATAGCCCCGCGATGGGCGAACCAAACTTGGTTCCCGGAGCTAAGGCGGTTGACGGACTTAGCCCCATGGCCGATTCCTCTCTCAAGCCGGCGGCTCGATTTGGCATCCTCATCCAGAGCGCTGGTCTCTGCATGCATGGGTAATCAACGGATACCCGTTGTCCTGTCAGAAGGGGTTGTGAACACGATCACGCAGTCTAGAGCTCCTTCTATGAGAAGGCTCTAAATGGTCTGTGTTTACTAGCTGGTGCGCCATCAAAAACCTAGACCCACAAACCTGTGGGGTCTCCGGGGTGCTTTGTTTCCTTCAAGAGCTACTGGATAAGGGCAGGACCCCCTCCACGCTCAAAGTATATGTTGCGGCCTTTGCGGCGTTCGCAGAGTCAACGCGCGGCCAGTCAATTGGGAGGAACGAGTTTGTCATCCGCTTCCTTAGAGGAGCTAGGAGGATGAATCCCGCGCGACCCCCATCAGTTCCTATTTGGGATCTTTCTACGGGCCTGGAGGCCATGAAAGCACATCGCTTTGAAACTTTACAGACCGTGGATCTGAAATACTTTTCGCTCAAAACCACTTTTCTGACAGCCCTGTCATCAGTCAAGCGTGTGGGTGACTTACAGGCGTTATCTGTCAACGCCGCGTGTCTCGAGTTTGGACCTAATGACTCTAAAGTCATCCTCAAGCCGAGACATGGTTATTTCCCCAAAGTGCTTGGCACTCCCTTCAGAGCGCAGGTTTTTACATTATCGGCCCTGCCGGGATCCGGTAGCGAAATCAGTGTTAACCTCCTTTGCCCCGTTAGGGCGTTAAGGGTTTATGTCACGCGCTCCGCCGCCTTCATGCGCTCGGAGCAGCTCTTCGTTTCATTTTGTGGGCGCGCCAAGGGCCTCGCCACCTCGAAACAGAGTCTGTCCAGGTGGATCGTGGACGCTATCGCGGCAGCATATGCGTCTAAGGACCTGCAGTGCCCCTTGGTAGTCAGGGCTAATTCCACTAGAGGCATGGCCTCCTGCAGGCTAGACTTTTGTCAGTCTAAATTACGAGTATGTTCTGCTCAGAATTCGTTCGCGCGCAGGCTAGTAAGTAAGTAAGTAAGTAATCTTTATTTATATAGCACCTTTCACAGACAAGGGCCACAAAGTGCTTCACAACACAGTTTAAATCAGAAAAAAAAAAAAAAGAAAAAAAAAAAAGCTCCCCTGTGCCGCTCTGTATTCCCTGCCACATGATACTGTGTGCTTATATACATGTACTGGCCCACTCAGGCTACTCTCACATTTATCCTAGCTCCCCTGGTTGAGCTGCCGCTTAAGGGTAGATTTTCCCTTTTCAGTATGGACCGGCTGTGCCGCTCTGTATTCCCTGCCACATGATACTGTGTGCTTATATACATGTACTGGCCCACTCAGGTTGGCCGTCTTATTCCCACTAATCTGTGTTCCCCGGGTGTGCCCTGGGACTATAGGTGGTGGATGCTTGGCGCGCACGGCGTTGACAAGGGGTTCCTGTAGCGTAAGCAACTTACGCAATATGAGAGAACCTCTCTTAAGAGAACGTACTCGGTTACTAGCGTAACCTCTGTTCTCTCTAGAGAGGGAACGAGTATTGCGTAACCTGCCGTGCTTGCGCCTTGAGCTGGTCTCGCTTCAGTCGATGAAAACCAGGTAAGGAGCCCGTCTTTTATACGCCAAAGCCACGCCCATTCTGGCGGGCTATGACGCTATGACATTGGCGTGACATCACGCAGGGCTCAGTGGTAGGCTGATGCAGTTGCCGCGGAGCAACCACTGAGCGCGCTAGTTAGCCCGCTCTAGGTCTGCTAGCTGCTGCAACGCGTTGACAATAAATACAAAATTAAGGATAATTTTTTGGCTTCAATATCTCGAGAAAAGGAGTTTTTCCGTAGCTTAAGCAACTTACGCAATACTCGTGCCCTCTCTAGAGAGAACAGAGGTTACGCTAGTATCTGAGTGCGATGACCACAGAGAGTCAGGAACTTAGTTTTAACGTCTGATCCGAAGGACGGTGCTTTTTGACAGTATAGTGTCCCCATCACAGACCCACACAGACCGCATCACCCCAGACCCACACAGACCGCAGGGTGAGCACCCCCTGCTGGCCTCACTCACACCTCTTCCAGCAAGCTAGTTTTCTCAGGAAGTCTCCCAACCAAGCACTTACCAGGCTCAGCCCTGCTTAGCTTCAGTGGGCAACCAGTCTTGGGCTACAGGGTGAAATGGCTATTATAAACTGTTACACGTGAGTTTGAATAGACAGTTAGTATGAAATCAAACATATAAGACTGCTGATCCAAACTTCACAAATCTATGGCCTGGTTTCAAAGACAGGGCTTAGATTAAGCCAGGATTAGACCTTAGTTCAATTAGGACATTTAAGTTGCTTTTATAAACATGCCTTAGAAAAAAAAAACATTACTGTTATGCATTTAGAGACAATGGTGTAAACTCCACCCACTGGCCCAAAAACTGTATCCAGTGTCGTGGTCGAAGGAATTCAGAGTGTATGTCTTTTCGGGCGCTTCTGGAAAAATCACTTTAATTTATTAAACAGTTGATTTCTAATTTTAATTCTGACTCCATGAATAATTTAATCTGACTCCAAATTTAAGTGACTCTTTGTTTTTGAAAATGTTCTATCTTAACAGCTGATCTTCAGATTAGTTGTGATTTCATTTAGACCAAGGATTATTCTGGGCATCTCATAATTTCAAATATTCGTTCATTAAGGACACGGTGTCTCTTTGAGACGTCACGTCGTGAATGTGCGCTCACGGACATAATCCAGCCAGTTCTAAAATAGTCAGAGGTTGCAGTGCAACTATTTTACCCTAAGCGGCCGCTCACTGCTGACTCATGACAAAGGTGTAATCTTTTTAAATAGTTGCGAGCTTGCAACATGCTAAGTCAGTGATAGTCAGAAATCAGAAGGTCTCCTTAATGAGGTGCCCCATGCTCCATTCATTAGTGCCTTCGGTTTGATCTATCCTGGACAGAGATTTGCGGAAACACCAGACTGCACTTAATCTACTGGAAATAATGATTTCAGAATAATGCAGAATAAATCAAGGTTAACATTTATTTTTGCCAGGCAGGATTAAACATCAAATAAAAATAATAAAAAATAATACATAGTACACAACTGATCAGCATATAATAGAGACATCATTCAAAATGCAATATCAAAATAGTCAGCATGCCTGGCAATAGAGACACACAGCAACAGTGTGGGAACTTCTGTTTGCAGATACTTCCTTGAGTGGTTTGCCAATTCCCTTTAAATACCCAAGTGGAACAAAAGATCTCAGGAGATGAGATTGGGCCAGTTGTGTTGTGCTCTCTGTCCCTTAGATCTCTTCTGCAGATTAGTGAGTTTTATTGTTTCATTGCAAGTTTGAATTCTTGAATTCAGTCTTAGGAGAAATCCATCCTTACAATGGCGTTGACATATTTTAAGAGATGTCAGTGCAAGTTGCTTTCAGTTAAAACAGCTCAAACATGCATTTTAGTCTGGGAGGCATGTGCCCCCTCAGATTTTTGAGCCAAATAGATTTGAATCTAGCTTCCAGAAGACTTTGGCTGGTGCTGAGCCAGAGATGGTCGCTCAGCGTCTCATATAGCCTATCACAACTATTCCGCGTTTTTTACCATATAATGCTTATTTTCTGATTCTGATATTTAAATAAAGATAAGGGCAAGCAAGTGCGGGTGGATGGGGGATTCCGTTCCATCCAAAATTGTACAAAACATAGCTAAATTTTTAGCCCTCTGTTAAATTGACTTTTACCGATCGACTGAACTTCAAATAACAACTTCTGATTCACAAAATGCCCTGTCGAACGCCGAGATAAGGTGCAGTTTGCCTTGCGGTGTCAGTGCTTAAATGCTTTAAAATCTTTTGTTTCTGCAAGCTACAGAATCCGTGGAAATGAGCCTACTGTCACAGTGTCTGGTTTGTGTTCCCTTGTTCTCCACTAGAGGTCCTCTTGCCCCACGGTGTCATTCACATCATGAACTGCATTTCCCACAATCCTTGTCTGCACTCATCATTGATCATTGTACACAGCTGTTTCCCGTTCCCTTGTTAGTTTTGTGTGTATTTATACCCTGCCTGTTTTAGCACTCGTTCTGGTATCCTTGTTTTATGTCACCCGCTTTTCCGTGTTCTTCATGCCTGTTTATTGTGTTTTGGACTGCTTCTATGGATTATGACCTTTTGCCTGTTATTGGATTATGATACGGATTACCCTAAATAAAACTGCGTTTGGATTATCACCTTTTCCTTCGAGTGCGTGTCGTGACACCTACGTTCTGACGTACAACCCAGAAGCGCTGCGCTGTTACACTACGTTCACATCCTATCCACCTTATTTTGCAACTCGAAAGTAAGCTAATAATCTGTGAATGTGTGAGACTTCTGATTCATTAGCCTCTATAACAAGAAGAATAACAAAGTGTAGTAAACAGTAAAACTATTTGTGCTACAAATCAGTGTGTTTATGATTATGATAATAGATTCAGATATGATAACAAATTCCAGTACAAAGGAATGTTTTTGCACAGCTAAAATAACTGGTAGCGGACGAGACCGGAAGCTTCGCACATTCGCACAAGTTATAAATAGCAGCATCTGCTCTTGTGTTAAAAAATAAGGTAGATACATGAAGACTAATGTCTAAGTCCTACTAATGGTTTGGGTGTAATTCTGAATAGATGTTTGAAAGTATGCGGGAGTGTTCTTTTGTGGTTGGAATATTATGATGTAAGATTTTGGTATGAAATAGCTAAAGAGAATTCCATTTATACTGGATATCTGGGCCATTGCATTCAAAAGGGTGACATACTTGCTTTTGACAGAGAGGTATGCTGTGAAGTACACAATCCAGCTAAGATAGTACAAAATGAGACTGAAGGTTATTGGTTTGGCCTCATTGTAATTTTTCGGCAGATCTCTTCCCATGTAGGAAAACAGGAGACACAGGAAACCAAGAAACCAACTTATAAACACAACTATGGTTAATGTTATAGAGTTCCCCATTTCACAGATGAGCATCATTTGATCTTTAAAAGTCCATGAGTCAGCGAAGGGTTTGTCAGGAGAGACAGTCATCCATATTACACAAGAAATTAAATGAATGGCAGAAGAAAATGCAATGAAAAGCCACTGTCCATTGTGCTTTACCCAAAGGCTGTGCACCTTTGGGAACTGAGCAGCCATTTTAAAAACACAAATAATTTGAAAGGAACGGACAGTCAGACAGGAAATACAGACAGTGAAGAAAAATGTAAATATGACCTTTCTCAGGAGGCAAAGTGCAAATGTGGGGTTTCCAAAGAAAAAGAATGCACTTATGCTAGACAAAATCAAACATATCAACATAAGAAGACACATGCTACCACCAGCAGACCTCACCACTGGTGTGTTGTAATTGTTTGAGAAAAGGCAAAATATGGCAATGAGTAAAATAATTGTGCATGTGGCAGAAACCATGACAGCAATGGAGAAGATTTCTGTGAACTGAAGATAGACAACAGAACGTGTCTTACATGTTGTGCAGCCTTCATCAGACCATTCATTCTCTGCACATGGAAAACAGGTAAAGGGGTCCCCTGAAAAACAGTAAAATAATATGAATGTTTAGTAATAGTATTTTCCAAAAGCTTTGTGAAAAAAAGTACAGTACACTTCAGCATACTTTTAAAAATGGTAATTATTAAACTAATAATATAATTTAAAAGAATATACTTCGCTTTAGTACTATTTTCACAAGTAAGTTGGACATTTTCTAATGTCTTAGTACAAAAATACAAACTTTTCCACACAGCTAGTCATTCATTTAAAATCTATACATGTTTCTTTCCACATAACAATTGTTTCAAAACACAGCCGTTCTTAGTTTATTTAAAAAAAAGAACTCAAGATAGACAGAATGGCGTAAATGCAACATTAACAGACAACTGAACAGAACCAAACACAGGGCTTAAATACCAAACAAATTAGGTAATGAGATTATTAACTTGTTGACATTGTGCAGCAGAGCGATCACATCTCAGATCATTATCCAGTCTCGAGTATACTCCATTTAGCCACGATTGCAAAGCTGACTCCGTGTTACAAATATGTTAGAACTATCACTTCTACCACTAAAGATTGCTTTATTAATAATATTAATTATTATACACGGCACTAATGATGTTCGACTTCACCAGTCGGAGATAATTAAAATGAACGTTAAAGAGGTGTGTGAACTCGCAAGTACGATGTCAGACACTGTAATTTGCTCTGGCCCCCTTCCTGTTCCTGGTTTAGCTCCCCAGTACTTGAGCGAGCTCTTAACGCATTATAGTCCTTCTCGTCTATTGCGATCTCAAAATTCCATCCAGTTGATGATACCTAGAGAATCAAAATCGACTGCTGGCGGTAGATCCTTTGACCTAGCATACACATAACATATTATCAATTTCTATAATTCAATGTTAGGCTGCATAGATTAGGTCAGCCGGAACCGGGGACACTTTACATAAATATACCGGAGATATTTTGACAACGTTTTATCTGTACAGAGGTAAAGGGAAGGAAAAATGGGCCTTCACAGGGGAGAGACTAGTTGACACATCAGGACTGCGTTGTTGTCATGTCCAAACGCAGGCCCTTCATTGGATCTGGATACGGCCTGGATCCGGCAGACTGCGGTAAACCCCAGGATAAACAGAGATACTAATATTAGCATAGACGCCACTCTTCTTATGATATAACGAGTACATCAGGATTTATGGGAAGTTTTTTGCCCAATAATTAGAATCTGTTTTTTTCAGAGTTAAGTAGAAGGAAATTACTAGTCATCCAGTTTTTTATATCAGCAATGCATTCCGTTAATTTTGTGAATTGGTAAGTTTCGTCAGGGCGTGAAAAAATATAGAGCAGAGTATCATCAGCATAACAGTGAAAACTAATGCCATGCTTCCTAATGATATCTCCCAAGGGTTGCATGTAAAGAGTGAACAGCAATGGTCCTAGTACTGAACCTTGTGGTACTCCATACTGAACTTGTGATCAATAAGACATCTCTTCATTTACTACAACAAACTGATAACGGTCAGATAATTATGATTTAAACCATGCTAATGCAATTCCACTAATGCCAACATAATTTTCGAGTCTATTTAAAAGAATGTTGTGGTCAATAGTATCAAATGCAGCACTAAGATCGAGTAACACCAATAGAGAGATCCAACCTCAATCGGATGATAAGAGCAAATCATTTGTGACTCTAATGAGAGCTGTCTCAGTACTATGGTTCGGTCTAAATCCTGACTGGAAATCCTCGCAGAGACCATTTGTTTCTAAAAAGGAACATAGTTGTGAGGATACTGCCTTTTCTAGTATCTTTGACAGAAAAGGTAGATTCGAGATCGGCCAGTAATTGACTAATTCTGTAGGATCAAGTTGCGTTTTTTTAACAAGCGGTTTAATCATAGCCAGCTTAAACGTTTTTGGTATGTATCCTAATGACAAAGATTAATTCATGATATTAAGAAGGGGATCTATGACCTCTGGAAGCATCTCTTTCAATACCTTAGTCGGTATAGGGTCTAACATACATGTTGTCGGTTTAGATGATTTAGCGAGTTTAGAAAATTCTTCCTCTCCTATAGCAATGAATGAATCGAAATTTTCCTCAAGGAGACTACAATGCACTCCCTGATGCGATACTGTAGGAGACGGTTGCATAGTTAAAATTTTCTCCCTGATATTATCAATCTTGTAAGTAAAGAAGTTCATAAAGTCATTACTGCTGTGCTGCTTGGAAACGTCTGGGGTTGAAGCCGTATTTTTTGTTAATTTAGCCACTGTTTCCAATAAATACCTAGGGTTTTGTTTATTTTCTTCTAATAGGGTTGAAAAATAAGCAGTGTCTCAGTTTTTAAGGCCTCTCGTGCCTCTTTCCATGAAATGTGAAACATTTTTTAATTTTGTTTTCTTCCAGTTGCGCTCCATTTTTCTGGCTGCTCTCTTAAGGGCCTGAGTGTGCTCGTTGTACCACGGCGTTGGACTATTTTCTTTAATCTTCTTTAAGCGCAAAGGAGCAACTGTGTCTAAAGTGCTGGAAAAGAGAGAGTCAAAAGTTTCTTTCGGAATATCGAGTTCTTCTAAGCTATCTGGGATGCTGAGGAGATGAAACTGATCAGGAATGTTATTAATAAAGCAATCTTTAATAGCAGAAGTGATAGGTCTAACATATTTGTAACACAGAGTCAGCTTTGCAGCCTTGGCTAAATGAAGTTTACACGAGACTAGATAATGATCTGAGATGTCATCGCTCTGCTGCAGAATGTCAACAGCATCAATGTGATAATATTAGATCTAGAGTATGATTACGACAATGAATAGGTCCTGACATGTGTTGTCTAACTATCTTTAAATGCCAATACCAATGCATCTTTTTCGTTATCTACATATATATTAAAATCACCAACAATTAGGACTTTATCTGCAGCCAGTAATAACTCTGATAGAAAATGATCAAATTCTTTGATTAAGTATTTATGGTGCACTGGTGGCCTGTATACAGTACACTAGATAGTGTTACATTAAGCACCAACACTTCCTCACTTCTCAGTAATTCTGAAGATATTACTACAAATTACAGCGACACCTCCCCCTTTGCCTTTCAGACGAGGCTCATGTTTATAACAATAATCTTGGCAGGCAGGCTCGGTGGGCACTTTTTTTTCGGACGTTTTGATTTTTCTCTCTCGTACCGCCCGGGGTCCAAGAACATTAAACCCGATCCCTTATCTCGTATTTTTGATCCATCCGAACGCCCGGTTACTCCCGAGTGCATTTTACCCGAGAAACTAGTTATCTCCACACTCACATGGGAGGTCGAATCGAAGGTCAAGACAGCCTTAGAAGGGGTAAAGCCTCCGCCCGGCTGCCCACCGAGTCAATTGTTTGTACCGGAGGAGTTACGGTCCGAAGTCATACGATGGGGTCATTGCTCCAACGTGGCTTGTCATCCAGGAGTAAACCGCACCAGTTGTTTAATAAAGCAACGATTCTGGTGGCCGTTAATGGCTCGCGACATTCGCAGTTTTGTTTTGGCTTGCTCAGTTTGTGCCATTAGTAAGACGTCTAACCGACCTCCTGATGGGCTACTCCAACCGCTGTCTGTCCCTTCGAGACCTTGGTCCAGAGTCCTGCAGTTTGTAAATCCGCACCCGCCCGTACCCGCAGTGCTTAAAGCCGCATCCGACCCGTTTTCCAACAGCAGCACTAATTAAAATCCGCACCCACCCGTACCCGCAGTGCTTCAAGCCGCATCCGACCCGTTTTCCAACAGCAGCACTAATTAAAATCCGCACCCGACCCAACCTGCTTAAAATAGATCCGACCACCCGACCCGCAACCGAAATAAAATCAGCTTAGACTATCACATTATAGACACACTTACAAAAATGTTTATTGCCAGGTCATACAGAAGTTATTACACGATCATTAACACAAGGACAACTTCAGCCGAAGCTGTCAAAAGGCCGGTACATGAAGAACATGGCTAACGTTACCACAAAACTGAGTAGCCTTATTACATTTTACAAATCGAACAGACGTGGCTACAACACTATATCTGCCATGCAATTTCGTCTAACCTACATCTGACAATTTTGGGTTCAAACACGCCCTGCACACCACACATACTGTTCGATAGAACTGATTGGTTTGTTACCACAGTTATCTGCGTGCTTCCTCAGCGATGAAGTTCCACATTTGCGGCTATCCAACACGAAAATACATGCAGCAAAGCCCTTCACAATATTTTTTTCTTCAGATTACTCAAAATTTCTCCCACACACTGGACTTGATTTTTGATGACATATTGTCGACAACTTTACCATCTCCACTAGCTACTTTTTTCTTTAACTCCTCAGCATCCATCTCGACGACTGCAAGCAGATTGCGCGCGCGGTTATGATGAATTTTTTTAAGTGAAAGTACACAAATAAACAAATAAACTGATGTGTATTTGAAATTATTTTATCAACTTGAAATACAGTCATATTTTTGTAGATGTGTTCCTAAAAATATGCATATATTTTTACGTTTGCACGTGATTGTTTTAAACCCGTGTTTAGACCCGTGTTTCCCCCGTGTCCAACCCGACCCGCACCCGTATCCGACACAGTTGCCCGCGGGTACCCGAACCCGTGCAGGACTCTACCTTGGTCTCACATAGCGCTAGATTTTGTCACCGCCCTCCCGCTCTCTAATGACATGACGGTTGTTTTAACCGTAGTGGACCGGTTCTCGAAGGCGGCACATTTAATTCCCTTGCCCAAATTACCCTCTGCCAAGGAGACAGCGGTGACGGTGACTGTCGTAGATCACGTCTTTCATTTACATGGCCTCCCGATGGACGTGGTCTCCGACAGGGGACCCCAATTTGTGTCCAAATTCTGGCAGGAGTTTTGTAGATTACTAGGAGCTACAGTCAGTCTGTCTTCGGGTTATCATCCCCAGAGCAATAGTCAAACCGAGAGAGCCAACCAAGATTTGGAGAGATTGTTGCGATGTTTGGTGTCCAAGAATCCTTCCTCCTGGAGCCAGCAACTTTCTATGGTTGAGTATGCACATAACTCATTACCAGTGTCATCCACAGGCCTCTCTCCGTTTGAATGTAGTCTAGGGTACCAGCCACCATTTTTTCCGAGTCTGGAATCCGAAGTCGCGGTCCCCTCCGCTCACGCCTTTGCCAGAGGTGTCACCGCACGTGGAATAGAGCCCGTGAGACTCTGCTCCAGGTGGGGGCGCGCACCAAGGCTAAGGCCGATCGCCACCGGTCAAGGCCTCCTGTATACGTCGTGGGTCAAAAAGTGTGGCTTGCAACCAAGAACATTCCGCTCTGCTCCGTTTCTAGTAAGTTAGCTCCTAAATTCATTGGCCCGTTCACTGTCACCAAAATCCTTAGTCCAGTGGCAGTCCGACTCAAACTCCCTCCGGCGTACAGGAGAATTCATCCTGTTTTTCATGTCTCCAAAGTAAAGCCTGTATTTTATTCTCAGCTTAATCCGCCCACCCCGGTTCCCCCACCGCCGCGACTCGTAGACGGGGAACCCACGTATTCGGTCAATCGTATTCTGAACTTGAGACAGTGGGAAAGCGGATTTAATCTTTTTAGTCTCCCTGTTGTCGCCTTGTCTTTGTCAGATCGTTGTGGATGTTCCCGCGTGTTGTTTCCTGCCTGTCTCCTGTTCCCGTATGTCCTCCGTGTTCAGAACTCCTGGTTCTTCATGCCGTCTACTTCCTGGTCTCCGGTCCCTGAGTCATCTCCGCTATTCTCTGGACTTCATCATCTTCATCATCATCACCATCACCGGAGAGATCGAGTTGTCCTCAGCGTCCCTGTGCTGCCAAGGGCTTCATACCGGACAATTGCACACCATCACTCTCCCAGCATCTGACCAGCTCTCAATAAACATATCTTTCATTTTGCAGTTGAATCTTCTGATTATTTCCTAACACTTGGGGGATGGACTCATTTAAAGTAATGTAATCGTCTGGTTTTAGCTAGGTTTCTGTCAAACACAGCACATCTAGGTTATAATCTGTGATCATATCATTAACAATAAGTGCTTTTGAAGTAAAGGATCGAATATTCAGCAACCCGAGCTTTTATCATTTGTTCATTTGTATTATATCTGTTTTTTATCTGTTGAACATCAATAAAAATTTTACCCTTAAATAAGTTTGGGAGGTTTTTTGTATTTCCTTACTCGGGGATCAGACACAGTCTCTATATGATGATATCTACTGTAGGTGAAAGAGTCTCTATGTGATGGGATTTATCTGACCTCAGTGACGTGTAAAAGCTAGCAGACGGTCGGTTTAGCCAGTCTGTCTGCTTCCTGACCTGAGCCCCAATTCATGTTTTAGCTCTAAGGATATGTGCCATATTACTAGAGAGAAGAGCAGCACCATCCCAGGAAGAATGAACACCATCTCTTTTCAACAGGTCAGGTCTGCCCCAAAACTTTTCCAATTGTCTATGAATTCTATATTATAGAATAATTCTATAATTCTATATTCTATTAGTGCGGACACCACTCAGACAGCCAGCCACTGAGTGAGGACAGTCTACCAAGGATCTCATCAATCCGGCAAACAGGAAGGGGGCCAGAGCAAATTACAGTGCCTGACATCGATGTATGTATTTTCTACCGGGTGTTCAAAAATACGTAGTTTTGCGTTTTATATAGTGTAGGTCTCCGGCTAACTCACGTTACTACTGTCTTCCTGAAATACTTCTGCTAATCAGCAGTGTGACCCTATTACCTGAAATTGTGTCCATTAATGCAGATTGTCTGTTGTTCTTTCTACTTTGAGTAATGATGAAAAGGGTGTAGCAAGATTTGTTTTACAAACTTTAATGTTACATCAGTCATTCGCGTAATGTACACGCTGTTACTGATACAGTAAATTATACAGTTCCCACATGTGCACTGCTATAAATTAGCAATATACACATCAGTTTGTTGAATGCTGATGGTGAGGAATTAGTTGCAACATCTCATGATGAACGTCAAACTGAGTAGCGTATCACTGAGAAACGTCCTGCTCAAGTCGTCCTTGCGACGGAGTTTCGGGTTGAATAACTAGCTTTCAATGTTTCATCATCAGACTCGCGCTCGGATTGATATCGTAAAATTGACGCCATCATTACTGTCTTTACAGTGTGTACAAGCCTCCGGAGCTGAAATTCAGTTATGGTAATGGCTGGGCATTTCGTTTCCAACATGTGCTGTAAACGGTAGACAAATCACCACAGACTGGGACATCTAGCCAATCAGAGCAGAGTAGGCTCGCAGAAAGGAGGGGTTTCGAGAGACTGAGTCTTTGGATGAGTCTTTTGAGAATCATTGGAAAATGTGGTGATGTGCACTGTATATTATGAGAGAATGAAAGTGATTTTTGGCCTTTGATGCATGTAAACCTGTTGTAGGAGACCTCCAGAAAAAAAGACCTCCATAACTTTTTGTGATAGTATATATCCAGTGTGGGATTAAAAGATGTGAAGAAGATATGACATTTCCATGAAACCTAATTGGACATTTTCCATCCTAAACCTAACCATCAGAGAAAATGTTCTGCATTTTAACATTTAAAAAAACATCACTTAGTATGATTTATAAGCTGTTTTCCTCATGGGGACCAAAAATGGCCTCACAAGGAGAAGGATTTTTGATATTGCCATCTGTCCTCATAATGAAGGGTTTACCAGGATCACACACACTCACACATCCTTTTTAAACATTGTGGTTTTGATCATTGTTTTGTGAGATTACGTCTAAGAGTTTTAAAAATGTAGCACTTTTTGTAAAAAAAAAAAAAAAGAAAAGTACATTCGAACTGAATGTAATGTTTATAAACATTAAATTTTTGGAAACTTAATTTGTACTTACGAGAATAATCCACATAGCTGTTACGTGGGCATTTTTTACACGTAAAACAGCAACTATGAAAACTTCTAGGTTGCCTTGAAAATCCCTCCATGCACTCAGCAGAGCAGTTTGAGAAAGGAACCTTTAAAGAATAAGAAAATATGTTATTAATGTTAAAAATTTTCTCAACTGATTTTACACATTTTTCTAAACTGTGTCAGTATTGTTAAACAATTAACTCATCTGAACACAAATTACATAATTCCCTTAAACACCCCCAAAAATTCTAAAATCTTGCTTCCAAACATAGAAAAAAGAGATCTTTGGTTACAGTTTAGTAAAATGTTTGCCTGTTACAGTGTAATTATACATTTACTGAGTAATATTAATTAACTACATGTACTTGCTATAGCAGGGGTTCTCAACCCTGGGCCTCGAGGGAACTTTCCTGCAGAGTTTAGCTCCAACCTTGATCAAACTCACCTGCCTGTAGCTTTCTAGTAATCCTGAAGAGCTTAATTAGCTGGTTCAGGTGTGTTTGATTAGGGTTGGAGCTGAACTTGCCCCAGTGCTATAGGGTTAGGGTAGGATTAGGGTTTGGTTAATGGTTGCATGTAATTATGCATAATTTATAGTTATTAATATAGTATTTAGATGTAAAGTGTAACAAGTACACATTAAAATAAAGTGTTACCAGCTTTATGAAAAATGAATTGACAGAGAACAATCTAATAGTCTTGATGTCAATATTTTAAATTTGATTGAGAAAAACTGGAATTTATAAAGCCAAATGTTTAGATAAAGGCTCGTCAAATTAAGACTTACAGAACCGTTGTTATTCCAGGGCAGGAGAGAGTTGTTGATGGTAAAAGTCAGTTCTGGATATGTATCATATGTGCCCACCATCTCAAACTGTGGAGGATTTAAATCAGTGTGCCAGAGCACAACGGCATAATTGATGGGTGGATCATAATTATCATCATATTTCACCTGACGACCACTGAGTGGAAAATCCAACTTCTTAATTTCTCCCAAAAGCTGTTGTGAGTTGTGGTGATTTTACCCCCATTATTTAACACACAAAAAAAGACAAAATATAATATTACTATAACTTTAAGAAATTAATATAAATATGTTTTATTTAGTTATTAAATTATTGTAAATATTGTAAATAATATAATATGCAATTTCATAAAAATAAAACATTGTTACTTCAATAATGTAATTAATATATTGATCAACTTGTCATAAATTCAAATGAATTCTCTTACCATGTATGGCTTTACCACTGTGTTTTTGTGGCATCCATTCATGTCGCACTGCAGAACCTTATGTAATGCATGAGCTATGGTGTATATGGCAGCATAGATGGCAAAAGAGGATGTGGGTTTTTCATTTATAATCTCCTCTGCGGTCAACAATGTGCAGTAATCACAAACTTGATTACATGTCTTACTCTGGATGTCACTCTCTTCATTATGGGTGACATCAGTTGATCTCCTGTCTTTATTGACAAATTCATTAAATCCAGGCAATGTCAACAATCTCTCCGTAATACCAATGATTGTGCCAATTCTCCCAATTCCTGGCTCTCTGGGAAGCTTATGATTCATAGACCATGCTTGACTTGCAATCCATACTTTGTCTTGGATGTTGTTTGCTATGGCTGCTTTGATAATTTTGCTTGCATATTGTGGCATAGCAAAAACAACAATGACATTGATATCGAGCATATTAATCTTTTGAAGTGTTAGACTGTAGTTTGCATTTAGGCTTAGACTCTCTTGATAGGCCAAGCAAATGCCAGCATTGCTTATATACTTGTTAAACAGCTTTAGTCCGTCTGAACTGTAATCATCTTGGCTACCAAGAAAGGCAACCCAGTTCCATCCAAACCATTGAATGATGTGAATAATCATTTCTATCAGGTTTTTGTTGCTAGGCATTGTTCTTACAAAAGCAGGATACTTAAGTTTGTTGCTTAATGCATAGCTAGAAGCTCCATAATTCACCTTTGAAACAGAAGACAACAAAATATTATAAACAATTCATTAGCATTTTACTGTATATATTGTAACCGTGTAGTCCTGAACAAAGGGCAGTAAGTAAGTGTGAAAGTATTTCATTATGCAAACTATAAAAAGAAGCATTACTTACCATAGGTATAAGGTCCATTGTGAATAGTGGTGCAATAGTAATAGTTTGTGTGCTTCCAAATGGCCCTGTTAAAGCAATCACTTTAGGCTGATAGTTGTTCAGTTTTTCTTTAGGTTTTATTGATCCATTATTTGAGATAAAACTTAAGATTGAATGGAAATTGAATGTATTAGAACAATGGTCAAAAATGTCATAGCCCAAAGAAACATTGGGCAGAAGAGTGGTGGAGTTATTAATCTCTTCAACAGCAAACCTCATTACTTGCAACATCTGATAGCCAGATTTTGAGGGACTGTGCCTTGAAAACATCAATGAGGAAGTTAATAGCATGTCATTAAAAGTTTCAGTTTATAAATGTGACTATGAAGAAATGCTACTTTGATTTACAATACAGGCAACCCAGCTGATGAAAATAACCTTGCTTACCTGAAACATTCAGTGGTCTCTGGGGAGAACAGGGGTGTCTCATGGTCAATTTCATGTAAAGTGAAAAGGCCACCCAATAAGTAATCTCCTTCCAAGCTGAACTCAGATTTTGAGCAAACTTCGAAAAAGAAACAATTAGTAAAGCCAACAAGGAAAATGTAAATGCAACTGAGAGACATTGTTCGCCTGTTGGTCATAAAGCAGATGTGCAGTGGCTATTCGTTTGAGAATCAGGCTTATATTCTACTCTTAATTTTCTTAAAACTCATTTAAATTTTCTTAAACCACTATATTCAATGATACAAATGGCCATTTCCATATCTAAACTCAAACAGCATATGTCAGTCAGTTATTAAATAGAGCATTACACCACAATGCTCATCATAAAAAACAAATTTTACAAGCCTGTGTGAAACAAACTGTACCCTTCTGAACTCTCAGCAGGGGTTTACAGTTGGATTAGAATCACTGAGAGGTGGTGAGCCAAAAAAACAAAACAAAAATACTCTAGGATATGTATACATTAGAGATGTTATGCAACTTCTGTTGAGGTGAATACTGTGGTGTTACAAGTTTTTTTTTTTTTTTTATAAAAATTGTTCATGCTTAATGCTGAAAACAATGCTGAAATAGAAAATTCATTGATTCGAATGGCTAGCAACACTATGGCTGTTCACATATACTTTACATTTTTCAATTTGCTTAACCTAGTTCCTGGATAAATTAAATTTATTTTGCATATCTGACATTAATCCAGATTTGTCAACCCACAAGTGTCACATTAAGACACTTGTGGGGTGACAAATCCCTAGACAAGTCACTAGACATCCCTCTTGGTTTGTGAAACGGTACAATGAAACCTGAGGCAGAATTGGTTTACTACAACACTTGGTATTTATTACACAACCCTGTATATATGTATATACTCTGAATTAAATTGGGATTAACACCAAATTCATACACATTTTGACTGGAATGAATACTATAAAACAAAAGATAAAAAAGATATTTAACCTTTTGAAGTGGAACTTTAACGCCATGTCTGATATTGACACAATGGGGAACACCATTAGTGTGACAAACACGTCAATTTATTGGCTAATGACAGTCCATGATGTCACAAGCGGAGTGCCCGTAAGCCTGTGATACATGCCATCAGCTTTTTTTGTCTTCAGGAGCTGCTTGTATGTATGCGTGTGTAAGATAAAAGCTCGGTGCCCTCATTGGAGCTCACTGTGAAAACCCATTAAATTCGCTCTATCACAGTCATTGGGATTGCATAACTCAATTGCACAGCAATAACTCAAACATATAGTCAAAAAAAAAAAATTTGATTTCTCTTTGATTTCTCTTAGTTAAATCAAATTCTTCTTATTCATTTCAGTTTATTGGTCGTTGGCAGACCAGCTTTTTGTGCATTACAACCATCAACTGAACTGGAGTGTGGGCATGATTAATTGAGCCTACTTGTTTATTTACTCATTTATTTAATAATTTACTGAATTTTATTATCACGGGAAATGGCGCGCACCGTTTTAAATTTCCGTTTTAAACCATGAAGGCGAGCCAGTGGATATCACTCGAGTGTGCAAACTTTGCACGAGAGTCATATCAGTGAAGAATTAAATTATTCACTACAGAAAGTGAAAGGAAAAACTGCATTTGACACTGCATTAAAAATGCATATTCTCTCTGAGATGATGAGAGCTGAATCTACTTCTAAATAGTACTAAGAGCAGGCGCGCTCAACTCGCAAATTAATTTATGGGTGCGAGTAATAAAAAACGTTTAACAAAAGTAAAGATGAAAAACCGCACTCTCAGGTTCTATTTTCATACATTTATTATTACCATGCCCTCATGGGCATGGTAATAATAAATGTATGAAAGTAATAAATGTATGAAAATAGAACCTGAGAGTGCGGTTTTTCATCTTTACTTTAGCTGAATCTACTTCAACATGTGCAGATGAAGGTAGATAATTGTCTTAATTTATTTTTTTAAAAGTTCTCTTGTGGCCCATTCGATAAAAAAACAAGTTGTTTTTTGAATGAGAAGTAAGCTAATCTAACTTATCTTTTATTATCCTTGCAGTGTGTTGGTTATGCCAAAGCATTGCAGAGATCCAGCCTCAGAGTCATTTTGGCATCATGCCATCAAATTTGTTGATGCGGTATACAAAAATGGTTTTGTCTAACGACACAAAATCCCAAACTTTTTGCCGGCATGATCTGAAGATGATACGATTTGATTTTGGTGAAAATCGGACCAACAGTCTAGGTCCAGGAGGAGTTAGAAAAAGTAGGCTTTTAAAGAAAATCACAATGGCAAACAGGAAGTTCGGCCGACTATGGCAAAATTGGAATCTGTGTTCTTGGCATGACCCAAGGAATCTATTTAGACCAGTTTCTTTACAATAGGCTAATTTAAACAAAAGTTATTAGCATTCTTGGAAATTTCATTATAACTTTTGACGCTGTCTCTAAACTTTTTGAAGTTCCTTCAGGGCATGGTGCAGATGACACGTACAGAGTTTAGAAATGATATGCCAATGTGTTCATTTAAAATATAGGATTTTATAACAAAATTCAAAATGGCCGATGTCCAAAATGACCAATATGGAAAAATTGGTTATTTTTCAACCCTGCATGCTGCATCGCATCTAAAGAGACCAGTTTTGGCCAAACCGTTCAAAAGTTATAAGCAAAAAAAAATATTTTCCATATCTCCTGGCCACTAGGTGGCACTACGCTGAAATTGTGCAGATACCCTCAGGTCATGGTTGTCATAATACAGCAAGTTTGGTCAGAATACGCTAAAGCATTACAGAGATGTAGCCTAAAATACATTTTGACGTGCCCTTCATCTAATTATTTTGCTTTGATGGATAAACTTGAATTCCTTAATTTTTTGTCTGCAAGGTCTGAAGATGATCTGAATCCATTTTCGTGAAAATTGGAGCAACAACCTAAGAGGAGTTCGAAAAAGTAGGTTTTTCTGAAAATTCAAAATGGCGGAAAAATGTCATTAAGGAAAATTAGGGTCATAGGATGCAATTGAATCGTCTTGAGCCAAGAAATCAGAGGAAAACAAGGAAAAAATATAGTTGCAAGCAGCAATTATCGGGGCCAAGTGCAAAGAAGGCGATAAGACATGCTAACATGGCTGGGAATGTCAGACCAACTGCAACAATGAGCAATTAAAGACATTTAAAGAGGATTTTAGGCAAAAAAAATCATATAAACAGTAATTAAAAATGTGATTTAATGGATTATCACTTTCGACCAATAGGTGGCATAATTACAAAATTGATGTGATGTTGTCAGAGTGAGGTGACAGTGTTTGTTAAAAAACACATACAAAGTTTGGTGTTAATATGTCACCAAACGGTATACATTATGGTATAAATTTCATTATAACTTTTGACCAAAAGGTGTCGCTGCCCTGAAACATTTTGAGTACTTTCAGGGCATGGTGCCGAAGACACATACCGATCTTCGTAACGATAGGCTAAAGCGTTCATACAGAACTTTACTACAAAATTAAAAATGGCCGACGGCCAAAATGGCTGATATGGGAAAGTTGGACATCATTCGACTCGACATGACGCCCCAAATCTAACAAGACCAATTTTATGATTTTTGGACAAACGGTTCAGAAGTTATACACAAAAATAGCCATTTTTTGTATCTCCGGACCAGTAGGTGGTGCTGCGCCGAAACGCAGTATGTAGCCTCAGGTTATGCTTGTGATGACATATACCAAGTTTGGTCTGAATACGACAAAGCGTTGCGGAGATACAGCCTTAGTCAGTTTTCGCAAGCGCTACAGAAAATATGTTCGCGCGGTATTCGAGAATAATTTGACGAATCAACTTGAAATGCATACATTTTTGTCGCCATGGTCGGAAGAATTTTCGTGAAAATTAGACCAACAGCCTAGGGGTAGTAGAAAAAAGTATGTTTTTCAGAAAATTCTAAATGGCGGAAAATTTGTCATGACATAAATGCAATCGAGTGATCTTGAGGAAGGCAATCAGAGGAAAAATTTATTTTCTTTGTAGCCCTTACGGTTCAAAAGTTATTCAAAAGTTTATTGACTTTTGTATTTTAGGGTGCCTGTTAAGACCTGGCTAGGGACAACAGATGGAAACTAGCACTTGTAGCTAACTCTGGCTTGTTTACAGCAAGTAACTTGTCTGTTGATCAATGAGCATTGTCCCTATCAAATAAAATAAAAATGAAAATGAAATTAGCATAAACATGAGTGCAAATTTTGACTGAACCCTCCGCCTCATCAGTCTCACTCGCATCCTCCTCACCAGTCCAAGAAGGGCATGCTTCAGAACCAAGAGGATCCTGCTCAGATCAATCAGCCAGTTTCAACACACCTAACTTCTCCAGCTCCTGTACTATAATTTTTTTATTTGTCGCTTAAGCTGCTGTCTAGAAACTTTAAAGTGGAAATGTAGCAACGCTCAATAAATCATCTTTCCTGCACTTTTCCAGTTGTTCGACAGTCGGTGCACTCGCAAAACTAACCAGATCAAAATCAGCCATGCTAATTAAACTTAACACCACAAACACTAAACTCCAAAGTAACGTCATATACCCTTTCATACGGAACCTGCACTCACTGCTTTTCATACAAGCAATACACCTTTCATGGTTGTTCCACCAGCACACAAGCAACAGCATACCTCACAAAACTCATCCCAAAAAATAAGATATCCCTTTAAAGGAATATCCCACCGCTGCCACCACCAAATGTTACGTGCTTAAAGATGTAAACGGGATGCTTGCGCAACATTTACATGAGATACAACTGTTTCCATGTGTGCGAGTAGCAGAAACAGCCAGGAAGACAGTTAACGTTGAAAACTTTTTAACTGAAGAGGTGTAAATGATACATTTGTTACAAAATGTTACAATGTTACAAAACACAGACACAGACAGCTCAAGGCATGGATGTTGACTGAGATCTGGCACTGATCTCCTCAATCCTTGTCAATGGGCCTTTTAAACTGGCGGAACGTCAGTTGATTGGTGGGAGGTCAGTTCTGATGTGTGACATCGTGACATCACGTATCTGATGGACAGCCAATAATCACAACCTAAGAATAATGTATAGAAACAAATAGAAACAAAAGCACAGGAGGAAAAGAGAAAAATACACAAACACACATGGAACGTAACATCGCAGATAACTGATGCTTTTGACGATATCTCTGGCTATCATCGATACACCATATTACGTCCATTGGCACAAGCCAGCACTGGGGGTTATCACGGAGGTCCCCAACATGCTAGATTCCCTAGCCCCCTTGAACAACAGGATGCTAAGTCTTTAGAATGTGGCAATGGGACAAGTTCTTCCCCCCAAAGGTTCATCACCGCCACATTCTCAATCATGCAGACAACATGCCAGTGCTGGCAGACATCAGTCGCAAAGGTGGTGTCAATGCATGGCCCCTACAGAGGCTGGCGTGGAGCCTGGTGGAGCCCTACAAGCCACTTGTGCTTGTTCCTGGCCATGAGAACTGCGGTGCAGACCTGTTATTAAGGGAGACTGTAATCCTTGGAGAATGGTGGCTGCACCCTCATACTGTCATGATATACAACATGTCGAGGAAGCAGAAGTGGATTTATCTGCCTTGGTAGGAAACACTCAATGCCCACTATTCTTATCCCTGACCCAATCCCCTCCAGGAGTGCCTCAATGAGCCATGGTTCCTGGAGTTAGTGGAGCTGTTGACAGCACCTCCCTGGACTATCCCACTGAGGAGGGATCTTCTCTCTCGAGCGGAGGGCACAATCTGTAGTTGTGGAATCTGCATGTCTGGCTGCTCAGCGGAGACTGCCGGCATCAGATGTGTTACCCCAGCGAGTGCTAGAAGCAAACACATAGGAACAGGCTCTTTTTATTAGACACCTCTATGCCCATAAGTGAAAAGAGTATGTTATCTGGTGCAGGACATGAAAACGAGGAACCGATGAATTAACTTGTGTCAATTATTCTGTCCTTTTTACTGGAGCATTTGGATGACGGCCATGTGCTTTCCACATTCTAGTCTACACGGCCACAGCTTTTTAGCATCAGGTTGATAATTCTGCTTCTTCTTCACATGTCTTTTGATCAGGAGATTCAGCATACATTCAAAAGATGTGTCATAGAGCCCCCTATGGAAAGCTGGAAATTTCCACCAATGAGGGGAAAGCGTTGTCTCATAAACCGCATTTCACCCGAAGGAACTTTCCCCAGGAACTAGGGACTTTGGGGTAGTACTCGGTGTGTTTCCACCGCAGGAACCAGGGTCTAAATGAAGTTCCGGGTTCAAATTTCCCACCCAGAAAGTCCCTGCTCGCGAGGTAGTACTTTTTCAAAGATCAGGAACTTTCGGGGGTGGGACTTGGGTGCTGAACATGCTGATTGGTTGAGTTCACGCAGCATTTTGATTGGTTGACTCCACACAGCATTTTATTTCAACCACCATTTTTAAAAGTTTATTACAGTGCGTTAAGTAAGAGTTGTTTGCTATTCGAATCAACAGTGGAGTTTAAAAAATACGTCCGATGGACCGACAATGAGGTTCAGGCTTCATTACGCTTATATGTGGAGGATGAAATCCAGTAGGAACTGGAAAGTTGCGCGCAGTCCTATGTCACCGGACAAATTTGCCTAATTTTCACGGTACTTTGGACCGCGATGGAACAGGTAGCAACAGGTCTGGGGGAAAAAAGTTCCTGGGACAAACTGTTCCGGGTAATTTCGGTAGAAACGCGGCTATAAATATTGAAAAGTTTCGTCAATGGCAGGGGAAAAGTTAATGTGCTTGTAAGAAGTTGTGTGACATTACTACTACAGTTTATTGCATCAGCATTGCTGCCACTCACATTAATACAAAGTTCTGTCATGAAACTCCAGAAGGCACAGGCTGATAGGTCCTTAAAATGTTATGTTATGTATTATAGACAGAGCAGGAAATATTGTTATGAGATGTTCATTAACTAGCATCTAGGTTCCTAAAGGAGAGCACACTACACAGGCTACGTTCAGAATGGCATACTATTATTTAGCAGAATATACACTGTGCTCCGTATAATAAATGATCAGTACGCATGGAATACCTCCATGACCTGTCCTATTGCATTGGCAAAATGTGCAGCACACCACAGAGCACACCAAATAGATAATATATCCAACAATGTGGATACGTTCTTCTATTTCCAGTGTGATGAAAAAGACAGAAATTAACTACGATTTCTAACATCTTCTTGACCTATTATTTGATAGTGCCAAAGTTGACATTTTTACACAAAGTTGCAATGGAGTACTTCTGTGATAACTGGATGTTACTTGCTAAATTAATATGCAACATAGTGAGGTCCTGTGACAATGCAGCATGTATCATGCAGTACTGTACGTAGTACACTAGCATTCCATTATAAAATGCCAGTCATTGCTCATCTACATGGTTAACCCATTAAATGCACACACAATAGGTAGAGTAGCGCAACAAAATAATTTTTATTATGAGATCAGAAATTCAGTAAGAAACCCATATTTTTTAAAAACATATTCCAGTTCCCATCATGAAAATGTAAAAAAATCTTAAATCAACAAAAATATCCTTTTACAGCAAATAAAAGCCTGGATTGCACTGTTATTAAATGAGTGAAGAGGAATGTGTCTTTTAGTCTGAACATCTAATATATTCCTGTGTTTTCAGCAGCTAAAATGTTGACATCCAGTTTCGTCAAAACGGAACATGAACCGTAAAGACAAGATAAAGCCGTTTTTGTAACAAATCAGCAGTTGTTTTTGTACAAGAGCAAAGCATCTTACATTTAAGAAGAGGTTTGACATAGGGAAAATTCACCATGATGCATTAATTGAAAGGCTTGTTGTCATAAGTAGTTACATTCAAGTTTAAACTAAAATCAGTACTAGCAAAAGAATGTCTTCTTCATGCCTGTCCTGGTAAGACATATGAGATAGTTTGTTAACGACATAAACTCATATCCTTCATTACACAGTAGTGCAGAATTCATCACCAGCACAGATGAGTCTTTACAGCAGGTTTCCTCTCCCACCTTTCAAACGTCTGCCGAGCTGTTGGGAGGACACTAATAAGGGTTTGTGACAGTCTTCAGCTGAAGAAAATGCTGCAGTCAGCAGACTCTTCGTGATCAGGAGCATGTTTGTTACATCCCTGCAAGCTCCGCCTGCTTATCGTCCTCAGACTCCGGTTGGTTGTCATCATCACCGTTATAATTAGCCACATCATCCTCCAGATCTAGACCTGCACCTTGATTTTCATCTGTAGAAACAAGAAACTTATTCGTAATCTTATTGCATGGGACACAAGTACTTTTGACATATAATGATAATTATTATTCACAACTTTATTAGTCAATTACCACATAAAATACGTCATCCTTCAGTTTGTAAAAGCTACCAAAAAATGTGTTACACTTGAAACTTCCTAACATCTTTATATAGTCATTTTAAAATGGAAAAAAAGTCTAATAGCGTACCGCACGATATACGTCACCTTTTCTCATTAATATTCATTAAGCTAGCGACGGTTGCTAGGGGGGTCAAACTCGCGCGTGTCACTCATGCTAGACGCATGTAAACAGTTTACGGACGAGATGTCTACTGAGCTAAACCTGCTAACTCTGTCCGAGAATGATGTCCCCGGTGCCAAATTCACTGGTATAGAAGTAGAAGAACATACAAATATTCAATTGAAGAGATGGCTTGAGTGTAGAGGGCTGAAAAAGACGGGAAAAAGAGCCGACCTGATCCAGAGGTAACGTTAGATTGTTATCGACAGAATTTCTCCCCCAAAAAACATCGCCTTACGCCACTGACAGTGACATTTTGCAGTTTCAACAAGCTATCTTTTACCACCCTATGTCCTGTCTGTCATATATACTATGTCCTCTGGTTGTCTTACGTCTGACAGTTGTTGGGGGTAATTCGGGAAACGAATAAAGAATACATCCTTCATATGTGGACGGTCATAGTGTCTGGAGTCGTTTCTGCAAGTTCCATAGCAGCAGTGTTTACTCGGCATGTTCTTATTTGAGGGATAACCGGCAGAAAACAAGCAGTACTAGCATGAATCATAAGCGAGCGCGCTTCTATGTTGACCCCCTTCCGGTTTACGTTGCTGACGTCACGCGGCCTTGCGGTCTAAAAATAGCACTCGTGCGGCACGCTATTGTATGATTGTGTGATGATCATGATGTTGAAGACCACCTTTAATTTTAGAGAGCTGTTTTTCTATCTCGCCCTCATTGTCGTACATAACGGCGTCTTCCTTCCCATTTGCTGCATCTTCCTCTTTCCTGTAACCAATTTTGACATCATCCTCCTCCTCGTCTCCAATCCCAATGTCATTTTCCTTTGGCTCTAAAATCCCTGCTTCATCCAGCACAGTATCTGCATGAAGACAGATAAAATTAGTAATGTGTGTGTGTGTGTGTGTTGTGCTTTAATGGCTGGATTCTCTCCGTTACCCCACCTATGGCCTTTGAAGCCTGTCCTTTAATGTCCACCACTGCTTCTGGAACTTCTTCATTGGCTGGTCTGTTAAGAGTCTCACTCTTATTGGTCCGTTTGGAGGTGGGGGTGGGTGAGTCTTGCAAAATGACAGCATCTTAGAGGAGAAGACAGAATGTTGTTAAACATGTTATCTCTGTAAAGCTGCTTTGAAACAATCTGTATTGTAAAAAGCGCTATATAAATAAATGTGACTTGACATGCTGGAGGAACAGAGAATAGAGTATTTCTTTAAAAAAACTGACAAGACTTAAAGGCCCATTCACACCAAGAACGATAACTTTGGACACCAATGTACAATGATGTTCTGTTTATTATAAGCACACGCTGTGAGCTTATAATATGTCAGCTTATAGCAATGTCGTCTGTCGCTTTAAATGCTCAGCCGGGTAGATTCTGCTGTCAATGTTTTTACCGTTCATCAGCAGGTGTAGTTTCTCTGTGTCATTACTGTAATAGTTTGCTATTCTCTTAGAGTTCGAACAATTATTAAAAAGTCACCTTGGTGTGAAGGGCTTTAACGGTGCACATTTAATAAGAGTGATAGTACGGAACGCTAAAAAGTAAGTTTTTTATGGTTTTGCTTAAGAAAAACGACAGACTATATTTCAAATTTATTTAGCTTTTCACAATACACATTTAAAGTGTTTACATGCCTGTTTATAGCATTTAAAATCAGCATACACCATTATATTTTACTACGATTATTATGGTTGGTTGATTGGTATTTGATTGAAGTATTGTGTTTACGAGGTAGAGTTTAAATCGCAATATTGCCTAATATGAGGGTGCATGTTAATATAATCATTGTTTCAAAGCAGCTTTACAGAAAATTTTGTGCGACAAAACATTACGCAGCCGTCTGACCAAATGGGAGGTATTCCAATTAAAACAATGAGTGTAAGGAGAAAACCATCAATATTTTTTGACTAATTCTATCCTAAACACCTGCTACGTCTGAATAGATGGTTATGAAAAAAAAAAAGTATAATTATAAAAATGATTTATTCTTACACAGCAGGCTTGGGAAGCAAATTTCAATGTTATTATGAATTTGCAGTAAGTGAAAAGATTGAAGTTATGATGTAACGGAAGGAGCAAAAGACCTTTACTTCCATATTATGACGTAATTCCAAGTATTTATCCGAACAGATTATTGAAAAAGAAAAGATAAAAGACGAGGACTTGGTTCTAGGATTTTGAGATGTGGGCATTGCACTCACAAACAGAGGCGGACGAACACAATCTTGCAGGGGCGAATATAAGCGCATTAAATGATTGGAAAAGTCCTGCATACGCCATAAGAGAGAAGTCTGTCGTTCCACTGGAAGATCTGAGTCATTTGAAATCCGATCAATAATGTGCGTTTAGAGAAGAGATGGCGTGAATATTCATTTCATGCCGATACGGGTACTCATTGTGCTACCGGCATGAAAATCATGTGGTTTATTGTGGAGAGGTTTTCTTGTGCTAGGGCTGTGCTGTTCAACCTGACAACCGCCACACCACTGTGGTTTGTATGTGAATGCAGTTTTACATGAATATTACAACACGAGTGAAGCACAAAGCTTTGTTCACAAAAGAAATAATAGGTAAGCAATTAAATGTTACATCGCAAACATTTGGATACGTGAGGAATGAGAGATGTACATGAGCCCATCAATTTAAGCCATTTGACGGCTTTGTGTTCTGTTTTGCGATCAGGTCACCTGATTTCAGTTATTCCACTGAAAATGGACTCATTTCTTTTACCAAATCTTCACTCACGTCTCACCCATTTTTGCAGGGGATTATAAATGTTTCTTCCTTTCATTCACTTTAAATTACTATATTCGCTGTAGGACGGACCTTTTTTTGCACACATGCCTGTAATACATTTTTTCTGGCAGTGCAAAATCAAATATACTATATCCTAAATGCCTTGCACCGGCGGAAGATAAAATGTTCTCTTCAGACCTTTTACAAGGTCAGTTGCTTTGGAACGTCAGGAGAAGAAATGAAGATTTTAGACTAGAGATGGACTCTGTCCTGCTCCTGTCCCACATTCCTCTCAAATCGCAGAACGGTATATATGATGATGAATTTATCTTTGTGGGGAAATAGATTTAAACTTGGCTTAGTTTCAATTTTTTTTTTATAATTTCTATTGTTTTCTATGTTCAAGAATCACATTACAGCCATATTTCTGCATTGTGTATTATTTGTGTGAATAATAGGTTATAATTAATTCCAGCCACTATAAAAAAAGAAGAAAAAAGAAAAAGAAAAAAAAGAAACTGCCAACGTCACAGACCTAGCTAGTACTCTTAAGTTATCAGACTTGCATTAAATGAGGGACTTCACCCATATAGAGAGACCATTTACAAACCACGCTCAAACAGGCAATTCTCACCTTCTTCATTTTTCTCCACTACTAACTCATTGGTTTGGACCTTAGCATCATTTTTGGGCTGTGAATTCACATCTGGTTCGCCATTCGGAGGTTCTGCCACACTTTTATTTGAATGGTTTGTGGCGGGAACATCAGATTTGGCTTTTGAAACAGAGAGTTTCGGCATGGAACCATCAGCATTCTGTGGAGGACAGTTTATGTCAGTGGAAAAGGGGTAAGAGACACCAAATAAATAAGAATAACAAAGGAACTATTTAAGGCCATTTTTTTTTTCTCATAGCCTTACCAGTGGAGCTACCTTTTCAGACGTCCTTTGCTTTTCCAGTTTGGCAGCTGCCATTTTCCCATTGCATTCCTCTTTTATGGCCTCAATTTGTTTGTTGCATTGAGACCTGCACAATACATACAGCCATTATCATACTGATCAAGCAGTATAATGTCTTTGGTATTGTAGATTAGAGCATTCAGAATGCACCTACATCTCACTGCTGGCTTTCTTACTGAGCGTGTCCATGTTAATTTGACAGGACTTCAGCTCACTCTGCATTTTACTCGCATCCTGCAGTAATGACTTCATACGGTCTAAAAAATGTGAAGGAAAGATGATATGCGTTACAGAGTTAAATACAGTAGCACAAATATGAGGTAAACACTTACTCTTCATGTCTTGCACCATTTTAGCACTGGAGGAAATGTTGATCTTTAGATTCTCCTATGACAGAGAGAAAACTTTTAGACCTAAAAACATACACTGAGCATATCCAAAATCCAATTTTGGCCATTAAAACCTAGTGACCAGCCTACATACAGAGTCATTTTGAGTATAATTGCATAACTGTTTATATAGATAGCATTTCTGGGCATCAATAACACTTAGTCAAGGTAGCGCCATAATGCCATTTTGAACGTGCTAGCATACCTGCATATACAGACAGCATTTCTGGCCTGGGCATCAAAACCTAATGAGAGCATTTATGTGCAGTAAAACCTAGTGGGCAACCCATCTAGACCAGTGGTTCCAGGGGGTCAGGGCCCACTAGGAGGCCTGAACAAATTTCAAAGGAGGCCTCAAGATGACGTAAAATGATTTAAAAAGTGTCCGTTTTATTCACTTCTCGCAGGCGAATCGGCATGATTCACTTGTCTGCTGAAGATTAGGGGTATTCCAAGAAATTTAGATAATTTGCATTGTTCCGAAACAGGATCTTAATTTGTTACAATGTTGCATTTTCTTCTTGGTTTGGTTGGCTTTCACAAGGCAACATTTCAAAACGTACCAAAATGAGTCTAAGTAAGTCACATGAGAGTAAAACTGTACTCTTATTTGTCAGAGTTTCCTCCACGTCATCCATCAAGATGGATTGACAAGTTTGCTGTCGAGACTTTCAGCTGTTTGCAATGAACAAATCAAACACAACAAACAAATGTTTCAAGTGGTTTCCGCAAATTCAACTGAAAATTCAACTTTTAATGACTTCTGCAGTCTCAAAATGATTCAACCCCCTGAGTAGAATCCCTCACAACAGCAGTCTCAAGCACACCTGATGCAACTAATCAAGGGCTTCATTAGTTAGAGCTTAGTTAGAGCTAGAACACATGAAATATCTGAACTGGCTAGGTTTGTTGAATGTCATGTTTGACTGCATGTTAGAAATATGGCTAAGTTAAAAGAATGGTCCACAAAGTTAAGAGAAGACATCATTACCCTTCACAAACAAGGAACAGGATACCAAAAGATAGCGAAGGCACTAAATGTTCCTTGAGACAACACTGGAAGCATAGTTTGCACTTGAAAGTTGATTGTACTGAAATGTGTGTTGGCAGTGCCTGTACACAACCATCATAAAATGATAAAAATCCATCCAGTTTTTTATTTTTTTATCTTCTTATATGTTTCCCCCCCCATCTCAAATCAAGCCGTTCGATTTTGTGACGTCACAAAATCGACGCCCCTCCCACGATTGTTGATTGACAGCAGCGTTTCAACACAGACCCGCCCTCGCTTGTGAGCGAGCTGTCAATCATAGTCCGCGCGGACCGGCGCGGTCATTGTTGATACGCTGGAGCACTGTCTATGAGCAGAATGGCGTCTAAGCGATTGTGGTGTTCTTGGGTGTAATAAGGAACACAGAAGTCATTTTGATGTTCCTAAATCCGAACCGCTGAAGACGCAGTGGCTGAGTTTTGTTTTCGAAGGGAATATTCCCAACAATCAACGTCAATGCTTTCATGTTTGCGCGAATCATTTCACACACCAGACTGCTTTACAAACGAGGTCAGTATAAAGCTGGTTTTGCTAAGAAGCTGCTCCTGAAAAAAGGATCGGTACCAACTATTCGTGTTCCTGCTGCACCTCCAGAAGAAGTAGTGAGTGTAACGTTTTATTAACCTTTATATTAATATTTAAATTAATCTTTGCAAATCGCTTGCTGCATGCTTCACGATGAATGCAGCTGTTTAACACTCAGGGTACATTACGGCATATTTTCTATGTACGACGTTCTCAATATAATTCATAATCTCACGTTTATAATGAACAACGCGTTATGGTTATTGTGTTACAAACGGTGTCCGCACAGAACAGAGGGGCGGGGTGAGCAAAGCTCATTATCATTTAAAGACACATGCACTTAAACGGCGTGCTGAAAACAGAGCTGTTTTTGACCAGGTAAAATTTGTGTTTTCTTACAATACTAATGAGAATTTTTAATTAAAGTATATTACAAACTTTTAATTTAGACCCTAAAGAATCATATTAGCTTGTAGAAAAATGGCATTATATGACCCCTTTAAAGGAACAGCGGTTATAGGGAAGGAAGCTATCAACGGCTGCAACCAGATTTCTGAGAAGGGGAAACATATGTTGTGTTAAGCTATTTCAATTACTTTTGTAATATACAGGTATATATATATATTCTCTCTCTCTGTCTTATTTTCATCAGTTATCAAGCTCGGTAAAAACACTAATCACAGATGATCTACCTTTAATTTCACCAAGATGATTGCTCACTAAAAAATTCCTAGTCATCATGTTTTCAGTCCATTTCAAGTTTGATTTTGACATGACATAAAGCAGTAATATCTAAATGGCTGAGTTGTTTACTTTTTAATTAGTCTTTCCATTAAACGCCATAATTTTGTTCATTCAGACTGATTCGTGAACCTGCATGAAAACAAGAGGGGGGATTTATTGCACGAACCAGCGATAACCAATCATTTAGGGAGTCTGTTCTAACTCAATGGACATGGCGTTTCGTTGTAACTTTACCTGCTGGTGTCGCTGTTGGACATCGTTACTTTAGAAAAACAAGTGATTTATACACTCTTTAGTGTCACATTTGGTAATATTTGCGTTGTTTTATTTTTATAATATGGAACATTTTCTCAACCAATTTTTTGAGGAGGCCAATTTTAAGATGAAGTGACGCTCTTTGGTTTTCAACTGCGATAACTAATGTGCTCACTCACAGAATCAGACACTGCTGCTTGTTAAATAACACATTTGCCGTTGTGAATTATGATACCGCTTGGTTCATTGGTCTGTTGGGTCGGATTGCTGTCTCACCTCCACAGAACCGCCCCAGAGTTCGTTTTCAATTGTGCCAAGACCACCTTATTCAGGCGATCTCAGAGCGATTGTTTTGGTGTGGATCTGAGCGTGATTGCCGTGTTCATATATGCCTACACGAACTGAACTAAGGGAGAAAACGCACCAGGTTCTGAAACAAATGCTCCAAATGAGCCAGGTGTGAAAACGCCCCAAGATAGCATTATGAAAAATATCATGAATTTAAACATTTGCAAGGCAGGAAAAAATACTGCTGCCACAAAAGTTCGAGAAGGCAGCTGGAAGAATATGTGACTGTACTAACACAAGTGAATCAACTGAATTTATTTAATTAATAATTTATATAGCTAAAAGAGCATGAAAGAAAATGTCAAAAACATTATATATTCTAAAGTTTATATGTACATTTATATTAATTTAAATTAAAAGTGAAATATTAACTGTTAAAAATAAAATAATGTAAAATAATACTTATGTGTAATGCATTAGGCCTAATGCATTTTAGTTTGCCATTTCTTACCCAGAATAAAACCTTCTCAGGAGCAGGTTAGTCTTGTAGCTCAAGTTACCATGCAGAAATGACGAACACTGCTAAAAACCAATAATGCCAATAATGAGCCTGAAAAACTACAGTTTTCCCAACCAAAATTCAAAGTTACCCAGGAAGCCACTGACATTATATGTCTTTGTGTAATAGGCCACAAATTTTAAAGTGTTATTTCTTAACTTGGGAGAGTCTCATAACTCCATGTGCATTTTTATAATATACCTTTTTATATTTACGCTAGAATAAATACAGCAAACTTATTTTAAAAAATCCCACACAGGGGTGATTCACCACTGACAAGACAGGCTTTAAATAAAACTCGGCTGTCTATGGAGAAAAAGGTGACATTTTTGTTTTAAATCAGTGTTACATGACTCGAGAAAATGGAGTAAAAGGGCTGTGACCCTTTTGCCAAAACGGTAGGGAAACTGTCCAAAAATGTTATCTGTAGTTTTCAAAAGAGCTGTCAAAAGTCCACCGGATGACGGCAAACATATCCCTTAATCCTTATCCAGAAAATCACTGGAGAAGTCAAGAGGCCTTTAAATATTGTTATGGACAATATGGGGGCCATTGAGTTAAAAAGGCTGAGAACTGATGTAGGGCATTAGGGCAGGAGAGCTTACCTGCTCACTGCTCAGCATCAAAACCTACTCAACTGCCTATCAAATCAATAGAGTAAAATGATTTGAATAAACATGATTCCTTCCCTAAATCATGACAGGTAACTGGATGATTACTAGCTCCGAGTTTCCACCTGAACTCTTGTCAGTGAGTGCAAGACGAGTGTTTTCATACTTTTTCTTTTTTCCAGGTGTTCAGAGCGCTTTCCTGCTGTCTTTGGTGTGTTTCCTCCATTAGCTCCAGCTGCTCGTTCTGTCTGCGCGTCTCATCCTCGGCCTTCTGCTGCTCTCTGTCGCTTTCTACAGCCAGCTTCCTCATGCGGTTCTCCAGCTCCAATATCTTGCTCTGGAGAACAACGCAAAGTCAAGTCAAGTCAAGTCACATTTATTTATATAGTGCTTTTTACAATACAGACTGTTTCAAAGCAGCTTTACAGAGATAACAGGAAAATAATGCAACAAAGTTTGTTTCTAGAAGAAAATAGCATCACAGTAAGTTCAGTGATGTTTAATTTTGTTGTAAAAAAGTTATTAATTTAGTTCATTTATATATAGCCACTCTGGAGAAAACTGTGATGTCATTGTCCAGCTCAGTTCAGTTCTCATATAATGGTGTCAATGCAGGCAGATCAATATGATTGTTGAATATTACATTTATTGTTAAATTTAATGTTTAAACAAAGCTCCTTTCTAGACAGACCTATTAAACAGCCACACACACCGCCACTCGCCAAAGGCAACATCCAAACACAGTGTCAAACCTGCAGCTCGACGTTTCTGGAGTTTGAGACCCAATAGTTGAAGCCAAGCAGGAGGATGCAGGAGATGAGAGCCACCAACAGCAGAGATGAAGAGCGGCCGCCACGTCGACCGTTCCCAAGTGCACCCATCATGCTTTATCACAGTTCCACAAACACCTTACAGATGGGTTCCTGAAAGGGAAATATAAACTTAGTATAGACATGTATAGCCCCATAATACAGGATATAACAAACACATAAATGCAAATAGAAAAAGAAGTGAGGCACTTTTAGCAAAATTATCTAGACCGTATTTCTGCCTGGGAATCATAGTTTGCCTGCCAAAATACACAACATTTCTGTGGAATCTTACCTACTACTTGGTTACTGTGTGTTAAACATACAAGTCACTAGTTATCGCTGCTGTTTTCAAGAATATTCCATTTTCATCAACAATGTCAGAATATAGCATAATTGGCCATTAAAAGGGTCAGATGGTCATATTTCAAAGGCATGAAGATCAATTTCAGAGACTGACTGAATTTTCCTAAATTACCAAATTTGTTTCAGTACTTAGTTGATTTGATCAAAGAGTTGAGTTGTAGGCTACATACAAGTGCAAGTGCTTTCAATTCTGCATCAGTAATAAAAATGTTTTTTTAAATTGACCCATGCAAATAATATTTCACAGCAATGATCAATTGCCAATGTTTTATTAATAGTAACAATCACATTAGAGTCTGTGGGTTGAAAATATTCTCTAGTTATTCTTTCTTTCTTCTCAACTGTTTGGTAGAGTTTTTAACCCTATGAAGCCTACTGATACACACATTTCTAAGGGCTCTAAATGATCAAAACTTAGCTGAAAAACCTGTTATACACGATCTACTACATGACGCCTTCTGTCGTCTGATTGATAGTTTATACATTTTTAGCAAGTAACGTTAAACACCCTTCAGTTCGTGGTTTATGCGTCTTTTTGCTGTGAAATCTTTACTCATTATTATAAAATTACAGAAAGAATAACTTGTATATTGTTAGTAATCATTTCCAGATTAACCATTACTAGACTGAAGCAACTTTGGTTTACTTGATTAACTATCCACACATTATTGAGATGTTTTTCCTCCTCAAATATGAGAGCCTCAAAAGCCTGATGTGCAAACTGTTCCGTTTTAAAATAATAATTAAAAAAAATTCTGGCTATTATTTTATGTCAGGTTTAGAGAGGTAAGAAAAAAAAAAAACCTGAACAGATGAATGTTTCCTATTGTTTGTTTGGATGTTATCTTGAATGAAAACCTGTTGTTCGTCAGATACCAACACACCTCTTGCACGTTTTATTTGCATAAATCACAAATCAAATGCAATATAGAGAACACCCAGTGCTCAGGATGTACTGCAGGACCAAATGCAAACCAAACCAGTGTGTTGTAGTAACAGAGACTGCAATTAATCATGTTCACCATCACCAGACTTTTACAGGAGGCAACACTTTACTACTGTACTGCCACTGTGCCTTTCAAATGAAAGACACATTTTACTCTACGAATGATTAAATAAAGGAGAATTAGAAAAAAATTATATTAAACAAGCCACACAAACTGTAAACACATTCAACATGTAAATCCATTTAGTACGAAATTGCTTTTGTTCTGGTAGCATGCTTGCTAATACAGCTACTGTTATTGTTATAGTTACACTTTCCTCTTTTTTACAGATAAATGTTATATATTAGTGTCAAAATTGAATGTATTGGTGTCAAATTGCCCTTACCGGCGATTAATGTAAAAGGTCTCGTCAGGAAATGGGATAAAATATGGACATCTCGATATTCGTTGGAGTCTTTCCGGGATGAAATCACTCAACAAACTGCAGCGTTTTGCCTTGAAGCGCAACGCGCATGCGCACTTCATTCTGATTCACTTCTAGTGTTTTCAGGAAACAGTTTCTTTCATCGCTGAATGGTTTTTTGAGGAACTACAGTTGAGCAGACTTTTTACACCCTTATTAGCCAGAAAAATACATAAAAGCAGGACATGTGTTTTCACAATGGAAAAGAATATTATTTCTATAAACTGTATTAATTTGTAATATATATATCATGCCAGTGAGGTTCTATTGTGTTTGCTTGTTGCCTGACTGAAAAAATTATAATGTTAATTTATCATGAAGGACAAAAGTTACAAAATATTTATCTTAATTTATTAAAGTGAAATTAGTAGGATTTACTTGATCTTGGTTTTGGTTCAAAATGCAAGAGAAAACAAGAATTTGTGTAATTGGACTTTTGACTGAAAACCGCGTGACCCAGTAAACCAGTTAATGAAATACAGAGCTTCCCTGTGTGAACTATCCTCAGTTTCCCCTTGTTAAATGGAAGGAAAAATAGTCAGAACATAAGTTTTGAAATACATTTTTTAGTTATTTAAGGCATAAATTTTATTTTTTTCTGGATGTTAATAGCTCGTCCTGTTTGTTTAAATTAACATAATTTACATGGATAAAAACAGAGATCTTCAACATCCAACTTGATGTCTTGTTTCAAAGCAACACCTAGACAGTCTGGCCCTGCAAAACTGGAAATATTAAAAGAAATTTGAACAAACCATACTCCAAAAACTGATTTTCAGGTGATGAAGATTCTTGTGTGTGGTGCAGAGACACGTCTCTCATCTCGTGTGGCAGTTCACAACAGTAAGTGATGGTCTCTAGTCATTAATACGCTTCATTTCTTTTTCTTACTGCTCTTCGGGGCCATACAATTTACCATTTTAATTTCAAAGCATTAAAACACAAGCTTGAGTCTTTTCACATTTTATTAAAAACATTTGTATTCCTAGTTCAGATATTGCATTTTTTTTAAGAAACAAGGCATGAAATCATAATTCAAAGGCAAACAGATGTATAGTTCAGTCAGTTCCTGCTCAGAAACGCTTCCTCGCTTTTTCCTCCTTAAAAACAAAGAAATACCAACATTAGTTAAGTTACATTTAAGATAAGTCTGAGTCAGCAGTGGCTATGTAACAGGGCTGTAAACACTGTCAAATATAGCCTATCCTGCTAAGTTCACAGTAGAAACACAGCAGTTGTTGTGGTTGCCAAAAATTCATCATAAAAGATATGCTGACAATATTTCTGGTATTACAGAGTGGCATATTGATGTCTGAATATATTTTACAACCGTTTATCTAATATGTACTGATAACTACCATGATAATACAGATGAAATCAAAGTTTATTATAAGTGGCCTGTCCATAAAACATGGCCAGCACTTTTATATAGACAATCCACCTAAACACGAGACACTAAAATGCAATAAACATGAACTAAATAACAGAAAATGTACATTTACTGATAACATAAATGAGTAGAAACAAAATTATTGAAAATATAATAATCTGTCATGTGTTGTTTTACTGTTCTAACAATTCTTAGTTTTTAATTCCAGAAGCCATAAATTTGACAGTATTACAATAAAATGAGATGCATATATGTTGCAAAGTTAAACCATTTACAGTTTTTCACCATATATGGTAAGGTAACTTACAGTTATTAGCTAATTAACAGGTTTTTACTGTAGAATTTGAGGAAGCGAAACCAGATCCATCACTGTAATTCGATCTTGAATTTAAGGTTTTGAATTAAAATGCAACAAAATTCATGTAGCTGCTATAGTTTAGAACATATTTTATCAGTATTTAACCATATCATAAACAAAAGATGACAATAACCATTGTTTCAAATGCCACCTATAAAAAATGTGTTTAATATAAATATAATGTAGTAATATAGAAATATATCATACATTATATAATGAACTTTCATTTTATGGGCAATCATTCCCCAGAATTTACCCCAAAGCCTTCAAATTGGAACCAAATATTAATATATGATTGCTTTAATGTTATTTCAAAAAATGAAAATTTTAATTTAATTTAATTTAATTTTATAATGTTATCTGAAAATGATAGTGGAAATTCTGTGGTGCTGTATTAAATTATATATGATATATTTTGACAGTAATGAATTTAGTATATTTCTGAAAAAATATGCCTAATATATAAAACATATCAGAGAACAAATGAGCGAAATCAATCAAAATAAAATATTTATAATAAAATAAAGAAACAAATGAACTTTTAATGAATTAAATTAATTAGTTAGTTATATTTTGGACTAATGCGATTCCCCAAGTGGCTTCATTTACTGCAATTTAGTAAGTTCATATTCCTGTCAATCCAACTTATAATCACACTCATGAATTTGGAGGATGGAGCGATTCTTAAATTCTGAATTCTGCAAAAACCTACTGTGTGAACATGTATAATTCAGCTTTTCCCCAGACAAACACTAAGCCTTGTCCAACAGTAAAAGCACTTCAGTAATCCGGGAATAGGTTTAATCCATGTCTGGAAAAGCTGCCAGTGAGGTCTCAGACAGCTCTGCAGCTTTGCTTTTACCTTCACAGCTTTGCCCAGCTCAGCCAGCGTTTGCTCATAGCGAGCCTCCATGCCTTTAAGACTTTCTGGCTGCACAAGCTGCCTCTTTATGCCAGGACTGCCAGCATCTGACACCATCTTCAAAAACCTCGTTTCCTGAAACATGAACAAAGGCTAAAGGTGTTCAAGCACAATGTACGTGACAATCAGTTAGAGCAACTCACAGTCACTCATAATTATTTATTTGTACATGCAAATAGTTTTTTGCTCATAATAATCTTTGATAATTGATTGAAACAACAAACACAACTAAATCACAATTGCTAGATTTCATTCCAGTTCTGAGAAAAACCTGACCTGCACTTTTAAAAGGAAGGTGAACGCCGACCCAGCTTTCCCTGCTCTCGCTGTTCTGCCCACCCTGCAAGTGAAAATGCGGTAAAGATACACTGATGGATATGAAAATCATAATTCTTCGATGTGGTTTTTATAGTAATATTTGGACTTGCCTGTGAATGTATGTCCGGATGTATTGAGGAGCATCATAATTAATGACACATTTGACGCTGTTGATGTCAATGCCCCTGGCAGCAGCATCTGTGCTTATCAACCTGACATGAACAACATCACCAATATTTCATCATTACAGACACACTAAATATATTGATGTATACACAGTTTGGGTAAGTTACTCTAAAAAAGTAATTTATTGCTAGTGTAATCAGCTCAACAGTGTAATTATATTACTGTAATAACTACTATCTTTAAAAAGTATCGCATACTTTCTAAATCCCACATCGACCTCGACCAGTAGAAGCATAGACATCAAGCTGCTTTTTTAATTCCTCAAATAAATAATATTAAATTGCACAAATTATTCTTCTCACTATTTAAAGGAAGAAGATTACATTAAAAACATACATTTTAACATATCATTACATTTGGATAATAATAAGAACTGATTATTAGAATGATTTCTGAAGGATCATGTGACAATGAAGACTGGAGTAATCGCTGATGAAAATTCAGCTTTGCCATCACAGGAATAAATTACATTTTAAAATATATTACAACAATTTTACAAAATATATTACAATTTTTACTGTATTTTTGATCAAATAAATGCAGCCTTGGTGAGATCAAGAGACTACTTTTAAAAAACATTAAAAAACATTAATGTTTCCAAACTTTTGACTAGTACTATAACTATAATTAAATTACAGAAAGAGAGTAATCCCTCTTACCGGGATTTTCTTTTCGAGGGAAAAGAAATTAAATTACAGTAATTATTTACTTAGCAATGCATTACACCCAACTCTGTGTGTATATGGGCTTTAACATTGTGCACATTATTTTTGAACATTATTAAGGAATACGTACAGTGGGATCTTCCCTTGCTCAAAGTCTTTCAGTGTTTTTTGTCGTTCACTTGGGCTCAGACGAGAGGAAAACTCAGCCACTTCCACTCCGCCAAACAGCTTCACCAGCAAATAAAGTCTAGTCAGACAAAAATACACAAGTTGTACAGGCAGTGATCACAGCTAAAACTCATTTGATCGTGTACACCATCTTATCTGTGTGGTTATTTTTCCTTGATGTGGATGACTTCACATCCTTGTGAATTATTCATGATTAATAATACACATGGATATTAAAAGGAATTTCCATGTTTGTCTTAACATGGCTGCTCCAAAGTTTTTTATAATCAAAAGTATAATGAACTGAATAAATAAAATTAATACTTTATATCCATACCAGACCAGATTCACATCGCAAATCTTCAATCACAGATTATTTTACTCAATCATATAACTTTAATCTGTGAGTTTAAAATACATATTTAAAGACATGTTTTCCACATTAAATTAGTTTATGAAAAAAATTATATATACCCATAAACTATGTATTTACTACCTGCGTTTTTTTTATTTAAAGAAACTAATACTTTTATTTAGCAAGGATGCATTAAATTGAAACAAAAATGAAAAGTGACAGTCAAGTATTTTATATTGACAAAAGTTACAGTAAATCATATTAGAATTATTTCTGAAGGATCATGTGACGAGCAATGATGTTAAAAATTCAGCTTTGCATCACATAAATAAACTAAATAAATGTTTCTGAAATACATTAAAATAGATATTGTAATAATACTTTATTATTTTAAATAATATTTATCAATATATTTAAAACTGTAATAATATTTCGTAATATTTACAATATTAGTTTTTACTGTATTTTTAATGTGCATAAAATACTTCTTTTTTTTTTTTTATCTTACCGACCCTATACTTTGATTTAAAGTGTGTGTGTGTGTGTGTGTGTGTGTATATATATATATATATATATATATATAAACAAATCATAATAAAATATATACTGTATGGCATATTGCAAAATAAGCAACAATATTTATTAACATACAGTATTACTCAAAGATAATTAATGTAATGTAATTAATGTCATGTAGGCACATCAATAAACACTTTTAACTAATGACGTAAACAAATTGCTAAATTGATTCAGTTAAATGGACTGCTTGAAAGATTGATTTGTGAAAATTAATTAGATTTTCAGTTCTATTGCCAGTGGCGACTAGATTTCTAATCATTGTTGCAAGTGTTTGTTTTTTGAAAATGTCAACTATTGGAGCCTGGAGCCCTGCGTATAAATACATATCCTATATCTGCATTACCGGTGTGCCCCTTCTCTGGAGTTTGTGAAGCACAAAGCAGGACTGAACTTGAGCCGAAGCAGGAAGTGAAGGATGATGAGCGGTTTGTTGCTTAGGGTGCAGGAGACGTAATACTCCTGCATAAGACATTCACATGTGTTAAAGGTGTGCACAGGAGAACTGGACCAGTGTAGATCATATGGTTCAGGAAATGTCGTTAAACTCACAGAGAGGCCCTGAGGGAAGTTAAACGTGTCCTGGCTTTGAGTGGAGGTCTCTGAACAGCTGTGTGTGGAACTGAAGAGTCGAGGCTGGTGCAGGTCCAGCAGTTGTAGTTTCTCAGGGTTTTGTGTGAGAGTGGCTGAAAATAGCAACTTCTGCAGAGGAATCTGTGGCGGAGACAAACTGACATACACAAACAAACAGACATAAACATTGAGCTTTACACTGCATGTTTGAGACTAACAGCGCAACAGTCACAGCAGTGTTTCCCACAGAATTCTGTGAGACTACATCGGGTGGACCTCGACTGGGCCATTATTATTATTATTATTATGAATATTATTATTATTAGTATTGTTGTTGTAATTAATCCTAAGACAGTTATATAGTACTTTTTAATACGAATGCACAGTAAAAAAAATTGTAAATGAAAAATAAATTTCATAATAAGTATATTATTTATTAGTTTACTATGGTAAAATTACAATACTGTCTTAATTTCTTCACTTCCAAGCCTTAATTTTGTTGAAAAACAGCTGGTAAACCTTTAAGTTTGAAACATGAAAACAAGTTTATACATGCTTATCATAACAAATCAAGTGAAATGCTGTAATCATATGTCCACAAAAATTGTGAATGTGAAAAAGCGTAACTGAAACTCGCAGCACATGAGGACATGGATTGAGCTGCTCTAAAAGACTTGGAAAACACCGGATCATGGGCTGAATTAAAAGGGCACAAAAAAAGCCATACCGTGATTTCAAATTTAGTTTGACTGACAGATGCTTTGCCAAAGCAATGGCCCAAGACACAATTTTAGAGAGCTTTTATGTTTAAATGAGAGGAGTAAATGTACTTTCGACACACAATCGATTGTGGCAGGCCACCAGAGGTTAGGTAATAAATGGAAAATACAGGTCACAGGTTCTAGTTGTGCCAGGTGTATTACTGCGTCTTTGAGCAAGACCCAGGTTACTTGAAAGATTAAGGTTAAGGAATGCACAGACATCGACGAACTGGGGGTCGCTAGGTTGGCTTATCAATCAATCACTTTATTTATAAAGCACAATTAAACACAACTTCCGTTGACCAATGTGCTGTACAGATTAAAAAGGAAAAACAATTAACAGAATAAAAGACAAAAAGGACAAACAGTACAACTGCATCAACATCCATATTTTATAAGACAGACCAAATAAAAATGTTTTTAAAAATGGACAGGGTGGGTGCAGTTCTAAATTCAATAGGCAGATTGTTCCAAAGTCTTGGGGCAGCAATGGAAAATGCTCGATCTCCTTAATCGTCTTAAGCCTTGATCTAGGAGCCACTAATGGCGCTTTTCCATTACCAGTACCAGCTCAACTCGACTCGACTCGACTCGGCTCTGTTTGGTTTTCCCCTGTGTAAAAGTTGTACCTGCACCTGCTTCCAGGTACTTTTTTTCGTACCACCTCCGGCGAGGTTCTAAGCGAGCTGAGGCGATACTAAAATGTGACGTGAAAACACGGCAGACTGCTGATTGGTCAGAGAGAATCGTCACTATTCACAGCGTCATCATTGCACGCGCCAGACGGAGTATCCTGAATAAAAAACAACAAAAACAAAAACATCCAAAAACAGCATACACTCGATTTCCTCCATTGTCCTGTGTGTGTGGGTAGCGGGTGTGTCTCGCGCGTCTCGTGTAAAAGATTAAGTCACGGCAGTTTCCTGCGGCGTCGCTATGACGACCAGGTACTATTGTGGAGGTACTATCTGCAATGGAAAACGGAGCGAAAAGCGAGCCGAGCCGAGACGAGGCGAGTTGAGCTGGTACTGGTAATGGAAAAGCGCCATAAGAGACCTAAGTTTGCAGACCTAAGAGCTCTTGCAGGTTGATGGTCTGTCAGCAGATAGGAAAGGTCAGATGGAGCTAACCCATTTAAAGACTTAAAAACTAATAGCAGAACTTTAAAATGAATCCTATGACGCACCGGCAGCCAGTGAAGTGACTGAAGGACAGGAGTTATATGTTCCCGTTTACGAACTCCTGTCAAAGCTCTGGCAGCAGCATTCTGGACTGTCTGAAGGCGGTTTGTGGACGATTGACTAATCCCCAAATAAAGCGAATTGCAATAATCCAGCCTTGTGGTGATAAAACCATGTATTACTTTTTCAAAATTTGGGAATGAAAGGGAAGACTTCATTTTTACCAGGGTTCGTAGCTGGTAAAAGCTTGACTTAACAACTTGGTTGACCTGTCTATCAAGTTTTAGGGCACTATCCAACACCACACCCAAGTTTTTGACATATGGCTTAACATAAGGTGCCAGAGCACCAAGATTTACATTTGTTGTGTAATGTACATTGGTAGGGGTAAACACCATAACCTCAGTTATAATGAGGCTTATGGTGTGGGTGGGGTTGAAAATCTTTGTTATAAATAATGGACAAAGCAGATGTCATCCTACCTTGCCACTGTGATTGGTCCAGGCACTATTCTCCTGAAGAAAGACGTCTGTGTGTCACCTGGGCTTCTGTACACTGCTTTAGTCACCTGACTGAGCCAGGACTGATGCATGCTATCAATCATCCTGTCTGCCTCGTCAATAATCTACAACATACACATTATTATAAACATACTTTCTATACAGAAAATAGAAGAATACCATGATAGAGAAAAGTGAAAAACAAAATTAACAGCATTACAGTGGTTTAGTTATCCTTAATGATATGTTAAGGACTTTCTCTGTAGCTGTGGTTAAATTCCCTAGCTCCTATTGTCAGCGGGGCCTTCAGGGCTCCATTCTAGGGCCGATTCTCTTTAACCTGAATACACTTCCCCTCTGAAATATTATCAGGAAACACAATATTTCCTGTCATTTGTATGCTGCTGAAAAAGTGCTATATCTTCCTCTGAAGTCTAGCGATTCTATTCAGGCTTTGCTGGACTGTCTTGATATAAAAAGTGGTTAGCAAATAACTTCCCTCAACAGAGCTAATGATCTTGGTTTTCCTTAATCTAGATGCGGTCTTGTCAATGATCTTGGTTATCATTTTCCATTTATTAAGTCTCAAGTAACAAATCTGTGTTATTCTTGACTTTTGATTAGTCAAACAAATCGACTCTTTTGTAAAAAAAAAAGAAAAAAAGATTTGTTTGTATCAGTTGTACATTTCTAAACTTCATTCTTAAACATTGTTTTTGTCCTTTTAGGTTTTGGAGAAAGTTATTCACACTTTTATTACTTATTTGACTATTGTAATTCCCTCTACCTCTTTTCCTTCCTCAATCCTTACTGTAATTCCTCAATCCTCCAAGTTTAATGTGTTTTTGCTTAATAAAAGTATTAAAGTGGTCAAACTACTGAACAGTAATGCACTGTATATCTGCTAAAGTTCATTTAGTCAACATTTATGAGTATAATAGCATTTAGATAACCTCAAAGCTAAAATAAACGAATAAAACTCAACAAGACTCCCAAATTGATCTATAGGGGTCTTTAAAAATAAATATAATTGAGTTTATTGCTTCAGTTTTCTCTGCTTTTGGATTGCTTCAGGATTTCACTGAACATTGTTCCAGATTTAGATGTAGATTTGTGCTGATGCTCACCAGGAATCGTAGGTGTTGTAGACTGAAGTTGTTGTTTTTATTGATGTGATCCACCAATCGGCCCGGTGTGGCAATGACGATATCTGCCAAACTGTGGCTAACACCTCCCCTACACAAAGACGCAAAGGTTAAACTCATGGAGATGACTGAAGTTATTACTTATAGTTCATCAAGTTTCATCTACTCTGGGTGATCATTAGTCACATATTCTAGGCGAGTCAAAGCATCTACTATTATCCTACTCCATGATTAATCGCTTAAAGATCGCAATCTCGAACCAAACACCTACACGATCTCATTCCTAAATGACAACGATTCAGCCATGTCTATTAAACCTTTGACAAAATCACACTGGAACATTAACGTTCGGATGTAAACACTGACAGAAGCAATCAAAATAGAGCAAATAACCTTTTGAAAGTAACTTGGCGCTTAAAATAATGATTGAATCGATTACATCATTACACAACTATGTGGCGAGTCAACAGGTGACTGTTAAAACACGTATTTGTCATTGAATCATTCATTCAAGAGATTCGTTCAGAGACGCTGATTCATCCAGTACTGAAAAAAAATTATGATGAATGATGAAAAAAGTATTTATGAGTGAGTCATTGAATCATTCACTCAAACTGATTTTAAAAAAAAATTATTGAAATAGACTTCAGCAAATTTTGTCAGAACCTCTGGTACATGTTATTTTGTTTAATTGTCCGTTCAGAATCGTGATCTCTATTTGAAACAAAAAAAAAGTGTGATTCACAATTGATCCAAAATCGTGCAACTCTATCCATGAGCCTACAAACACACTCACCTGTTTTCAGAGAGCGCTGCTCGCTCTGCATCAAATGATTTCTGGCCTGCGATCATGACCACCTTTAGACTGCTGCCCTCAGTGTATGAGCTAAACACCTTGGACACCTGTGGGGTTGAAATCAAGGATGAACAATGAATATAGGCCGATTTGTAGATTAAGTGGATATGTAGATAATTAATTGATAAATAATCAATGATTAATAATCATTACCTGTTGTGCTAACTCCTTAGTGGGCAGTACAGCGAGTGCACGGATCTCTCGCACCACACGCTTGGACAACGCCTGCGTGAGCAAACGCATATATATATTTAAAAAATCTAATAATTTAATCTGTTTACTTATAAATCTTTGGCCTTTTGCCACTTTTATTTATAGTCTGTTTCATATAGAAATATAAATACTACTGGTCAAATTTTTGATGGTTTTGAAAGAAGTCTCTATGCTCACCAAGGCTACATTTATCTGATCAAAAATAGGGTTGCACTTTATTTGACAGTACGTGCATTTTGACCGAACTTGACCGAACATGTACTTACAGTGTAATTACCCAAAAAAGTACTGAGTAATGTAAGGTTACTACATGGGTTAGGTTAAGATTTAGGGGTAGGGTTCAGGGTTTTTACCCAGTTAGTGTCATTACTACAATAAGTACATAGTATGTTTAAGCAAAACAGGACTGTAAAATAAAGTGCTACCAAAAATACTATTGTGAAATATTATTACAATTTTAAATAACTGCTTTCTGTTTTAATGTAAAATGTCAATAGTAATTGTAAATAAAATGCAATGCTGAATATTTAGAAGCCATTTAAGACAGTTAATGTTACTAAAGATTCCTATTTCAAATAAATATTGTTAAAAAAATACTAAGCAGCTTAACTTTTTTCAACATTGATAATAATGTTTCTTGAGTGCAAAATCAGCATATTAGAATGATTCCTGAAGGATCATGTGACATTAAGGACTGGAGTAATGATGCTGAAAATTCAGCTTTGATCACAGGAATAAAATGCATTTTTAAATAGTTATTTTACATTTTCATAATATTTCACAATATTAAAGGTTTACTGTATTTTTGATCACATAAATGCCTTGGTGAGTATTAGAGACATTATAATATACATTTTATAGAAAACGTATGTTGTTTATTTTAATATTTAAGCATGAATAATAATAATAATAATTATGTTCTTGGCAGGTTTCATGACAAAAACCAAAACAATCAGGAAATGCCACGAGCTAGATTCGAACAAGTCGAACAAGTCAAGTGTTGGCAAAAAAAAGATGCATCTTTAGCTGTTTCTTGAAAAATGCTTGGGTTGAGTCAGAGCACATGTGCTAACCACTAAGTCACAGGTTCAATGGCAATATTTTAGAGAGAGAAATAATAATACATTGGAATGTAACTCATTGTTTGTACCTGTACAACAGGTATGACGAACGCCAATGTCTTTCCACTCCCTGTCGGTGCAGAAACACAGATGTCTCTGGGCCTGTAGCCCCCAGGACCCAGCAGCAGCCCTGAGCTCACGCTGTCGAGAACGGCAGGGATGACCTCGGCTTGAACTGAAAAACACCAGCACAAACACAGCACAGCGCTAGCATCATCAAGGGCATGGCTTCTTGTGAACATTCAATGGTTTTTTTGCATTGCCTGCAGAATACTGTAGTTATCATAATAAGAGCACAGACTATTTTGTGGTGATTGGCTTAACGGGAGTTAATTACTCTGAGTCGTGTTTTTAATGCGCCATGTCAAGTTTAAATAATTATTTAAAAGAGCCTGTCTAAAGATGCAGCCGTTTATCCCACTCATTTGTGCCTCGTCTTTCTTGCGCTCTTTCTAGAGTGTCTTTCATGATCATGTTGTCATGATCGATCAGTGTCATATTCCTCGTCCACATTCCTGGTACTATTAATATGAATTATACGTAGCTAGTGTTATGTTGTAATGCTTAAAGTCCCCCTGTGGTGAAAACCAAGCTTTTATTGTTGTTTAGATGTCTATGTGGTGTTTTTAATATGCTTTAAGACAAACCATGTGCAAATTCATAAGTCAACACCATTGCTGAGTATTTTCTCCTTAAAACCGCAGTGAACCAAAGACAGTCTCAAAAACACACTATTGAAAGCGCTGGTGTTTCTGACGTCACAAACTACCTTGTAACCAATCAGATCAACGAGTGGATCTCTGAGCTGGTGTGAGTGGGGGCGGGACTAATTTGCATATTTATAGAACAGCGTATACTAAATGAGGCAAGGGTGTAGAGCTAAGTTCAAGCTATTTTTAAGGCATGATGAATGGGTTTTTTTATTTAAGGAAAAAACTTTTACATATGTAATTTTGGTGATCCAAGATGAGTTTTAAGGGATAAAATTATTGACTACAGGAGAACTTTAATATTTGATACAACCCAATAAATGAATTAAACTTACCTTTGGGGATTTAAGACAGGTAGGAGGTTATCCTAACTTTAAGATGTTATTTACCATGATTTTTAAGAACATTATTTTCAGGAATATAAATATTATCTTAAATAAAAGACTAAATTCAATCTGTTCATCATATAAAGCGATCGAGTCTCCTCAGAAAACTTGGACTAAACCGCTCAATTCATATGGATTAGTTTTACGATATCTTTATGAACTTTTTGAAGCATCAAAGTGTTAGATGCGTGTGAACTAAAGTCTTACGGATTTGAAACGATATGAGGGTGAGAAATTAATGATAGAAATTTCATTTTTGAGTGAAAAAAGATAGGAAAAAAGATAAGAAAATTCTTAAGAAAAGTTTTGGGGGATACAAAATGTTCTTATCTTTTTAAATAAGTTTCTAAAATAAGCAGAAAATAGCAGTTAAGAAGAATTTTATTATTAAGAATGTTTTGTGAATCTGGCCCCAGATTCTCCACTAATAGGGGTCCAGATTTGGTTGTTCATCTGCCTATATTATATTTAATACAATGCCAGTGAATTATCATCCCCTCTTACCTGGAAAGAAGCTCTGTATCCCATTAGCTTGTAACTTCTTCAGCAGTATCGGACAGATGCCTGGCACCTGACTGATGGGGATGAGGTTATTCTTCATGTCCCTCTGAATGACGTCAGGCTGTGCCAACCACTGAGGTAATACTCTTCTGACCTGCAATAGCACAAAAACAGTTCTTTACAAAGACATTACCCTCAATACAGTTTCATTCAGAACTTTTTTTATAAGTGCTACCTTTTGCACGGTCTTCTCTTTGAACCCACCCAGGATGTGGAAGGCGCTCTGGGAAGTGTTGTTTTCTGCTTCTGCTTGGAACTGACCGATCTGAGGGTCCACAGCTTTTTCAGTCTTCTTACTTTCCTCTGGGTCACTTTCACTTGTTTCTGTGATTTCCACAGACTTCCCATGATTCAACTCATTATCTCCTATAATGAATGATAGTTTTCTGTATAAAGCAATTTCCACAAAAACAGTACAGGATAGAGTTCGAAACTCTTAATAAAGTCATTTTTCCCCCCAACAAATGCTCAGTTAAAGGAGATGATTAAGTTAAAAAAAAAAAAAAAAATTTTTTGCCCATATCAGAAATTAAATTTAAATGCCACAAGCTATTTTATTTACTGATAATTTTATATGAGGTTTGCAATTTTTGTAACCCTTGCCTGCCACCAAAATTAGTCTTTAAAACAGTTGACCTGATTTTAAGATCCTGATTATATTTTATAGCAATAAATGTTTAAATAAAGATATTGACAAATAAATAATATGCAAAAACAACAACAAAAACAATATGCTAGAATTGGTAACAGGGTTGTAAATTTCCTTGCTAGTTGTTTTGGAAATGCTGATTTGTAGTCACTAAAATATGTGTATTTTATTTAAATAAGAAAAAAAAAAAAAAAATTCTTACAATAACTTTGTAGACTGGGTTGAATGCTTGAAAGCTTGATAAATGCAGCCAACACTAAATGTGTGTAAAGATTGAGAAAATTGAATATTATTTACTTGTCTTATTGATATGCTGCAAAAAAATAAATAAATTGATATTCCAAATGATTTTACTTCTTGGGTACCACAATTTTATGTATGTTCCATTTATTAATGGGGGGGAAGTCAACTGCAGGAACAGGGTTGTACAAAAATGTGGTAAGCTAAATATAATATTTTGGCATATCATACGGAAATTTTTGCAATGTCATATTCATCATTTTCATTTTAAATACTAGACAATAGTTTATCAAACATATTTAATCATTCTCTCTCTAAGCAACATGGAATGCCTTTATTGTTTTACGAAAAGTAATGGAATACCAATTTGTAATTTTGTACCCTATTTGTGCTAAAAAGTGGCAAAACGTATTAAGCCCAACAAATCAACGAGCTTGACTAGTTTCATTTAAAAACAATCAAACATAGTAGTAAGCCAGCATTACCTGTATTCACGCTCTCATTTTCATTGGACAATATTTTGTGTTTTTTCTTCTTTTTAGTTGAACTTGCAGCTTCATCATCCAGACTTGTTTTTTTAACATTTTCACTCTTCTTTGCTTTACGCTGCACTCCCTCAGTCTCTTGCCGTTCACGTTTTCTTTTCTTTGGTTCTTTCTCCCCCTGATGGTCTTCATCTTCATCAGCCGTGTTTGAGACGCTCTGCTGTTCTCTGGCTTTGACCTGCTCCTGAAGTTTAGCCAGCAAAGCTCTGGATCGAGACTCTCTGTTAGATTCACTGTCCTCCTCCTCCCCTAAATACCTGATCACATACAACACATCAATAGACAGGGTGTCACATGGGATGATGGGCTGTTGACAAATAACATGAACTTCTTTTGGGGTCATTCCGTGTCATCTCAACCAGAGGTCCCCGGCTCAAATTTTTTATTTATGAACACAATAACTATCAGCTGTTTAAAATTTTACCTATGAAAATGGGTAAAATTCAACAATTTGCACATGGAGTCCCAATATATTTGGGACTGAACCATATGGGGCCTTAAAAATGAAGATTCCAAAAGAAAAGTTTATTAAGAATGAGAATCTAGAAGGATATAAATATATCTTGAATACTTTTAGAGTTACAGGCATGCAAACTTTGGAAAAATAATATTTATTGCACTCATACAGGTGTATTCTATGCAATTGAGCTGATAGAGAAAAAAAAAGGAGATTCATTTCTAGTTTTAACATTATTTGTTTTTAGATATTCCTCTTTAAAAGAAAAAAGTATCAGCATCGTGCAAAGTGTTACGGGCGTCCAAACTTGGCAAAAAACACAAGAAGTGCTAATAGATTTTACTAATAGACCTACCAATCTCTGTGTAAAAATAAAATAATAATGCCGCCATCTTTCTAAAGTCATTTTTACACCCCTCTAAATTGACTCAAAATCTTAAGTAAAAATTGTCAGTTTGACCCTTCTTTACAAAATAGTGTATTACTCAGTAAATATACATCTGTGACATTTAATATTTTGGCTTTCATCACTTTTATTGTTTGTCTTTGAACAGAAAAAATATTAACAAAATAAAACATTTTAGCAAGGGAAGTTTCCGAAATTTGTTTGATTTGACACGGAATAACCCTTTTTTTCAACATGTAGATTTTAGGTTAAATTATATCAACGTAAAAGTGAAACTGCATATTTTATGTTTATTTACTGTTTTATATTTTATGTTTTATTTTAATGTGTATATTTTTCATTATTTTAATCGCCAATTTACTTAAATAACTCTGCAATGAGATCATTTAAGAATATAAATACTTCGTGGAAGCCAAATAATTATACAATAATACAGTCGATAATTATACAGTAATTTGAAGGAAGTGTTTTTAAGTCATTTCAGATGAAATGTGAGATAAACGGAGAATTATATGCCAGACTATACAACTAACAGTGATGTAATCTGAAGTGAGAGCTAAATGAGAGTAATATTTAAGTTAACTGGTCAAATAACTTATTCTAAGAAGTTCTGTGTCAGTTAACTAAATGAGCAGCAAACAACAGATACTGTAATATATGCATAACGTTACCTGTTTATCATAAATAGCGCCATTATAGTGACTTCTGGCTCGTGTCAGCGCCACGTAGACCTTTATTTGACTCACTTAAAAATTATAATGACTGCATGTATTCATGTACAGCTTTCATAAATGAAAAAATAAACAGTACAGTGTAGAGTTCAGTTGACCATGTGGGTTCCTCCCGAGTACTGTTTGGCAGTCGCGAAGTGATGACGTAGAGAATGCTCACAGAAATTACAGGAGAATAGAAGGGCAAAGAAAAAAAGATTAGAATGGCAATCGTTATGATGCCAATCATGCCATCTCTGATGATACTGGTTGCTGGTTTCCATATGTTGATGGTCTAGACGTCGTTTTTAATTATGTGTCAATAATTTTTCTATTCTAAATCTTCGATGTTTATCATTATTTACACATATAGATCTAGGTGTTGTCACGTGGAACCATCCAACGACTGATACGACAGACCAATCACATTTTGTTTGTGATTAATGAGTGGATCAGTATTTTTTCAGTCATTTTTGTTAATTACTGGAGTTTATGAATGTCTGCCGATATACCAATAAACAATCGTTTTAAAACTGAATGCGGTCGAAAGACAGGGGCTTTGGTGCGGCTCCTGATCTCCTGATCCGCCTAGCGCCCCCTGGAGGAAGAAGCAACACACATACATAACAGTCAATAGTATCAGAACGCCAGATGGCAGGGTTTATTCTTTTCCTTGGACTAATGTCTTGTCAAATGAATGAACCACAGAAACTTATGACTCAATTTACACTCAACACTGAACTAGACAGGAGTGTTTCCCAAAAGCATCGTTAGCCAACTATTGTCGCAAGTTCCGACTCGTTATCAATAGATCAAACTACATCGCAAAAGTTGGAACCATCGGTTGGAACGAGCTGTAGTTAGAACCAGATTTCTTGTTTGTATGACGTGTGGACTTAATTTGTCTTTATCTTGAGCAAAGGTGACATTCAGTACGATTTACATCTTTCATTTCGAATATAAATTTCATTCACAGTTTGTCAAGAGATTTAAACGCAGGCATGTAAGAAGGAGCCAATGATTGATTAATAAGGAAATAAAGCAAAATAACTGAGGGGAAAAAAAAGGATTATTAGTCCTCAGATCAGATGCCAATGCCAGTAATTTTAGCAAGAAAAAAAAAACTTAATTTAAAAAAATCTTAAACAATATCTTGTATTGACAATGCATGAGTCCAGCTCTCTGTAAAGTCTCCTCCAGCACATCCCAAAGACTTTCAGGGAATTTAAGATCTGGACTCAGAGGAGCCGATTCATGTGTGAAAATTATTCTTCATGATCCTCACAACCATTCTTTCACAATCTGAGCCTGGTGAATCTGCACATTATCATCCTGGAATATGGCCAAGATGTTTCTTCCTACATGAATGTTTAAGAAATGAAAAGCTACACACTCCATCAATTAGGATTAGAACTGTTGCCAAACATATAACATGGATAGAAACATAATAACTGCAATAATGTATATACATATACACACACATATATATGTATATATATATATATATATAAATACACAGAATATATGTATAAATGTGTATATAAGTATACACTGACACGCACAGATATATATATATATATATATAGTCAATTTTAATATATTGTAATATTATAATACAAATAAAGTGTATAATAAATCAATACAATGACACCTTTTAAACACATTTCATTTATTACATACAGATTCTACACCAGTGAGCGTTTTGTGTAGCTCAAGTATTTCCAAAAGAGAAGTGCCTCCAAATTCATTCAAGGCCACCAAGCAATCATGGCTGTTTCAACATTAGACATAAAAAATAAGAACAATCCCCAGTCTCTCATATAAAACACCTTTCCACAAAGAGCAACGTGGATACACACCTAAAATTCACCCCACATAATACAAACTACACCTTATAACTCTTAGTATCATAGTGAAAAAGTGTAAGATGCACCTGTGTATATTAACAACAGCCTTAATGCCTCGATTTACACATTTGCATTTATGGGATGAAATGCTGAGGAGGCAAACGGAGGATGACAGGTGCAATGAAAATCTGTGCAGCAAAAGTTTGTGTTTCATGGGTTGGGACTGAATTTGAACATACTATATTGCATTTAATCAGAGATTGAGTGGATGTTGTGAACAGCAGAGATAACAGCATCTTGGTACTCGAGCTGCCTGTTTAAACATAATAAAGGGAATGTGCAGTGTTCATTGATAGCTAGAAAACAAATATTACATTGAATAGTAACATTCTATTACAGTTGTGTGCAATATAATCCAGCATCAATTGGATTTAACATTCAGCTGTATAATATGAGCCCATAAATGAAAAACATCACAAGATCGTATTAAATACTGTACACTAGCACTGCTCTTCCATAAACACGGTGCATGAGATCAGGTGTTGCTTATACAATATTTCGAGCTTTTGTCTGCTTGCTTTTCATTGGCTTTCATGCTAAACATGATTATTAGGGAAATAATTGGAGCAACTCTAATTATGGGTCAAACATTTTTTTTTAAGGTAATTCAACATGGATAATTAAAAAAGTTATTGAAAAATATTAGGCCTATATATTATTTCAAAAATTGCAATACATTCAGGGTTTCACAGGCATATTTTCAAATGAAAATTTGACAATTTGATGCTTTCCTTATTTAGTTGTGCAAATGTAACATACATATAGCTATAATGATGAATCTGACAGAAATAACCAGTCCAGGTCACGGTTAAGACCATTACGATTTTTCATTGTAACATACATTATTTTCATAAAAATTAAGCATGTTTACAGGAACAAGACTGCAAAATAAATCTATAATGTATTGAATTTATGCTGATTTAAAAAAAAAAAAAAAGGACAGTAAAAAACTATCATTAGTTTATTATTTTAACATTATAGTAATAAGAATTTAGATGGAAAATATTTGTCATGAAATTGACGTGTTACAATTCAAAAATATTAATGGTGCTTCGTTTTCTTTAGCATTTGGGGTGAAATGTTAACTGGATATATCTTCATGAAGGGAAAGTATAAACGTAGAAGTATTTTCACAGCCCAAAGAAATGTTGGCTGATAACCTTTTGTGTGTTTTGAGAGATAAAATCAACTTATTAAATATGTTTTATTTATAATCAATTGTTGGGACAGGATGTTTCCTGTTTTTCATTATGATGTGTTATCTCTGCCAGATCTGAGCTATATAAAACTGCCTGGTATACCATGATAGTAGAAATGCCATCGGTGACCAGATGGAGAATAATACAAACATTTGATAATGGTGGAAATAATTCTTTAAGCTCATTGTCATAATAGAAAACATTTCAACATTTTTGCTAAGCAACACCCCAGTTCAGTTTTCTGTTGATGTGGACGAGACACAGGACAGAAGTGAAGTTTGACAGCATCAGAATGATCTGAGGTAGCAAAAGATGTCACAAATAAAACGTTTACCCAGAGATAGACAGCCAAAGGCCATAAATGTGCTTCATTCTTCAATATATTACACTCAGTATACAGCATTTTATTATGTCGAGCTCAAATCTTTTAGGGGGCGAAAGTACTGGTGTGGTTTCAGACGCTATTCTCTCAGCGTTTATCATGACGGCCTTTAAGGTGGAAGGGCGCCGAGACAAACGGGTCACCAGAAGCCACATCAGACGTCAGATTGTGATGATGCTCGCCGCTCGGTTTGTGTTCAGGCTCTGTGTTAACGGGTCCTTCATAGTGTCTGGAATACTTCGAAAGTGCCTGGGGTCGAAAGGGCAGAGGCGTCACCTGGCCGAGGATGCTCTCGTCAAGGGAAGAACCTGGATGGGGGTGTAAATATCCCGGCTGGGTCACTGGATTGGTGTAAACCTTTCCAGAAATTTCCTTCTTCCTACCAAAGGGGGCCTGGAGGAAAATATCAGGCTGTTGAAGCTGAACCGGGGGACGAGCAAAAGGCGCATTGGAGAATACATCTCCATCGCTGTCCCCGTCTTGTCCGATCCGAAATGGAGCTTTGGAGAAGACATCGACGCTTGGATCCGCACCTGGATGTTGGGCTTGGGACACCAGCGGTGGCGAGTGGTTCTGAGCGTGGACTGAAACCAGAGAGGACTGGTTTTCAACCGGTACCTCGGATTCGGAGGACATCTGGAGGTTTCTCAAAGATGCGGGGCTTTGCTCATCATCGTCATCCGAGTCTTGAAGTAATGGTCTGGAGCCACTGCAGTCCAAACTTGGAGTTTCTTCGCCACTCACCTGTGACCGCCCCTCTTCTTTTTCTCCATCGTCTTCATCACTGGAATGAAAACAGTCCTCAACGGGGTTCTCAACACCTTCTCCATCTAACAGCATTCCATATCCATCATGCTTCCTTCTGGCTTCTGCAAAACAAAAAAACGCGAAAAGAAAATTGATAGTTGGTGACGTTTTCAATAGCAGGAGAATCATTATGAACAATCAGTGATTGTGACCAAAAAGTATTTTGTAGTTTTATAGAACTACAGAATTAAAAACATCGTTGAAACAACCAGAATCTTTTATTGTTGCAGCCTGTATCGGGACAACGACAACACTGTTCCTCTACTGGACAGTTCACCTAAAAATGAAAATTCTGTATCATTTACTCACCCTCATGACTTGCTTACTCCCGCTGACCACAAAAGGAGGCATTCATTCATTTTTTGAATGAATGCGGACTGGAGAGTTCAAGTTTCAAAAAGGAAGTAAGTCTACTGAAGGCATACAGTCACTTTGTGTGAGCAACAGACTGTTTAAGCCAAGTTTAAGTCATTATTCCATGAAAATCTGGACATCCAATTAGGACAACAAGTGCATGAGAGAAGTAGAGATGTCAATCATTATTTTGAGTCAGATCTTTTCAATTGGCTGATCCAGTTCACAAAACCAGTCTGAATGATTAGTTCACAAATGAGTTCATCTCATTGCCTCAAAGAACCAGTCAGAGCAGTTCAAGAGTTAACAGCCCACTGAAGAGGAAGAATATTTTTTGTTCTCTTGGTCACAAATAGCTATCATATTACTTTAGAAGACAAAGCTTGAAGGTCCAGTCTCCATACATTGTAATTCAATAATAATAATAATAAAAACAGGATTGCTGAAATTTTCTCCTTTTGTGCTCCAAGTTTGAAACCACATGATGGCATGGAATGATGATAGAATTAACATTTTTGGGTGAATCATCCATCAAGATGATTGATTGAATCGGTGTTCAAAAGCGTTTAAGGGTTAGTGTCATTATTTACTCACCCCTGTGTCATTTCAAACCTGTATGACATTCTTCTGGGAAACACAAAAGACTTTTGAAGAATGTTGGTGACCATTGACTTCCATTGAATGGACAAAAACGAGCACTGAGACATTTCTCAAAATGTTCCACAGAAGACAAAAAGTCATACAGATTTGGCAAAACCTGAGCGAGCAAATGATAACAGAATTTACTATGTTTTGGTAATAAAAACATGATTTAGTAGCACTCCATTATACAAGATGGATACACAATGAAGCAATAGAGTAATACAGGACAAATAAAGCACATTCTACTACAGTATATCCACAGAAATACTATTGACCAACACCACAGGAAATACCACGAACAGTCAAGAAGAGCTACCACTGACATACAGCAACCTTGTTTCCACAAACTGTCATTTAATTGTCTATTAGCCCTTCATTTGATCACATTTCCAAGAAATGCCAAGTCAGAACTTATAAGTTCATAAACTAACTGGAAGAACTACTACTTTATTTAAAGGGCTGTCAAGATAACAGGCAGGTTTAGTGTGTGAGAAATATACACACATTGACAGCTCACATTTGTTTTTTGAAAGGTGTGTTAGCAACAGACAAGGTTAAAGGGATAATTAACCCCAAAAATTAAATTTCTGTCATTAATTACTCACCCTCATGCCATTCACCTTCGGAACAAAAATAAAGATATTTTTGATGACATCCGAGAGCTTTCTGACCCTCTATTGACAGCACGCAACTACCACTTTCAAGGCCCAGAAAGGTAGTAAAGACATCGTTAAAATAGTCCTGTGACAACAGTGGTTCAACCTTAATGTTATAAAGTGACGAGAATACTTTTTGTGAAAAAACAGACAAAAATAATGTCAGTCTCTGACGCTGTTCACATTGTAGACACAGTGCAGCGCTTCCGGGTTGTACGTCAGAACACCGGCTCAGTATTGGCCAGATCCTGTCTCAACACCAAACGCATGCATCATGGTGCTCACGTGAACAGCGGCAGAGACTTGCATGGAAGAGAAGAAATTGTTGAATAAAGTTGTTATTTTTGTTTTTGTTTGCGCATAAAAAGAATTCTCGTCGCTTCATAACATTAAGGTTGAACCACTGTAGTCACATGGACTATTTCAACAATGTCTTTACTACCTTTCTGGGCCTTGAAAGTTGCAATGACGCTGCTGCCTATAGGGGGTCAGAAAGCTCTGATTTTATAAAACAATATCTTAATTTGTGTTCTGATGATGAACGAAGGTCTTCCAGGTTTGGAATGACATGAGGGCGAGTAATTAATGACAGAATTTTCAGAGTTTTTGGGTGAACTAACCCTTCACTCACCAGTGCTGAAGTTATAAAATGAATACACGAATTTCCATTATTGAGAGTGATGGAAACAAGTAGGTTACAAAAAACACAATGACTGAACTGAGATCAGAGCAGAGACATGATGTAAGTCTTACCTTCAGGATGAAGTAAATGGTTGGCATTAAACTCAGGATTAATACAGCAGTGCACACTAAGATTTAGTTCAAATATTAGTGCTTACATCCTAACAAACTGCAGAGGCATTGACAGTGTTTATTACCAATGTAAAATGTGCTTTTGTTTGAATATATGTACAATAGCACTATGTACTGATGAGTTGCGATGCAAAATATATATATATGAGAAATGCCACTAAACCTAAAGCTTACACATCTGTGCAGAGATATTTATTGATTTGACAAAGATGAACATGTACAATGCAGCAGAAACTCTAAAAGGTCGCCTTAAAGGGCTAGTATGACCAAAAATGAAAATTCTGTCATCATTTACTCACCCTCAAGTTGTTCCAAATCTGTATGACTAACTTTTTTCTGTGGAAAATAAAAGAAGATATTTTTGTCCATACAAAGGAAGTCAATGGTCACCAAAACGGTTCGGTTCCCCAAGATTCTTCAAAATGTCTCAAGTATTTCACAGAAGAAAGAATGTCATACAGGTTTGGAATGGCATGAGTGTGAGTAAACAATGAAAACTTACATTTTGCAGAAAATTAAAACATTTAAAATAGCCTTTTAAATGCATTGATAATAATAACTGGCATCAAGTTGGCATGCGCATGTAAAGCTAACCGTCAATCTCTCACTGAGCAATGGCTAAACTGAAAAGGACAGAAATAAAGAAATAAGGACAAAGTGCCTAAGGATTCATTTAAATAGCACATTCATCAGTTCAAAAGGTGCAGAACAGGAATGACCCATGTAGTGTTAAAAGGATGGTTCGGAGTAAAATCAACCTAGGGTCCTTTGCACCATGACCTCGAGCCAAACACCCCCCAGAAGCCTTTTTTCCCTTGGTCGAACATTATTAAAGTTAGAGCTTATTTAGAGATATCAGCCGAATGGCTTAGTGCAGGCGCTAATGGATCCAAGGATGTATCTCGTACATTACTCCACTAATAATGCCCAGAATGGAACCAAACTTCTACAGTCGTACAAATAGGTTCTGTACTCATAAAACGAGGCATTGGAAAGTTTGTAAGTACATCAGGAGTTTATTTAAATAACACTTGCCTGACGGCTCATGCTACTGCTAACCTGGACGTCGAGGTCACTTACGTGATTTGGGAAAAGCACGTAAAAGTTCTGGAAGAAAGCGATGCATAAGGATATAGTGTAATAATTGAATAATGTTCGACCAAGGGAAAAAAGGCTTCTGGGGGGGGTGTTTGGCTCGAGGTCATGGTGCAAAGGACCTTAGGTTGATTTTACTCCGAACCATCCCTTTAAGAGTCACATATCACACAAAGCAACGTTTAAATCTGGCCAAGAAAAGAAAAAGAGTGAAAGAAAAGTGATGCAATTTATGATCAGTAATAAAATTAACTCAGAATGAAGCTAATTAACAAAGCCCAGCGAGGGATAGATACTTGTGCGTGATCAAATAAAAAATAATTATTTCATCAGTCTCCTCTAAACTGCCATCATGTAATTCGTCCAAGCCATAATGCATGAGTCCATTAATGCAGAAGTATAACATGTTTCTGATCTACATTAACAAAGACTAAGACACAGCTATCTGTTCCCATTGACACTTTTATTTAATATCCTCCTTTTCAGAATTTCCATTGTTGCATAAAAACAGAAGGAATACGGCGCTCGATAACATGAGGAAAAAAGGATAACACGATGGCATTCCAGTATAGATAAGACTTTTTTTGTTGTTGTCATTATTTTCTCCTGACATGGGCTGTGATACACGCTACAACACAACAAAGACTTCAACGTCAGACTACTTAGCCACACCGCTAGGTGCACATCTAAGATCTAATATGAGCACTACAGTCAGATTGCATAGGTCAGCCACATTAAAACAAGCAAAGGGAGGAAAAAGAAACGAGAAACTAACATAATATTGCCAACACACTCTCATGGTAATTTGTGACCATTTTACCTTTTGGCTAAATCCAAAGAATTCATACAATCTCATTCGTAGGCTTTTGTACAATATGCTTACGTCCCAATGATGGTTAGGTTTAAAGGTGGGATTAAGGGTCGGCCTTCATGCTTTTTAAAAATATTTCTAAAAATCACACCATATGAATCACACCGTACAAATTCCCACGAAACCGCCACCTCGTAAAATAGTTACGTATTCTCATGAGATCGTGTTCAATATTACACAACAATGTTCTACCGATGCAACATTTGCACAAGCTTCGGACAAAACAATCACTCAAAATAAAACAGTGCTCTTGGCATTTAACAAAAAAACACTGAAGTACACTATAATGTTTACATCTCAAAAGAAATAGTGTATTGTTACTGCTTCCGCACATCTAATTTATGAAAATTCAAACATCATACATATACATACAGACATGTTTTCTTACATTGAGCTCTGTTTAATATTTGATATGTGTCGGTAAAATGTGACTTTGTGGAGATTCGTCAAGGGTCGGTGTCGGCATGTCTGATACGTGCTGCCCGGACACCGATGTGACGACAGCTTTAGGATCATGATAGATCGATATATAGGCCAATATCTGACCATTCTGAGATATTGACATTTGCTGAAAAGTTAACTTGAAGGATGAGAAGCAATTTTTGCTGTCAACTTTTTAGTGAATTTAGTGCACCTGGAGGTAAATAAGTATTTATTTAATTTCAGTAATTAAATCATTTCCTTATGTCTCAATTTATATTACTATCAGCTTTATATCACTCTAAAAGAAAATAAAGGTTCTGAAAGGGGGTTCAGAATCACTGATGTAATATACATGACTTTTCCAGGCCCAGAAAACACAACTTTAAAATCTCCAGGTTTTTCATGACTGAGAACCCTGTCAAATTCAGAATTGCTTGTTGAAAAGCACAATTACTTGTTTAGGTTCAATTTTTTGATGTAACTGGATGAAACACTGTGTGTTTTACTCAAATCTCTCATTTCTGGTAAATGTCACATGGCAGACGAAACCTCAGGAGGAGCAGACCGTCATAGGCTCCGTCCAAACACATTTACTCAGTTAACTTAGAAAATAAACACATATCTGTCTCATTGAAATTTTAAGAGATTAAGATTCAAAATAGAGGTTATTTGAGAAGGTAATGGATACAAATAAAAAGCTGCCCACAGGCACAGCTCATGAGGTTTTGGAACAGCTTATATTTAGCATTTAGAGCTTGATGGATGAAATGTTGCTGAACACTGAGTTTCTTCAGAACCACAGAACTCTGATAGTCGCTATGTTCAAGTTTATCCGAAACAGGCAAAATGTGACAAAAGAGAATCCAACTGACAGAAAAGCTCATTTTACAACTTTGTGCTCTAATATACAGATAAATAATCTTTATCTTATAATATTTATCTTGAGAATAATACAGTTTTTACATTCATCCTATACCATCACGGCCTAAAACCCTCATGTAGGTTTCCTTTTCATTTATCCTTTATGTGTCTTTAAAGGGGACAATGCATAACTGGATCGAAATTCTAAATATTAAATTTACACTATAGGGGTAGTACAGGGCATAAGAGGTTTTCCACGCATGTCAGATATAGCAAAAAGCAAAGAAAAAGAAGCATGGGTTATGAATGAACAAGAGAGACAAAAATGAAGGAGATGAGACAGAATGACAGAAAAAATAAACGATGGGATCAAAGAACATCACAGAGGAATGAAATCCAAGATGATTAATACTGTGAAAGATTATAACAACTGCAAAGGGAAACGTTCATTTACAGCATCTGTGATGTTGATCTGTCTAGAACTTTGCAGGATAATCTAAATCTAATGTAAACACGGAAGGGAAAACTTTAAATGCAACTTTCTGAGGGCCAAAACATACTCTGCAGAAGTATGTGAATGCTCACAGTTCTAGCTACTTAAGGTAACTATCACCTTGTTGAGGACTATGGTTTGTTTCCACCTGAACACTTGCAATGTTAGACTTCTAACATGTTAGGCATTGCTAGCATGTTGTTAGCATGTTCTACACTACCATTCAAAAGTTAGGGGCAGAATGATTTTTTTTTTTTTAAATAAATAAATTATTCAGTAATGATCCATTTACTTGATCAAGTGTCAGTAAAGATTTCCATTTCCATTTCCACTGTTCTCTGAAGTTTCTATTCACCAAAAAATCCTGAAAACATATATCATGGTTTCCCTAAAATCAATAATAGTTGATTTCATACTAGTAATTCTTATTTTATATGTTCATACAAATATAAAGATATATTTAAATAAAACGGTAACACTTTACAATAAGGTCACATTCATTAACATTAATGTATTAACTAACATGTATTAACAATGAGTAATACGTTTGTTACAGTATTTATTATTCTTTGTTGATGTTAGTTAATAAAAATAGTCGTTCATTGTTTGTTCATGTTAGTTCACACTGCATTAATGTTAACAAACAACTTTTAATTTTAATTACGTATTAGTAAATGGCGAAATAAACATTAACTAAGATTAATAAATGCTGTAGAAGTATTGGTCAGTAGTTCATGTTAACTAAAGTAGTTTAATGAAACCTTATTGTAAAGTGTTACTAATAAAACTTCTCAAATATTAAAAAAAAATTTTGGTATAAAACTAGTTTAGCTGGAATACATAATTTGACATTTCAAAGAATTTTTTTTTTTTAAATTAACTAAATTAATGTAATTTGGAGGTTAGTGTAACATGTTAATAACACATATTTCATAGCTAGCATGTTGTAGCTGGTTGTTAAGAGTGTACAGGGTGGCCAAGCATTCATGTCTATGTTTATATACTTATGTAGAGTATGCTTACGCCCGTAATGGCTCAATTTCTTATAATTTGCTTTAGTCCTTGCTTTAGTTTAGTCTAATTATTTCTGCAACATCATCTTTTTGAGATGTTAAACCCTAACCCCTTACTTGCTCTCTTTTCTTTTGTATTGTCTGTCTGCCACTGTATAACCAGCATAAAACGTTACATACTAAACTGAATAAAACTGGAAAAGGCATTATATGCTCCAATACCTAGAATGATTGGTGGGCTGACCACATGAATAATCAGAGGAATCAAAATGTCCCTGTTGTAGTTTTGCATGATTCAACCGTTCACATTATTCTAAAAATAAATGATTGTTTTAATAAAATATTTAGTAAAATGTAAACTTTTCTCTAGATCGTCACAGTCGGGCGGAAACCTTGTATCCCCATATTTAGTCATTTTTATTTTTATCCTTTACGTCTATATCTGTGGGTTTTGCAAATATTTATCCAATGAAAAGTATTAAGAAGAGCTTGTGACTAAACCTCTAAACGCATTGGATCCTCGAACTCATAACTCCATCCGCACACATTTTGGACCGTCTTGTTTGCAATGCAAGGGTAATAAAGAACTGGTTGTTTGCTTTGAATAAGTACAGCATTTTATATATGCATAAAGGCAAATGATTTGAGAATCGGAGAAGAGTGTCTTAGCCTAGCATTTATCGTCGAGTCATAGCCAATACTGTATAAAATAGATTGTTTGTAGCACTTTATCTGTTATAACATGAGATTTTGGCCACATGACTGTACGCCCACATAGCTACAGTAAACTTTATAACCTGTTAAGTTGATGTATTCATGTAAACACAGTCAGTAATGTTTTAAGTGAACGTAAACAGTTGAGAAAGAAAACACGTGTAACAGTATAATAGATATGTGCGTCAGGTCATAAAGTGACAGCAGCCTATTATTCTTGCTGCCAAATTATGAGATAATATAAAAAATATCTATATGGCAGTTTTTTCCTCATGCTGAGTGGCTATTAAAGGTGAACTAAGTAACTTTTTTACCTTAACCGAACAGCTTCGGAGTCATTGGAATAGTTATATGACTTTTTTCGGGTTGAATGGTGGTCGTCTCGCACCCCCCAAGCGCCTGTGAGCCGAAAAACCACCCTTGCAACTTTGGGCCAGCGGAAGTATCGCGTGATATCAGGTCTCACGATGTAACGAATTGCTTTACGGCAAAAAAATCTGCTAAAATTCTGTCATTATTGCGCTCCCTCACGCTGTTCGAACCCGAATGAAGACGACGTTTTAAAGAATGTCCCATCTGCTTTGATGTCGTTGATCTACTAGCCTCTGGTATCAGAGAGTCGCCAACGAGTTTTTCGGCAGTGTTGTCAAATATCTATTCCGAAGCTGTAGGGGGAGCTCTATAGAGAAACCTGCGAGCAAAAAGCGAGAATACAGCGAAGAAATTCCCGAAACAGCATAGCCCTGCTTTAACTTTGGAAAACCACTAGCCACCGTGGCTGGTGAGCAAAAAAGTTAATATCACTGAGCAGAACACATGCGTGTCTGACCATTTATAATGCTACAATATATATTATTTAAAAGAGTGTTTTTTTGTCATTTTTTTTAAAAGAGCCGTTTTTGGAAAAAGATGAATAAGAGGTTTCCGCCCGACAGCAACGAAAATCTAGAGGTGCTTGATCAGACGAACATCCTCATCACAATACTACGGTGTTGTCGGTTGTCTTCCAGACTGTCAAAGTGTTTGTGTGATTGACTGTCATTGTGAGTTTTAGCAAGTTACTAAGTTAGCAGTTGTTAGGGTTTTCTGGGTGGTTGCTAGGAAGTTGGCAGGCTAACGTTTAACCAGCCAATCAAATCCCAATTAATTAATTCAAATTCTGTCACAAGTTTCCCTCTGTTCAATTTTTACTTCACATGACAGAGGGCCATTTCATGATGTCTTCAAAGAACCATATCCAAATGTGTTCACCATGTTCACATTTTGACTTTTGGTTTGTTATAATTGAGATGTTTGTTTTGGGAGTTGAAAGAAAGCATCATTGGTTGCTATTTGACATCCTGAAGAATGAAGCATAAATCAATGATAGAGTCATGAGAATGTTTATGGATCAGCAGAAGAGAGACAAAGAGCAAATGAGAAAAGAATGGCAAAGGAAAATGTGCACAAGGTTTATGGGATTTCTTAAGGTTGAGGTTTCTAAACTCTCGCTATATTTTTAAGAATTGCACGCTGCCCTCTCCCTCTCTCTCTATTCATCTGCCTCTCTTTCTGTTTCCTCTATAAGTCGATGAGTTGGTCCACCAGCAGAAGAGAGCGTGCCAGCGAGGGCAGACTGGTCTCAGAACTGCCACTGTTGCTGCGAGAATGACCACCTAGAACATGCCGGAAAGAGGAAAAGAGAAAGAGTGGAGAGAGAGAGAGCGAGAGAGAGAGCGAGAGAGAGAGAGAGAGAGAGAGAGAGAGAGAGAGAGAGAGAGAGAGATGTGAGGAATGAGAAGTGTGAGAAAGAATGAGGATGAAAAGAAGATAAGACGTTGACGGAGGGTGAGTGAAGAATGAGGGGTGAGAAAAGAAAGGAGGAAAGAGAAAAAGCAAAAACCAGATGAATAGCAGGAAAGAGAAAGCATAAAACGCTAAAAGATAACAGATCAGAATCGAAGTGAAATATTTTAAAGAGGATGGCTAGAAAGTAAAACGAAACCCCAAAAAGCCTAGATAATACTTTATTTTTATGGTCCCCTTTTGACATTCTACTAACTATAAGTAAAGTTGCACCTACATGTTAACTAACTCTCATTGGAGTATTAGTAGAGTATTAGTAGACTGTCTGCTACTTTATTTTGATGCTCCTCAACAGACATTCTACTGACTATAAGTAAAGTTGCACCTACATGTTAACTAACTCTCATTGGAGTATTAGTAGAGTATTAGTAGACTGTCTGCTACTTTATTTTGATGCTCCTCAACAGACATTCTACTGACTATAAGTAACATTGCAAGTGCATGTCCACTTATTCTAACCCAAACCTAACAATGTACTAATACTCTACTAACACTCTAATGAGAGTTAGTTGACATGCATGTAGTTGCAACGCTACTTATAGTAAAAAAAAATAAAGAGAAACCAAAGTCTAAAGTCTTGGAGAATTACAGTATATTTAGCTGTAATGCTACTTTATATTAAATCTAAAATGTAAACTATGACCATACAGTATTGACAACCACATACTTGAAATATCATAAAATCCATGTCCAATTTCACCACAAAACTAAAAGAAATGTAATATCAATTATATTTTGCATTAAGAAAATTAAGCCATTTTTAAGAATATATATTGGGGTCAATAAGATTCTTTTTTTTTTTTTATGTTTTAGAAATTCTTAATTTTTAATGTTTTATTTTATTCCTGTGATCAAAGCTGAATTTTCAGCATCATTACTCCAGTCTTCACTGTCACATGATACTTCAGCAATCATTCTAATATGCTGATTTGCAGCTCAAGAAACATTTATCAATCTTGAAAACAGTAGTGCTGCCTAATATATTTGTGAAAACCTATGATACATATTTTTTTCAGGATTCTTTAATAAATAAAAAGTTCAAACAACAGCATTTATTTGAAATATAACATTACAAATGTCTTTACTGTCACTTTTGAACTATTTAATGAAGAAAAGTATACTGAAGTATTAAGAATAAAAGTATTACTATTTCTTGAAAAAAATATTGACCCCAAAGTTTTGAATGGTAGTGTATACACAATAAATATAATGATTATTTATTTATAATGAATGTTAAAATTACTGTCTAAAAAAAAATCTGTATTTCAGAATTTAAGGTTTATTTATTTCTTTTTAATGAGAATAACCACTGACAATAATGGGGAAAATCTCAATAAGGAATTATATTAAGATACAAAGGTATTGAGAATTTTGGGGGGAAAAAACGTCCCAATGCCTTTTTAATTTATTGAAATATGACAGTGACATGTTTTTGAATGATTCACCCATTTAAAAATGACTGCGACAGGGCGAGGACAGTTCGCGATTGAGAATTTAAGCATGTGTCAAAGGACTATTTCCTTTTCTTTTGCATTCCTCAAAGTCAGGTCAATCAGCTTCTACTTATTTGTTCAACAACATCAAAAACACCAGTATCCCAGAACAATCTAAATCTACACTACCGCTTTCACTTTGATCACTCAAAAAGTTTGCAAACATATGCCTCCAACTTCAGAGTGAATTAGATGCAGTAAATAAAGCATGTGCTCTCTTCCAAAAACTTTTGCTGATATCCAAACTCCCTTACCTTGGCTGGAGCTTTTGGAGATAAGCACTGGAATTGGGTCAAACTGGTTATCGGAGCTTTGGTCCCCAGTCTCAGAGGACTGGAAGCTTGAGAGGGGAGAGGCTGCAGGAAGAGGTTAGTGCCACAGCAGACCAATGGAGAGGAAACAAAAAAAGAAAGATTAGGAAGAGTGTTAGAGAGGGAGGGAAAGAGTGATAACAGATAAGCAAGAACAGGTAGTTAATGCAAGCAAATAGACTTCCAGAAAAATAGTGCTTTAAGTGCTTAAAGGCAAGGTAAGCAATTTGTTCGAGAATTTTTTTGTTATGCTGGTTGAAAGTCTCTTCACCTCCTGATAGTGATCACTAAGTTGCGTGGTCTAAATGTATTAACATGTGCATCGTCTGTAGAAGGCATAGGACCATAAAATATTCGTCCAATCATTGCCCTCGTTCCAAATTAGGGCTGCACGATTATGATAAAAATCATAATTGTCGATTATTCCCTTGAAATTGTAATTGCGATTATTAATTACGATTATCACAATTTACATTGAATATATATATATAGGCATATTATAATACGTTTACACAAAAATTGTTAACACACACACAAGTACTGTCCCCCTTTAATTAACATACATATAAGAATATGACTAATAGTAAAAACTACTAATAAACATTAGGCCTATGCTAAAGCTATTAAATAGCAGTCCCAAACTAGTTTTTGTTAATACAATGTTGGTATGAGCCCCCACAGTCATTTATAAATATAAAAAATAACACAAAGTGAAAATAAAGTGGCATTTTGGGGTTAATATGGAAATGACAGTTACCATGGTGAATACACAATACTAACAAGAACTGTTAATGAAACATGGAAACTGCTCCTAAGCGAATAGAATGAAAATCATCTCTGCATGCAAATCTTTCTCAGCTAACACACGACGTAAATCAGTGCTAAACGAGCTAAATCAGTAACGTGATTTATTGGTATTTTACTTTTATTTCGTGACTTACTAATTTACAACGTAACGAAGTTGCGTGCTCATAGATTCCTTTGCACTTTATATACAGTGAAGCGATACACAGCGCGCGCCGCCGCATTTGCACGTGCAATTGAAGAGTGTGCGCTATGGTGTGCGCTATGACAGGAAAGGAACGTGAAAGACTTTTTATTTCAGCGTACACTTATGTCACTGCCTTGTGTTCCTATTGTGCTGGGTTTTCTTAAGTAGTCGTGATTCGCCTCTCATAACATAACATGCTCTAAACACACGCACGCAGAGTGGATTTTCTTTTGTAATCGCGGATTTGAACGATTACGTAATCGTGGCATCCGCAATCGTAATCACGATTAGAAATTCGATTAATTGTGCAGCCCTATTCCAAATGCAACGATACAATGTCCTACCTGCCTGTCAACGTGCACCTGTTCGCGCAGACATCACACATCAGTGCGTTTCATGCTATTCAGAGTTAGACAGACTTCAGTCACTGAGCACCGCAACCGAAACAGCAGACGCCTTTTACAGTTCCTACTCAACCAAAACAACAAGCTTAAGCTGCGTACACGCCATAGTAATTTGGAAGAGATGGAAACCCGTGACGTTACACTCGGAGCGGTTCGTGACTCAAACTTATGCATTTCAATGGCAACACTATCAACGCTGAAATGAATCTGCAGCAGTCAGGTGGTACAGGTCAGCGCTTTTTAAGTTGTTTATGTTCATTATTACTGTAATGTTATGTGCTGTGAGACATGAGATAGTTTAACACCGAAGGAGGTGTGGCTTTGGAGAAGCTCTGAAGGGAGGATGGGATCTTATGGTTTCAAAGCTAGCTCGCTATTGCTAGCCTCTCCGAAAACTGCCTACCCTACCTTTAATTTGTCAAGGCCTATTCTGAGCACAAATTTTCACCATTTCAGCTGGCAGTTTAGGCCAATTTTGTTTATTTGCTCAGTAAAAACAAAAACTTTTTATCACAGGCTGATTCAAATTGGTTTCTATTTGGTCTGCGTTTCATTGGGAAGCTCCACCCATTGGTCCAAAAAATCACACTCCACTGACTACATTGAAACATTAAATATATCCTGATTGGCTGTGATTGTGTCTTGTCACATACTTGCTTCTCATTGTCAATGCTTTATGTTGTATGTGTAAATGTTTTTGAAAGAAGTCTCTCACCAAGGCTGCATTTATTTATCTTCAAAAATACAGTAAAAACAGTAATATAGTGAAATATTATTACAATTAAATAACCGATTTCTATTTGAAAATATTTAAATTAAAATGTATTGGCAAAACTCTTCAGTGTCTCATGATCCTTTAGAAATAATTCTAATATGCTGATTTGCTGCTCAAGAAACAATTTTTATTATTATCAATGTTGAAAACAGTGCTGCTTCATATTTCAGGAGTGGAGACAAAAAGTTGTAAATATCATTAAGTTTATGACAGTAGTTGAACTGACAGAGAAAACTTACCATATTAGAAGTACCTCAATGCTTTTGCATTTATGCATTTGGCAGATGCTTTTTATTCAAAGGCTTTAGGCATTTACATTTTACCATCGAGCCTTTGACCTTGATGTTGCTGGCTAGTGCCATGTTCTATTGTTTTGAGCAACAGGAATGCCTCAGAAAGAGACAGAAAAGCATAAATTTGGGTTGGGACACAGTTTGGATTGCAGCAATGTGTGAAATCGAACTTGCATAGCTATTAGTATTATCCCCAGATGAAGGGATAAGCCAAATAAACTAAGGGGGCTTTTTATGTTTTGTTTTAAAAGGAATTTTTCCCACCAAAATGTGCTATTTGTAAAAACCAAAAATCAAACTTTACAATCTATGGCTTGTTACATATACGACATGCAACTGAGGTGAGTATGCATACGGTTCTTACCCTGGTGGGACTGTCCACTGCTCAAAGCAGTAGTGGTAAACTGGTCCATAGATGGTGCAGGAAGAGATGAGGGGGATGAAGCCAGTATTAGACCCCCAGTCGTGGGGAGGGAGAGAAGCGGCCCATCCAAAAGATAATCCTGTCCAACCAGGGACTCTGGAGGACATAGGGCAAGCATGAAGAATAAAGAATGACAGAGAACAGAAGGATGAGTGACAACAGTAATAAAATATTGAGAATAAAAAGATAGAGTTCCAAACAAAAAGACATCCACAAGGTTCAGGTGGGACAGATAAAACAGAGTGCAAGAGAAGTACGAAGAGGATGGTTAGAAGGTGGCAGTGAGAAACCAGAGAGAAGCTCTGCAGCAGAAGTGAATGAGACTCACAACATACTCTACGAAAGATTGATTTCACATGATGTTGTGTTCAAAATGTGTCAGAACTAGTGCTAGTGATGTCAATCGAACATGAAAATTAGTTTATATAATTTATGTGTGTATATATATTATTATATTTATATATGTCACAGATATTCAGTTGTGTTTGTTTTTAGTTTAATTTTCATGGACTTTTAGTTTGTATTCAGTAGTTCCTGTGTTCCTTTGTTTCAGTTTCCTGCTTCTCGTTTGTTGTCATGGACAGGTGTTTTTCATTTGTTCCCTCATTTAGCCAGTATTTAAGTTGCTCTGTTTTTCCTTCAGTTGTCGTGTTTATGCTTGTGTTTGCATTTGACACACTGTTACACCAGTCCGTATTTTGTTTATTAAACCACGTTTAAACTTTTTAATCCTGCCCTCTGTCAATCTGTCTTCATCTTCAGTCCGCGTAACAGAACAACCGACCACTGAAAATGGAATATGCAGTGAGATTTGCTGCGGTGGCCCAGAGAAGCCACATTTTGTTGGAATAAATGGAGGATTTCTGCCGTCTTGCAGTCACCTGTCCCTACGACGACGAGACCCTGAAATCATTGTTCTGGATCGGGGGGAACTACCACCACCCAGTAGACCTCCCAGACACCTCAGGACTTAACTGGAGGGAGGCCATCATCAGGTGTCTGGAGAGTGCCTATCCCCGGTCCAGAACAAAGCCAGACCAAGAGCCCAACCCACCGACACCCTCAACCGCAGAGAATTCGCGAGTGCCCCCTGCAGACGGAGAGCGACCACCCGCCCCGATGAGTGAGCCAGATCCCGAGGAGAAGAGGACAGCGCTGACAATAGCCCTGGAACAGGAGCCCCAGAGTGAGTCTGACCAGGGGTGTGAGCCCACAACATCAGCAGCTGAGGGAATGCACATGGAAAAAGACATCGAGGACTAGCTGATTGACATGGATACAGAGGTACTGCCTCCCACCACATCCCATTAAGTATTACATCGTTGTTTCAAGACACCACTGAGACTGTTTCGTTGACTTGTTGGGAAGTGGAGTTACCATTATTGATCACATCAAGTTTACCTCTATCACCCTCACTGCAAAGCTCAGCCAGTCCTCAAGCCCCGCCTCTGCTGGATGCTAGCAGCCCTTTGTCTTCCCCGGGAATGCCTTGCTGTGACGTTAAGCCTTAAGGGGCGATTTCCCCTTACCTAAGAGAATAACTTAAGGGTGTTGAGTCTTCACCTAGGTCTCCAGTGCCAGCGATGTCGCTCTGTACCATCGGCTTTCTGTCTTTGCCCTGGGATCCTGAGGCCACGCCTCCATTGCAGGATGTGGTAAGCCACAGCAACACCTGGGGTCCTCTCTCCGTCGACTCCGCCGTGGGCTGTCATCCCTGCTGAGCTCTGGGTCTGCATCGCCAGGGCATCTACCATCATCGCCGCTGGGGTCTTGTCATCCTAACATCTCCTCACCATCTCCTGTCGCCATCCCTTCACCATCTCCTCGTCCTCCTCTTCACGCTGCGAGGTTGCACCTTCCGGGAGGAGGTGTAGTGTCACAGATGTACAGTTGTGTTTCGTTTTCATGGACTTTTCGGTTGTATTCTGTAGTTCCTGTGTTTCAGTTTCCCGCTTCTCATTTGTTGTCATGGACATTAATTTAATCGTCACAGGTGTTTTTCATTTGTTCCCTCATTTAGTCCTCTCATTTTTCATTTTATGATTTAATACAATTGTATCATCAAAAAAAGTGGTTATCAAATTATTGCATAAAACTTTAACTATTCATTTTATCTTTTAAAATATAACTAAAAGAAATTTGAAAAATTCCATTCATTTTTGTAAAACAAAGTGCACAGATGTTTAATGTCAAAGCATGGACAAAATTGTGATATTTCTTAAAATATCATATTTTTAAATTACTGTATTATAAAAAGTACATTCTACTGTACAATAGTAATACTTTAATAATTTACAGAGTTACCTAAACTTTTATTTTAGTGGGTTGTTATCAAATGAAATGGTGAAATGTTGGTGAAGTGACTCAGAGCAGCTTTGGGGATGAAGTTCATGCACACGAGCATCACGTGCTTGAGTATGTGTAGTAGACGAAACCACGCCACTCATTCACACCAAGACAAGCAGAACATACACGCTTCATATTTAAACAACAGTTTCTTTGAGGTTTAATATTCACAGACACTAGCCTGATTTGATTAAGTATTCAATCCTACTTATGTATTCATCCAAATTTTGCCACATTTCGTGACATTCGGCATTATACGGTAAATTCTATTTTTATTACTGGATTCAATTATTACGGTTTGTACCACCAGAGTACACTTTAAATATGTACAGTGGCCAAACTTCTCACACTTCTGCAAATTATGTTTGCGGCCTGAAACCACTTGAAAGAGTAAAACATATTCCTGTCAAAAATAATGACTATTACTGAATAAATGCTATCCAGCTTCAAAATAGATTTTAGGGGCCATAAATAAAACAAATAATAACTACAAGTGCTACAGCATAGGCTGTAGTACAACTACAACCAACAGGCCCGCAATAAGACACACACTGGGAATGACCTATGAATGCATTTGATACACACTGGGATGTAGTTTGCTATTTAGTCACCAGGTGGCTCTACACACAATACAAACAGAAAACAACACAAACCAAACTAGACTGCTATATCCAGAAAGGTGACACAGCACTTTGAGGCTTTTAAAGAAATATTCTGTAGGTCATCAGGGCCATTGATTCATTCTTTTTGCTGCCAAAATAATGAATTACTCATCATTCAACCAAACCATCCACATGTTATCATCAACAAGCGATGACAAGTTACTTCACTGCTAACAAGGACAGATGAGGTCATGTGGTTACTGTGCAGAAATTATCAGCATTTTTTCATCAGTTGAACTGAACTACTATTATTGATTCCCTTTTTTAAGAACACCGCAATGAATAAAGGCTTCTCATGGACCAAAGACCCTGCTCTATTTCACGGTACATAGAAAACACTGGGCTGTAAATCTAATAACTTCAAAGACTGATACCTGAAACAGAGCAGAAAATATGCCAAACCAATCTTAATAAACTTATAAAATGTTACGTCTTATACAGTAATCACAAACTGGTGATCAGCCAGATCAGTGAGAAAAGTAACCCTACCAAAAAGAACTGTGCGACAACACTATCCATGCTTCGGTAGCGGTTTTGACTAAAATGTAATACTTGGAGTAATAACAATGGTATCTAATTATTTCAATGGAGGTTCACAAATGGCAGTGATAATGTCATCCAGAACACCTTGCAGATTTTTCCAATGTCAGCAGATTCAGTGCTTCAGTGAGCCACTGTATAAAAGGAGAATATTAACAGAATTGCTGACCTGGCAGTGCAGCTGACCCAGGATCAGTCTGTAGAGGATCCAGACCAGGGATCAGAGAATCCGTCCCAACTGCAGAAAGAAAAAAAGAAGAGAGACAGATTTGACGTTTTATGCAGCAAATGTAAAGGTGAGAGAGGTGGTCTTGGTGATGTCAATTCACTCCATGCATGAAGCAGCACTCTTTAAACCAGATCATTCAAACATATACAGATGCCTGATGAAGACAACGTTTACAACAACTATACAGGCAAAGAGATGAAACCGCAGTGGGGGTATAAGAAGAGACAGAAAGGAGTATGTCAGAAATGGGGACGATCCAGGAGTTCCCGGTGTTACTATGAGCTGAACTAAGAAAACAATCACCATTAAAACACCAATGAAGGCCAGTGAGGCAATTCATCAGTTGTTGGGTTATAGGCAATAAAAAACTAAAACAACAATAAACAGACAAGCGGCTGGTTACCATGACTACAGTCTGCAGGGCTGAAGGGGTCATTCAAGGGAAGGTCAGGGAGGATCAGGGAGGAAGAGGGCTCTGGAGACTTCAAACCCTCAATCAACTTCTCTACTCCATGAGCGAAGAGGAGACAGTGAGGAGAAGGGAAGAGAGAAGAAACAGTGAGGAGAAGAGAGAGCAAGGAGAAGTGAAGAGAAGAAACAGAAAGGAAAGAAAAGATGAGGAGAGGAAAGGAGAAGAAATTGGTCAGTGAGGTAGAGAAGAGATGAAAGGAACAGAGGAGACAAAGGCCCAATCCCAATTCTATTTTATACCCCTTCGCCTACCCCTAACCCTTGCCCACCCTTGCCCCTTGAAACAGAGTGTCAAGGCGTAGGGGTGAAAATATTTCCCTAAGAAATGGGACACCACTACTACACCGTTACATGTCATTATACATCGTCGCTAGCGCCTACGTCACAGGAGATGCGCCAATGTTTATTACAAACTTCCAAGATGCCGTCGTCAGCTGTAGTCTTGCGTGAGTTACAGCTATTTTTTGTATTTTTCTTCTGAAGTTTGCAGAAAATAACGAAGATGACGATATCTTCGACGCCTAAAAGCTGCGTTCACACCAAACGCGAATAGAGCGTCTGGCGCGAGTGATTTCAATGTTAAAAGACGCGTTTACACGCGTCTGGAGGTCTTGCGGCGCGAATGAGGCGTTTAGTGCGGCGCGGTGGACGCGAATTCGCCTCATTCACGCGTCCACTTCGCTTCAAACTTTTGCTTTTTACACGCGTCATATTGTTAACGAACTTTAACGATTTTTTTGCAACTGTTTCTTTGAAGAACATGACCGTAAATATGAACACAAGATTGAATGTGACAAAGAAAATGATTATTGGCAGTCATGTTGCCTCTGTAGCCGGTGTATGCAGGTACATTTCTCATACCCCTTCGTTTGAAGTGTGGTCCCGAAAAATCTTCCTTTCAAGGGCTATCTGGCCCTTCCCCCTACCCCTACCCCTCCAACCAAAAGAGAATTGAGATAATATATAATAAATAAATAATAATAATAATAAATAAAAAAATTCGCTGAAGTTCGTTAACGATAGTCCCGCAACATATGTTCATGTCTGATAACTGGTGAATGTAATTGCGGCAGGGAATCGGCTTATCTTTTACCGTACGTCTGCTATGAACGCATTGTTTTCTTGTGGTTATATGTGAACACAATATAAACGAACAGTGGTTACACAGTTTTGTGCTTTTTGCAACATGATCAACCAGTCTTGTATGTTCTTTATCAAACAGGGACACCTGAGGAAACCCAGAGGCTCGTTTGTTTTTGCGCTGACAATGAGCAACGTTTCCTGAAGTCCAAAAATACTTAAGCGTCGAAGATATCGTCATCTCCGTTGTTTTCTGCGAACTTCAGACGAAAAAAGCAAAAAATAGCTGTAACCCACGCAATTGAGATGACTACAGCTGACGACGGCATCTAGGAAGTTTGTGATCAACATAGGCGCTAGCGACGACGTATAATGACGTGTAACGGTGTAGTAGTGGTGTCCCATTTCTTAGGGGAATATTTTCACCCCTACGCCTTGCCACTCTGTTTCAAGGGGCAAGGGTAAGGGGTAGGCGAAGGGGTATAAAATAGAATTGGGATTGGGCCTAAAGAGAGGAGACAGTGAAAGAAGAGAGACAGTGAGGAGGAGATGAGACAAAGAGGAGAAGAGTACAGAGATAGCGAGGAGGAGAGGAAAGACAGTGAGGAGAGGACCGTAAAGAGAGAAGACAAAGAGAAGGGAGATCGTGAGGAGGAAAGGAGACAAAGAGGAGAGGAGAACAGAGATAGTGAGGAGGATACATTGAGGAGGGGGACAGAAGAGAAGAGATTGAGACCGTAAGAGGAGAAGACAGAAGAAAAGAGACTGAGGAAAAGATTGAGGGGAGTGAGGGAACAGTAAAGAGGAGACAAGTGAGGAGGACAGGGCATGAATGGAGGAGAGATGACAGTAAAGAAAGAGGAGGAGAATAGAGGCAGTAAGAAGATGAAAAGAGAAGAGAGTGAGTAAAGTAAAAGAAAGGAACGAGTGAGGAAGAGAAGAGATTAAATCGGGAGAGAAAAGAGAGAAGACAGTGAGAAGTAGACAAGGAAGTGAGGAAGAAAAAAGACAGTGAGGAGAGAGAGGAGAAGAGAGGAAACAGTGAGGACAGGAGAGTATACAGTGAGGAGAGGAGAAGAGAGAGGTAACAGTGAGGAGAGAGAAGAAGAGACAGTGAGGAGGAGAGGAGACTCAGTTATGAGCAGAGAGAGGAAACAGTAAGGACAGGAGAGTATACAGTGTGGAGAGGAGATTTAAGTCAGTGGAGTCCAATCCTGCTCCTGGAGGGACAATGTCCTGCAGAGTTTAGCTCTGACCTGCTTCAAAACACCTGCCTCAAAGTGTTAGTAGAGGTCCTGAAGACCTTCACTATCTCTGCTGTTTCAGGTGTGTTTAGGGTTGGAACCAAACTCTGCAAGTCGGTGTCCTTCCAGGATCAGGACTGAGTTAAGTCAAAACTGTTGCTTATAAGGAAAAAGAACATTTATTTAGACAGTTTAAACATTAATCATAGATAATCCTGTAGAAAAAAAAACAAGAATGCAAGAGCAGAAACTAACTGAAAAGCCACCAATATCCTTTTAAAACAAACAACAGAAAGACAATAGAGAATGAGAGTAGTTATGTTCAGCATGGCATACTACTTGCTCCCTTTCTTATCCAAATGATCTACCACATTTGCTAGAACATGCAGTATAAAACAGAGCACACTGAAATACTGTACTGGGCTCGTGTGGCAGAAAGGTTCTCAACCCTGTTCCTGGGGCCGAGCACTGCACATTTTGAACATCTCATTTGTCTGATTAGGGATAGATTCAAAATGTGCAGTGGGTTCCAGTAACAGGATTGCGAACCAAAACAAACGTATTATTCGTGTTAGACAGACAATCCATACTTCACAGGCTCAGGGTTATAACTCAAGCAGAGCGAAGGTACAGTAATCGACTACCAGACAAGCTATTAGTTAAACTGGCAAACGTTTGTAATGGTGCAACTATCACGGTTTCATTCAACCAGATGCATGCGGATCAGTTGAGAATCGGACTCTTCGTTACAATGCTGGTCTTACTCACAGTCTTTATGATCGAAAGGAGGACTTTGGGATGAGGGTATGGGGAGAGAAGGGGGGAACTCAGGTCACAGAACAGCAGAACGCTCGCTTTCCCCCTTTCACTAAGGCAGAGAGCAAACCATCAACCTTTATACATAAATAAATGAAGGATGGTCTTCAAATCTTAGAGAACACCACTCCTTCTCTGAGTAAACAGACTCAACAAGGGTGTTGTGAACGGTTGCCAGGGCATAGCTACATAGTTTCTTGGGCATTCTGAGTGGCTTTTAATCATATTGTTACGCAATTGCTAAGGTTTTCCGAGATGCTTACTTACAGGACTCAATTGGTCCCTAGATACGGCTACTGACTATTGTTGGGAAAAGTGTGTGTCAGATCTCCATGGAGCTACGGTACACATGATTGCCAATTTCATGACCTTGTATCCGTCAGCTCTCAAAAGGTTTACCTGTGCCTTAAATTTACCCAGCATGATCTGGTGTGTGTCATCAGACTCAGACGATTACCAGACTGTGCTTATGTAAGACTTTTAAGCGTTAATCCATCCTCTGTGCTTTCTGCTGAGAATCATCACACACGCTTCTCTTTTACATACAAATTCTAACACTAAAAATCTAAAAGATAAAATAACATTTAAAAGAAAATGTATGCACCATACTATACAGTGTAGCAGAATATGTTGTTTAAATATAATTGTCTTTTTTGGTTAAATGGCAATGTGAGATGCATGCCACTTTTCACAAATAGCATTCAAAATGAGAATCTTTAATTCTTACAAACCAAATACATCAATGATAAATTAATACTAAACAACAGTAACACTCGAACGCTTCACAAAAAGGCCATGAAACAGTGTACCATATTTGTGGAGAGTGGTATACATTTACTTAACGCCTTTATTATTTTTCAATGTTATTTTACTATAAACATTGAACAACCCACCACAAACATATAAGCCATCAAACCTCACTGATCCTTGCGAAATCTCAAATTTTCTTGCCTGATACGAGAATCTTGCTTGCATCAAGCAAGCACATCTGAGCTTCCATTTAACATATTTGATGTGTTATGTTTGTGTATTGATCAATGTCTTTATGTTAATGAATGCCTAAATTAAATCTGTTCATCATATAAAGTGATTGTGTGTTTTCAGAAGACTGATTAAACCATTCAGTTCATATGGATTACTTTTATAATGTTTTTGAATCTTCAAAGTTTAGGTGGAATGGACTGGAGAAATCACTCAGGTTTTATTACAAATATCTTCATTTGTGCTTCAAAGAAAAGTCTCATGGGTTTGGAAAGACTTGAGGGTAAGAATGATGACAGAATACTCTTTTCTTTTTTTTTGGAGGGTGAACCCTTTAAGTCCATTACCATGTGACAGATAAGAGTGTTCTAAGAAGTTGCTAGGGCATTGCTAATCAGTCGCTTACAGACACATTTTTAGAAGAGCCCAGGCCCATAGTCTCTATGGCTGCGTTTACACTTGGCATTAACATGCGACCTGTATCAAGATGTTGTCCACATACATATTGAAAGGACAAGTGTAAACGCGCTTCTGATCGGAATGTTATCCGATCAGCGTGTCCAGGTTCGGAGGTAGTCCGGGACGCATTGTGATCGGATCTCAGTGTAATGTAAACGCAATCCAGCCATTGTGTCTGCATTAAACAGGTGGACGTCACACAGCTGGCAACGTTCTCGGATACGTTTCTCTGTACCGTTTCCATTACGGCATCGGTCCACATTATTAGTACTTGCAGCCTCTTCATCCTCCTCATTTTGCGAGATTTGTAAAATGTCCCCCGACTGAAAACTGTTTTTAAAAGAAAACCCACCACTTTGCACCGGAGCCATCCTTTTTTTTCTTTTCTTTTTTTTTCCCGCGGGAATACGAGATCCGATCTGTTATCCAGATACAGAAGTCACTTGATGTGGACAGGTGTAAACGCACCGTGTCCTGATTGGCTTATGATCCAATCTGCTCTCCGAATTACGGTGATCGCATGTTAATGCCAAGTGTAATCGCAGCCTATGATATTCTGGTCTTTGGATGTGGCTCGGGTTCCTCCTCCTATGCAAGTCTATGGGATTTTGATAGTTTTACCGTCAACTAGGAGAAAGCTGTAAGACTGATTACTTTAGTAAACAAATATCACTCCTCAATAAGCCGCAATCTTTCAAATATCATTCATGTCTGTAGCGCAAACGGCGGTTCAGGATGAGTTAGTACATACCAAAGTTTGTCTAAATCCCTAACCCTAAATTGGAGAAATACTGAAAAAGTATCACAAAAAGTTTCACTAAAAAATAAAATAAAAAATCACTACAAAGAGAAACTACACCTTTTAAAAGGTCTTAATCACCCAATAACAATCTTGATCAGAATTTACCCTTTAATTGATTACTGACAAGGGTCCGCAATGTTTCCAAGAACCCAGGTGGAAAAAGAGTACCGTTTCGGTCTTTATCTCTATAAATAGGAAGAGGAAAGGCTTATCACAAGGCTGCTAGCAGGTGAAATGCACGCTACTTTATTTCTGGAAGGCTAGAAGAGGTCAAGAACATTAAATGCCTTTTAAAGTCTCTCAAAAGACTTTGAAAGTGAATCAACATTCACAACCCATTTGACTTCTGCAACGTGGCTTGTTTCTGGGTGAAACAGGATATTCAACACAAAAATGTAGGGTGGGACTTGATCCATTGGGAATAACAAGGATTGTGAAAAACTGGCATTCCATTTCCAGAGTTTGCAGTAAATTGTGGAGGACTATCCCCCATCCTGAAAATCTGGCAGCACCCATTGGTTGAATCTGTTCCAGGTTCAGTAGAAGTTAACAGCATTTGTGGCATCACATTGCTTTGAAAGTGGAAAACAAACTACTTTTGCAATGCAGTTCTGTCTTAAAGGTCCCATGACATGCTACTTTTTGTAGGCTTTAATATAGTCCTTAGTGGTCCTTAGTACTGTATCTGAAATCTCTTTCCAAAAATTCAGCCTCGGTGCAGAATTATAGCCACTACAAGCCAGTCCCAGAATGAGCTTCCTTCAGACTGGCCGTTTCGGTGTCTGTAGCTTTAAATACTAATGAGGAGGAGAAAGGCAGCGCAAGGTGGAGGGTGGGTGTGGCCTTGACCATCCTGCGCAACGGTACCATGCATGTTTGTTTATGTTGGATATATTGCAATGGCACGAAGACACGCAGTCATTCAAGCATTTCAGTTTGACCCAGAATCTGATCCAGATGGAGAAGCAACGGATGAAGAAGTTGCAACTCAGCGGCTCCAGCAGGACGTTTCCGAATGGTTAGTTTAAAATATTATGGCTGGATACGGTACTTTATTTGGATGGTTTACAGTTATTATCATGTAGCTAACGCTAACCTACTGTTGCCTTTTCATGAGAGATCTGTAACGTCTGTAATTTATCTTATTACAATTACATCAAGCTCTGCTATCTTGAAATGCGGATATCGCGCGCGCCATATAACCAACAGGAAAACGGTTATCCAAATAACAAAGAAATGTACAACACTCGCGTTACAGTATGTGTAACTTGATGCTGTCTACCTTTACATTAGCGCAAGTAACTGCATAGCTGCATAGCTAATGTGACAGCCACATTCTACGTGTAAGAAGCTAGGTAACCATAAACAGTAAAGCAAGCAACACACTTATATATAATTTGTTGACTTACTTGTCCGACGTTCAGCAAGCCCAGCTCTGTATTGACCATTCGATGTTCATTTGTACATCCAATTATTGAGCAATTATTATGCTTCGCTCGCTCAAAAGCCATGATATCTCTCGTGGACAAACTAAAATCGCGCGCGTTCTACTTCCTAGCTCATTTTCTCATGGGCGAGAAATATTCTCTGGGCAGGCAAAGCAGAGAAAGGGGAGGTAACATTTCTCCTTATGACGTCATAAGGAGGAGATTCAAGATCAGCCCAGTTGAGCTTCCATTTTCTCAAAGGCAGAGAAAGATAGCAAAAGCTCGATTTACACCGATTAAAATTTTTAGAAACTTGGGGACCATATACAGGCTAGGGGAACTCATATTAATGTTAAAAAACCTCAGAAAGTGGAAATTTCATGTCATGGGACCTTTAAGCATTAACAGACTCCCAGCAAGCACTGGGAGACAGACAGAGACAGACAGAGAGAGTGATAAACAGACTGTACCTCCTCCCTGGAGAAAGCCTTTATTGGAAGACACAGACTGCAACCCAGGAATCAGATTTTCAGGACAGGATCTCTCCGCCATCTTAGCTGGAAACACAGACACAAGTATTACTTAAGTCTCTGTGTAGAGGTTTGCTTAAATAAAGTGTGCAGGATAACTAAAATAAATATTGTACAAAAATGACTTTGAGTACTTGATTTACCATCCAATTTGGCAAAATCCTTGTTAAGCAGCTCTTCTGCTGTGAGTTTGGAGAAATTGTCATCGCCAAAAGGGTTCCAGGACGCTGAGGCTCCAGCTGAGGGTCCCGAAGCCTCCCCTGACTGATAGACACTCTGCTGTGATGAACATGGAGAACCAGAGGGAGTGGTGCTAGCTGACCTACAGCCGTGAGGAGAAAAAAACACACACACACAAAAAAAAAATGCAAACTTTAAAAAGTTCCACTTCAAGGTTTCTTGCGCCAAAGCTCATAATTTGGTTTTGATGTCAATTTTTCTCTCTTTGACTCTTATAATTGAGAAGGTTGCTTTTGCTACTGTACCTTTAAGGTGGTTATGCCATAACCATGACAAATTCTAAGACATTGGTATGTCTGGGGAGCATCACTCCACAATAAATACATAAAACAGCAGTATGCTACATTGTTCTCACATGATCTCAGCATGTTGCATGAGAGAGGTGTCAAGTCTTGAAAATAAAAACTATTTGCATTTTCAATTCGATTTTGTGTAAAAAGACCATTACACATCAAGCCGACGGTCGGCTGATGTAGGGCTGTTGTTGAGCATCTGGTGGCACAGTTTTTTGCAGTGTGTTCTGGCACTAGTATCTGACCATCTGAGCCTTTTCGGCCAACTGAAATTGAGTTGAACTGTTGAATTGCAGTCAAAAACATTGATGAAAGAGATAAATCTGATTGGCCTTAAACCTTTAGCAATTAAACAGCTTAACCCTCTGGTGCTGTTCGGTCGTTTTTGACTGAAAAATTTTACGTTTAGATTTTTTTTTTGAGAATGGTACAAAACTTGGTAAAAGGTGTGTATGTCGTGTGTATTTTGTGTATGTGAACACACACACACACACAAAAATCATGGACATGATTTGAAAAGGTTAAATGGTCATGAAAAAAAAATTAAAAAATCACACTTGTACTGTTCGCGGCCAAAAATGACTGCTACTGTCAATGTAGTGCTTACTCCAATACAATCTTTAACTTTACCCAATGCTGGACAATGTAAAGGTTAAAACTGAAGTATAACATTATTGATAAAGTATTTTCTTGACTTACTTGGACTTATTAAGGCTGGCCTCTGCAGCAGCAGCTTGAAGCAGTTGAGTGGACTTGCTCACAGGAACTCCAAATATGGTGCTGTGTGTGACATCACTCAGAATTCGTCTGTGGCCTCCCTTTGGGGCGGTCTTAGGAGAAGAGGGTGGAGTCAAAGATCCGACTTTATGCATCCCACGACTTCCAGCGATGGACTTTTACAGAAAGAAAGGTATAAAGACAAAGTAACATTAAAGCCTGTGGAAGCTGAAGAATATTTTTAAGGGAATTTAAATTCTGATATTGCAAAAGAGGCATTTCTGTCTTTGAAAGGTACAGAAAGAGAGCTTTAAAAAAAAAAAGACAAATCTGATATCTCACTGATTTGTTGAAAAAAGTTGATCTGGGAAATGAGAAAATGCCAAAGGTTCACCTTTGAAAGGTTAATGTCTGTTGTTAGATGAATGGGACATTTGGGACATTTAATTTATTCACCCTCATGTCATTCCAAATCCATATAAGGATTTTTTTTTTTTACATTTTGTCCACAATGGAAGTGGATATGGACTTGGGCTATTGTGCTCCAAAAATGACAAAAAGTAGTCCATATGATTCATGTTCTATATTTCAGCTCTCTGGAAGCCACAGGAACAGACCGAAATGTAAGTCGTTACTCATTGAAAATCTTCAAAAAATCCTTGGCCATTGCCCTCAAATCTTTGTGCCAAACTTAGGTTTCCAATATACAAACACAAATTAAACTTAAGAATAGAGCAGAGGGCTAATGTAAAATTTAAAACTGAATTTTGGTATTTAAAATACTTTCACTTTATGTGAATATTCTGCTAAACTTCTCCTTTCATGTTTTACAAAAGAACAGCAAATGAGATGTGTTTGGAATGACATGAGAGTAAACAAAGATGAACTTCAGATGTGTCATGACAAAGATATAGATTTTAGTCAGGGTAGCGCCATATATAATTTTTGACAGAAATTAAAACGAGGCTGTCAGGGATAGACGTGCTGTCGTCCTGTGCCAGTTGTCCAACTGACGAAGCCGTTTCCGTGAAATATTTAATTAAATAAATAGGCACCAAGTATTTCAGAGTGTTTGAAACTGGCGTGTACTGTTTCAGCACTGTGAGTGTACTGAATGAGCACTGTGCCTCTGTTCGTCCGACTGTTTGTACTGGACTGTATTTTATTTTATTTTATTTTTCTAAACTGTTTTAATTATTCTTATTTCTTTGTATTATTTTAATTTCTTCTATGTAAAGCACTTTGAATTGCCATTGTGTATGAAATGTGCTATATAAATAAACTTGCCTTGAAACGGTTTTCTTAGATGCAAGTAATCAAGTAAAGTCAAGTCAAGTCTCCATTTATATAACGCTTTTTATAATACGGATTGTTTCAAAGCAGCTTTACAGTGATAACAGGAAATTAATGCAACAATTGATTGTTTTGGCTTTACAGCAGCTCTAGAAGAAAGTCATTGTGTAGTTTGAGTACATTTTTTATTGATTAATTTCTGTTGTAAAAATCATTAGTTATAAACTTATCAACTGAAAAGTGTTTGCAGTGTTTGCGGTGTCTCAAAACGAATCGGTTCAAAGTAAACACTGATCCACACGAACATCATCTCTGCATCCGCTCTGAGTTTGGGTCGTTTTAAGGTACTTTAAGAACACAACATGCACCAACCATCTTTCCATGCAAGTTCTTATAAACAAAGGAGAGGTTTTGCGGTTTCGTCAAAATAAAAGCTTGAAATTAAGACGTATAAGACATAATAATTTTACAGCTGATATAAAAATCAAATACTATATTCTTTCTTAAATACTTTTTAATTTTTTTATTTTACAGTTAAACAATACAATAGTAATATTTATTATTTGTTTTTTATTTAGTATTTTTTATTTATTTAGTAGTAATAGTAGTTGTGGAAGCTTGTTTCCACCACAGAATAAATCAATGAAAAAAATAATTGCAACTTTTTCCTCTCACCATTCTGACTTTATAAATCGCAATTCTGACTTTTTTCTTCTTCTCAATTGCGAGTCATAAAGTCCAATTCTGAAGTCAGTGAGTTTTTTTTTTTTTTTCAGAATTGGGCTTTATAACTCGCAATTGAGAAGAAGAAAAAAGTCAGAATTGTGAATAAAAAGTCACAGTTACCTTTTTTATTTTTTATTCTGTGGCGGAAACAAGCTTCCATTACTACTATTACTACTAAATAAAAATAAATTAAAAACAAATAAAAATTATTACTATTGTAATGTTTAACAGTAAAATAAAAAAACAAGTATTTATGAACGAATAAAGTATTTGAATTGTTTATCAGCTGTAAAATTAAAGTAAAATTATTATTATTATCAATCCTAGTTGAGTTTACAAATTACATTTGATTTAGGACCTTTATGCGGTGCATGCCATTGTAAAGACTATAAGATTATATCTCACAGCTTCATTTTCATCTCAATAAAATTCAATAAGACAACAGCCCTGACTAAGGTCTATTATATAGAACGACTCCACTTGTGTTGTACATGACACCTAGCCCTGCAGGTATAATTATACAGTAACTGTCAACTCCTACTGATGTTATGACAATGTATGCAAGTTTTGCAAGTTTTAAGGTGCATGGCAAGTCAACAAGCGGAGGATAAAGGCTCTAGAAAGTAAAGAGAATCACTCTAACAGAACAGACACAGATGTTGGGAGGGTTACCCTCTGCACTGGGTCCACTTCAGAGTCAGCGGATGGCGCTGAGGTGGTTTTAGGTGGAGGAGGGGTGGAGGCATGAGCTGAAGGGGGTGGAGGTGCCATAGCTTTGGTTTTAGGTTGGGCCGAGATATCACCATCTACATTATTACTATGTGAACACTCTGCAGGCGGAGCTGGGGCCGTTGCTTTGCTTTTTGTCTGTGCGGTTGCTGATAATGTCAAGAGGTTGGTTTGAGGGTGGTGTATGGGTGGAGGGGGAGCCCTATTCTTAGGTTTAGAGTGTGTAGAAACAGGGGTGGAGGATGATGCAACCGTTTGTGCAGGTATGGCGCTCGTCTGCGTTGAGTGATGCTGCTAAAATAGGAGGTAGGTGCAAATATTGACATCACATGGTACAAAAACGTTTCTTCTTTTTCCAAATGTAAAAATTCAAATCCACTACATAGCGTTTCAGAGATAATTATTCTTAAGTTCACATGAAACCAAAATCACAACCTGTTTTACTTCCATAATGTGACATATTTATGAGGAAAATAGGGTATTGATGAGGGGAAAAATGCAAGGTAGGACTTATTTTGATCCATCTGGATTTGATTAGCTTATGAAAAGAGCATTTGCAGAGGATAAAGTTCACAGTAAGACATAAATGTGTAGTAAGAAAGTAAATATGGTCAATTCTGATTTCATGTTGACTTTAAATTATATTAATTTTAAGATTATTTCCACATTGGTTTTTTGTGTAGCAGTTACCTGTTGTTGAGCAGTAAAGAAGGCTGTATTTTGCTGCTGTACAAACAGTTGTGTGTGCTGGGGTGTGGTCTGCGGTGGAGAGGGCGTGGCCTGTATTGGAATAGGAGTGGCTTGTTGCTGAGCGACAGGAACCTGTGATTGGGCAAGAGAAACAGGCTGGGAAGCCATGTTAACACCTGTGAACAAATAGAAAAACACAATAAAATCACAAATTAAAAATTAAAAAACAAAACCACAATATTCACAATGTCATTTAATTTGATATTTCCATTAAGATATTTGAAATAAGATACCAGTTTTTTTGTGTTTTTTTTAAACAATATACAATATACTTTAAATAGCTCTAATCCACAGCAGGGTATACATATTAAGTCAGCTTATTCCCCCACAAACAACAACAACAACAATTCTCTACTTGAAGTCCTGAAGAAATTTACTGTTATTATTTATTACCCAGCATTTTTTTGTAATTCTACACAGTATTTTAATCAGCAAGTTATGGTAAACAGGTTAATGTGTTTACATGACATATTCCAAATATACATACATCATACAAAGTGTTTATGTAATAAGGAATTACGATTAATACAGGTATAAGCCACGTGTTTTTATTCAGATTTCCAATAGCCAGATATTCACTTAAATTACCATTCTAAAGTTTGGGGTTGGTCTTTTTATTTGTGTCTTATGGTCACCAAAGTGCCATGAATTTGATAAAAAATACAGAAAAAAAATGTAATATTGTGAAAGTTTTCTATTTTAATATACTTAAAAATGTAATTTATTCCTGTGATCAAAGCTGTATTTTCAGCATCATTACTCCAGTCTTCAATGTCACATGATCCTTCAGAAATCATTCTAATTTGAAGAAGCATTTCTGATTATCATCAATGTTGAAAACAGTTGTGCTGCTTCATATTTTTGTGAAAACTGAGATACATTTTTTTTTTCAGGATTCTTTGATAAATCGAAAGTTGAAAAGAATAGCATTTATTTGAAACTGCTATTTTTGGTAACATTAATGTCTTTACTGCTGTTTTTGTATATTAAAAATACATTTTGGTCTGTGTGGTAGGAATTGTTACTTTGTGCAGCATTTGCATTTTCAGCTATAATAAATTACTTGATAAAAATGAAACGTCATCCTAAATTAAGACAGACCCAGATAATCTGGTGCTAAAACATTTCAGGAGGATAAAAATACGTCAGTATATTCATTATCAATGAACCGTGTAGCGCTTTAATTAGCATTGACCAGAAATAAGAAGTGAAATGTCAGCTCAGTAGGATTCGGTGTGTCAGGAGCTCAATAGAGAGGTTTTAAAAGCTCTCTCTAATAACACACTGATTGAACCAGTGGGAATACTAGAGTCGTGTGTGTCAGCCAAAGACGCATGCCGGTCAATACAACAGGTGAAGTGTCGTCAGGGGACGAGAGTAAAAGTGAAAAAAAGAGAGCGAGCACGAAGAGATGAAGGAGTGTAGCCACACAAACGGGTTTGTTCTGGTGGTGATGCCTAGATAAGTGTTTGATTTTGGATGAAGGAGCATAAATGAACACTCACTGATTGGCTGGCTGGGTCCTGCAGGTGCATTGGCTCTTTTGCGAGGGGTGAGTGCTGGTTGGATGGGCAGGATGCCTGCGATTGGTTGAGCTTGGCCAGCCTTGGGACGTTGCCGTGGCGCTATGGACGTTTCAAGAGTAGGGATTGGATCAGTGAGCCTGAATGACAAAAAAAATAAGTTCAAGTCAAGTCAGAACTACCACTATATAAGAATGCTGCAGGGATGACGTCAAAACCTGGAAGATAAATGAAAGTCTCACCTGGCTTTGTTTTGACTCTTCTTGGCCACGGCTTCGCTGGCTCTGATTGGTTCTGGGAGTTTTGCAGGAATGGGTGAATTCTAGTGGAATGAGAGAATGTTTATAATTACCATCACATTGTTATATGTTGTATATGATTGTCTTTAGTCAACATGAAACATTTGCAACTCATTTTATTTCTGAGATTTCTGAAATTCAACACAAAAACATGCTGAGTGGAATTTAGGACTTCTACTTATTACCAATATGGAGTGAGTTTGTGGGTAGTCGAAACAGAAAGGTGTTTAACACCGGTGTTGTTTAATTGTGGTTTCAAAAACAAAACTAAAACTATAAAAAATATTGTAAAGCTGAAATAAAATGTAAATTTTAGATAAACTAAAAATGTTGCCTTGGCAAATAAATGAAATAACTTTAGTTTAAAATGACTCAAATTACTAAATCTGAAATAAAAAAATAAAGCTAAACAGAAATATTAAAAAAATGACAAAAGCACAAAACAAAATTACTAAAACTTAAAATAAAAATAAAAGCTCATTCAAAATATTAATAAATATTATAATAGTATATAAATAATACTAAAATAACACTGAATAAGATGCGCCGATTAATTGTGCATGAAGACCAGTAACATGCTAAAGTAATGTCATGTTTTGATTTAAGGTTGACTTAAGTTTTTTTTTTATAGAATAAGTCAATTATTAATTGAATTTATGAAGTTATTTATGTAGTGTCAATTGTCTCACTCCCTAAGTGTCATGCTGTTGGCACAAACACAAATGTGTAATAAAGGCATGTTCATTAGCAATGATAGATTTATTTGTAGATGCAGTCTGAGTCAGGGAAACCTCACTGGATAGGCAATCCGGGTGATTTCCCTACCCTAAAAAACCTGTTTACTTTACAGGGAGATTTCCCATGTGCTTAAAGGATTACTTCACGTTAGAATTAAAATGTCCTTATAATTTACTCACCCCCACGTCATCCAAGAGATGTTCATGTCTTTCTTTCTTCAGTCGAAAAGAAATTAAGGTTTTTGAGGAAAACATTCCAGGATTTTTCTCCAAATAGTGGACTTCAAAGGGGACCAACAGGTTGAAGGTCCAAATTGCAGTTTAAATGCAGCTTCAAAGGCTCTAAACGATCCCAGCCCAGGAAAAAGGCTCTTAGTCAAACCATCTGTCATTTTCTAAATAAAAATGAACATTTATATACTTTTTTTTTGCAGGAAGTATCAACCTAGTGTTTACAGAGCGAAAGTGCAAAGACTAAAGGCATTTACAATTTAAAATAAAATAAAAAAATAAAGGTAAAACAACGATTTATATTGATGGGAGTTTTTCGCCCTAGCCTACCTTTTGAACCGGAACACGCGTGACCTTTCAACGTAATTACGTAATTGCAGAGATAGTGCAAGATGAGCATTTGTGGTAAAAAAAAAATAAAAGTATATAAATGTAAAAAACTCTTTTTAGAAAATGACCGATGGTTTGGCTAGATAAGACTCTTTTACCTCAGCTGGGATTGTGTAGAGCCCTTTGAAGCTGCATTGAAACCTTCAAACTGTTGTACCCCATTGAAGTCACTGTATGGAGAAACATCCTGGAATGTTTTCCCCCAAAAACCTTCATTTCTTTTCAACTAAAGAAAGTAAGACATGAACATCTTGGATGATGTGGGGGTGAGTAAATCATCAGGAAATTTTAATTCTGAAGTGAACTAATCCTTTAATAACAAAAATATGACTTATATCAGACTAACTTTACAGAGAAAAGTATTATTATTATTTTTTTAAGTCTTTTTGTAGCAGCAACATTGAACAAACTGTTTGTTGGAGGTCATTCCTATTGAACTCTTAACAACACTTTGCGGTGCCAAAGTTAATATGTCTTTGATCATGACTCAATGCTTCCATTATGCTATCAATACCGCTCAGAGTGGGAGGGACCACTGGATCTGGGCCAAATGGCAGCAACTAGCGACATTCCACTTCCTCTGCCGTTACGTGCAAGCACTTACTATATCTACTGAAAGGGATGGGCATGAATTAAACATGGATTAAGAAGAATGTGCTGGAAAAGAGAACAAAAACCATGTAGAGTGTGGCAGGAAAATAGGTGAGAAGATCAGGGCAAATGCACATGGTAGTTTGTCTAGCTATAGCACAGGAAGAAGGAAGAGAGATCTTAAGTCATTCGTCACAGTCTGAATGAGCAGGTCTTACGTCGATATTCTGTACTGGACATTCTTTCCGTGCCAGTTTAAAGGCGAAATATGACACCTTGTAGATATCTGGCCTGACATCAGGGTCTGGCTCCAGCATGTAACCTGATAGGAAAAATAAAAAAAATACAAATTAAAAAAAATCAGTTTTGGTATATCTTTTTTATTCTCTTTGGGTCACATTAAAGTTTTTATTTGTTTTTGCTACCTTTCAAATGCTTTCATATGTATATTTCTGTCATGACAACTCTCAGAGTGTTTGGCTTGACAATGGATATGACAATGTTAATATGTTTGGTAATGGCGGAATAGAGACACACAGACACGCTGCTGTGAGCAAGTAAGACATGCTGCTGCTGTACAATATAGCATAACCGCAGCAGATCTATCCAGGTGGAGCTGGGTAAGGTGGAGGGTTTGATATTTGTGTAAGCGTTCGGTGAAGAGCGTCTATTTACAACATGTTTTTGAAGCGTTGATCAATGTAGCCAATCACAGACATATATGATGAGTGGTTTAACGCAATGGCCAATCAGAGGTGTTTAAGAATCAAACATGCTCAAAATGCTAGAGGGAAATACTGGCATCGTCACATTTTTTAAATTTCAGTACCGACTTGGTACCGAAGTTGGTTCTTTTGACAAGACTATTTAATTGTGTGCATTTAGGACACGCATATAAAATATTATCTATGAAACTTGCATGAAGTGTCAAAACCTTCAAGATAATCTTTCATTAAAAAAAATCTAATCAGATAACGAATCAACAGCGTAACTTACGGATGAGACAGTGCATGTCGTGCGAGTAGCGGGAGTTGTCTGGGATGGTGAAGCTGCCGTCACAGATGGCCACCTGACTCTCTCCAAACGGCAATGTGAAATAACACAACTTATACAACAAGCAGCCCAAAGCCTGAAGACACAAACATACAAACGTCATTGTGTTTCTGAACACTGTATTAAAAAAACTGCACTACACTGGTGTTGTAGATAACAGAATTATTCTCTAACAGTCTTCACCTATTTAACGTACCCATATATCTGCTTTAGTAGTGATAACTTTGCCCCCATAAAGATTCACCATTTCTGGGGCCCGGTATGAAAGAGTAGTGTACCTTAAACACACGCACAGAGTGAAAGATTTAATTGCTGTAAACAAGTAAAACTGTGGTGTGCAATATAAACAAAGGAACTGCCGCTCACTTCTTGATTTCTTCTTCTACAGCCGCTACACCTTCTGTTTGTGGATTCTGGGAGCGGTTAATGGCACTGCCAAAATCACACAACACATAATGACCTCTGTCATGCAGCAAGATGTTCTCCACCTAAAACAGACACAGAGAGAGGAGACACATGTGTGAGAGGTTCTGCCTTTGTTTTTTTTAAAGCTTAACTGAAACAGTACTCAAAAAAGATCACAAATGAGCTCTAAAACAGGTAAAAATGTAAAAGGGTACAATCATAAAAAAGTCAAGTCAGATATTTACCCTATAAAGCTTACTGTATATTTGATACACAAATTTCTAAGGCCTCTAAATTATCAACATGATCAAAACTTGGCTGAAAAACCTGTTGCACAAAATCTAATATATATTTATATAGTAGTATATGCCTATTTATATAGTGTGTATATGTTTATACCTTTTAGCAAGTAAAAGGCCTTTTAGTATAATTGTAAAAACGTCCCACTTCAGGTCTTTTTGCTGTGAAATCTTACTGATTTTTATTAAGTAAATCTAAGAATAACTTTTATATTATTAGTAATATTTTAAGATGAACATTTTCTTGACTGAATCAACTGACTTTTACTTGATTATCCATACATCATTTTTTTTAAAAATCATGTTAAAATGTGAGAAATAAACGTTTTACCCCCGACAATAAAAACTACAGAGCTTTGATCATAAAATTAAGCATTAAAATATCATCATACGAAGACATAATATTGGGGGATATGGTGACAACAGATATTTAAATGCATTTCATCTAAGTAGTCTGTTATACTGTTATAAAGATCTCACTGATTTACATTACAATCAAAGAAACCTTTCTTTTTGGCCTTATAAATATCAGCAAATGCACCAAATGGCATATTTGTGCTTAGTTTGGGCCTCTAAATAAAACTGAGGGTTTTTTTCCTCGAGTGTGAGCTCCATATTCTCAGTATGTCATACTATATGAGCCATAAAAGCCTGATGTATCAAATATTATACTAAACAAAAAACACATATGCATATGCAAAAACACATGTGCATAAGTCTAAAGGTTCAATAAACCTGTTCCATTCCAAAAAATCATATTTTGTATGTCGGGCTTTACAGGGTTAAAGCAATAGTTCACTCAGTACATTTCAAAATATTCACATTTGAGTCATCGAAACATCACATCATGTTGGAATCAATGGCAACATCTTTTTGAATCTTGACAAACACTAGTTTCTGTACGTTTTAATTGTATGGAAAAGAGCAGCGAAAACATACTGAACACTTATTTTGTTTACTTATAGGTTTGGAACAAAATGGTGGTGATTAAATGATGACAGAATTTTCATTTTTGGGTTAACTACTTCTTCAAGAAATAAACAGAATAATAAATGTCTGGAGAGAGTTCATACTTTGAGGTCCCGGTGGATGATGGGAGTTTTGCACTGGTGTAGTCGAGTGACAGCTTCACATGTGTCACAGAAGATCTGCAGCACCTCTGGCTCACTGAATCCAGTCTGTAAGCGCTGGTTCATCAGGTTCACAACCTGCCCACCTGGATCATCACACCAACACAAGTGTTGCATAGTAAGTATAGAACACTAAAAGTAGTGGGAAAAAGTGTCTGCATCCCAATTTGAAAACTATCTTGAGAAAGGAACACACACTGACCTCTACAGAAGTCCATCAGAATGAGAACTTCCCAAACATCTCCCGATCCCACTGCTGTGATGCTGGAGTCCAGGAAACCAACAATGTTTTTGTTACCCACAAGGTCCCTCTGTTCAACAAAATCAGCACATTTAGAGAGCAAAAATAAATACATTTGTAAATAGCTTTACATGACATCAGCAGGAAAAATCTCAAAGAAATGTCTGGGTATACAGTGGATATAAAAAGTCTTCACAACCCTTTTAAAATAGCTGTCTTTTGTGACGAAATGAAACAAAGATAAACCATATCAGAACCTTTGCACCTTTAAATGTAAAAAAAAAAAAAAAAAAAACCTAAGCAATGCCACTGAATGCTAAAGTTGATGTTTCATTAACTCTTTGTGGCCCATGGCTCTTGTAGTAGCATGCAACCAAGATGTCAGAGAAATCTTACAAGAAGAGCTGAGGTTTATTTGGAATTAATCAGAGTCATTTCAGCTGAAGACAGGTGTGTACCATTTCAAAATAAGTGTGTGTGTGTGTGTGTGTGTGCGTGCACGTGCGTGTGCGTGGTTCAGGCATTCCCTATTTTATGGGGATAAAATCAGGACACAAGGATGGCCACACTAGAAATCTTTTTTTGGTCCAATGAGGAAAACAGCTCATAAATCATAATAAATTATGTTTTTTGAAAACGGAAACATGCAGAAAGTTTTCTGTGATGGGTAGGTTTAGGGTTAGTGGAGAGAATAAACTGTTTGTACAATATAAAAATCATTATGTCTAAGGAAAGTCCCCATAGAACATGGAAACCAAAAGTGTTACTGTGTGCGAGTATCTCTCTCTCTCTCTCTCTCTCAATAGTCGCTTAGTGTTAATGTATATATGTCTGTCACACTACATTAACACTAAGCAACTATTTACAATAATAAATGGAAAGATTCCCAAATCAACCTTAATTTTTTGACTTAACTCATTTAAATCACTAAACTCTTTCAATAACAAATGCTATTTGCTCTACTGGTGCACAAATAAATACATTTTTATTTTTATAAAAATTTACCGAAATTTGAGGTTTGACAGAATTACTGAACAGTGTCTGAATTGTAAAAGCTCACTTTGTATTCTGACCATTTGCTAAAAGCTCAGACAATGGGCCTTTGAGGCGACTAAGTCAATGTTAGTTTTTAAACGGAATAGCTTCGCTGGTCAATGTCCTTTCAAATCAACTCATTCATTCACAAATTTGAAATGCCCTCAGTTAGTCGTCTATTTAGGAGTGCACTGTGAGCAGCTGCTCATTCTGAAACAGCAAGACACTTTGTGAAGCTAAAACAGTGCTGACATTTTCCTCCCTGTCTATTTAGTAGAGCTCACAGTGAAGAACACTGGATTTCCATTCGGAACTCAGTCCCAGAGGACACGAATGACCTTTACCGGGACTGAACTGTTCTCAGCGCTGTATTTACGGCACTACATGCAAACTGAGGAACAGCAGACCTCAGATCCTTTTAAGATTGTGCATGGCTCAGTTTTGAAGGTCTAATCGTAATGATATTAAAAGGATAAATCAAATAGAGGACAAATTGTGATGGGGGATGGGAATCTACAGAAAACATCTGTTTGGAACAGCTGTAAGGAATAGTGTACCCAAAAAGGACATAACAATGACGTCTGAATGCATCTGAAGCCATGCAATACCTTTGTATCAGCAATAGATTGAAATTGAATTCCTAAATGTACAAGATAATAATGTACAGCAGGTCAGTTTTCGCAAAATAACCCGTAAAGGGTATTAGTGAAATACTCAAGTTTAATTTTCAATACAATCAATCATTTAAAAGCAAGATGGCACCAGCTGTGTTGGTATGAATGAAGAGAAAGCGAATCAGTGGAGTGACTTAAGAGTATAAATATACAGATTTTTTTAGTTATACTGCTTCCTATTGGTGGAATTTGACAAAAATGTCCTCTGAATGTCCTGTTATTGTTTCTTTTTTTAAGTTGTCAATTTCCATCTACCAAAAAATTCACTATTTTTAGCTCTCCAGGTAAAAAAATAAATAAAAAATTACTATTTTTAGAAGTGCCTTTCCGTTTCGCATGAAATTTGCAATAGGGGTTGCACAGACTAGTGGACTTCAATGCTCTGCCAAGACGCTTTAAGCTTGAAGCAGACTAGTCGCTGATCAGGGCCTATAGAGAGCCCAACAGGATAAGAAATCTTTGAAGTCCCCTTTTACACTCCGTTTCCAACAGTTAAAATGATAAATGCATACTCCGAGAGCACTCCACAAGACTATACTTATAGCATCTGGATGCTCAATATTGACCGGGTGTATGAATGTTTTAAACAGCTTATAGAAACTGAAAAGGTCAAGCATATATTTCTTAGTAACTAAACCCACAGCTTTACTATTAGTAGAGAGACTCTGCTAGGTAGAAATAATTCACACGCAATCACTCTCTTGCACAAATGCATTCATTTAAATTTAATTTTTACTTGATTGTGACTTAGAACAAGTAGAAATCTGTGAGAAATATAACGACACAAATACAATTACTTATAAAAATAAGCCGTTATGAGCAATAGCCTTGCGGGCAGCGCTGTACCAAATTCCATAGCTGTGCACAAGGCAACCCATGTTCAGGCTTATTTGTTCATTAATGACATCATCAGCGACTAGTCGACGTCGACTCGACTTTAATCACATAAATGTTGACGTAAAAACATCTGAAGGCGTTCAACCCTGTCAATCCCTGCTGACACAAAATAAATAAATAAATAAATAAATAAATAAACAAATATGTACAAATCAAAGCTTGTTTGTCTTCTTTCTTTTTTTTGGGCAAACAAATGCTAATAAAATTTTCGGCTGTAACCCATACTGACTTGGCCTATTTCCCCAGTGAACACAGTCACATCTGCATGAAATTTGGTAGGCGTCAATAACAGGACATTCTGCAGACAGATATTAGTTTTTGTCAAATTCCACCAATAGGGAACAGTATAACTAACATATCTGTAAATTGAAATTCACAAATATAACTTTTCTGTTATGGCAAATCTGGAAATTGTGGTCATTATCTCACCCTTTTCAAAGAGCTTGGACCCTGATAACTGCTGCCTGTGGTGATATCCAATTGACATTCATTCGTTTGGCAGATGTTTAAAAAAGCAACTTTGGGTATACATTTGATCAGTGTGTTAGTGCCTTTAGTGTCATGCTCTCCCAGTTGAGCTGCAGGAACATTACAAAAATGTGTAAGGCTTGTAAAGAACCATGTAAGGCAATGTCTCACCATAATCTGAATCTCCCTGTTGCATACTTCAAGGTCATATTCATTGTTCACATACATTCTCTTCAGCGCACAGCGGACGCCCTGATGAGTCCTCACCAGAAATACGATAGCAAAACCACCTGTGGAAAGAAAACCAACAGCCTGAAAATCTTTAAACACAGGACAGTCGAGCTACTGAGAGCTCACATGCAGAAACGCAAATCGATCTCATTTGTAATTCAACAAATGTAACACAGCATCACAAGGAACACTGGCAACCTTTGTCCAGGGAAATAAGGAGGTATTGAACACTGGTTCCCTTTTGCATTCAGAGCGACTGTCAGTGGATACGGTATATAATCACATTACAGATAGGTTAACCTAATTTTAATTATATTATGTCTGACAGTAAGAGAAAGTACTCCCAAAAAACCTTTGGTGGATCACAATAACTAATGCTCATACTTGGGATTAATACCTGAGTTCAACAAATCACGTTGAATCATCACGGACCGTTTGTGCTAGGAATGTTACCTCAAATTGTATGACTCATATTGAGACGTGCTATTACTTTAAATCCATTTCAGTTTCACTTGCACAGTTCACTTCACTGCTGTTTGGATGTTTCAGAGTTACTACTTATTTGGGGGCTGTTTACACGACACCGTTTTCAACTATAAACGGGAAACGTTCTATGCGTTTTGGTCGTTCATATACGTGGGAATTAGCCTGGTTAAAACCAGACCATTCTCAGTAGTAACTGAGTTATGGTCTGGCAAAGCTCCATAGACAAATCATTTCCAAAGGGGCGTCACCAACGGACGTCGCTCAAATGCCTCTCGGCGCAATTGGATAGACCTAAAACTCCAAAAACCAATCAGAGCGATCTTCATGTGTAAAGCCATATGCTGCGTCCCAATTCGCCTAAGTTACACTACGCCATAAAAGTACTCTTTTTGTGAAGAAAATGTATTTACTTTTGAATGTGTAGCAAAAAAGTAGGCAAGCTTTGGACATACTACTTCGTCATCTTTATCGGACGGATCTGTCGCGTGCATCCCGTCATGTAAACTGCCCTGTCAATCATCTTGTCACACTTAAAATCCTCTATTAAATCTAATTTAATTTCCTACCGTTTCGGAGAGAAATGTAGTAGCATGTTCATATGCCAGTGGGTCTTTCATGGAGACTGTCCTCATGTGTTTGCAATTTGAATATAATAATGCTGCATTTAAAAGTTGGTGCGCTTCACCAACGGAGTGGACGTCGCTCAAATGCCTCTGGGCACAATTGGATAGGCTAGACCTAAAACCAATCAGAGCGATCGTCATCGTGTAAAGCCCGCCTCAACGTTTCTGATTGGTGCCGCGATTTCCACGGCATGGAAATGGCCTTGAATGAGCTCTTTGCCAGACTTAGGCCCTGTCCCAAATGGCACACTCCGGACTTGTGGACTTCCTCAGAGTCCACACTTTGGTGACGTCATGTAGTGAAGACCTATAGGGCCCTTGGCGCGAGTCCACGAGGGCGCATTGAGAGGTATTTTTGGGACAGACTCGATCGGCACGCCGGAAATAACGGCCTGGTTGTTGTTGGAAAGGAGAAATCACATTTTTGCGCTCCGACGTCTTATGTCCATGTCAACTACACAGCCTAATTTTACAGTTCTATATTTTGATATTGTGCATATCACCTGGGCATTAGACAATAGATATATCATGCTTATTTAAATGATGTATACAGTTGTACATAATAATACATAATGTTCCATTTGAACTAAGATTACAATTTTAAAACATAATTTAAACATAATTTTTTTCAATTTACAGGTTTCAATATTCATACTATGTTTACATATGACTCAGTAAAGCCCTGCCATTCGTTCTATTTATTTAATGAATCATAATGCGATCGTATTATTAAACGCGCTATTATTATGTTAGAGACATCAACCACTGCTCGATGACCATAATGTTTGTATAAACTGTAGGTAGCAACTGATCAAATTTACATTTAGGTCATAAAAAACATAATATTTTCTTCTCAGCCATGTCAACAATTATCCGTGAGTGAAATCTCCTCCCATCTGTTGTCTGATTGGCCTTTCGCAAGGATTCCTGGGTAGTTAAAGTGCGTGGAGCCTGCTTCTATGCGGGCTTCGTGGAAGACCGCTTCAAGGGTACAAAGGGGGCGCTGCTGAGCACACTTCAGAGCGGTAAAATGCTGAATGGGACGCCCTACGGACTCGTAGACTCAGCGAGCACGCGCAATTCAAGTCCACGAGACCGAAAGTCCGCATGAAGTGCGCCATTTGGGACAGGGCCTTACTTGCAGAGCAAATCTAAATTTGCCGGAAGTTGTCTGGGTTTTCCCAGGCTACGTGGGAATGGCATTTTAGGGGCCTGAAAACTTTTGAAAACGTATTTCTAAGTGCACGTTTTTGAAAACGATACCTTTGTCATCTATGTCTAAACTACAAAAAGTGAAAACACTGGAATCATGCGCATGCATATTACGTGTTCAGTGTATAGGCGTGTAGTGTTTCTTTGCCAACTACTGGTCTGGCAGCAGAATACAGCGTTTTGTCCTGAATAAGCTGTTTTACATAACAGATGTTTACATGTAATCCACAACAAGACAGAATAATTGACACAAATTAACTAGTTTTAAAGTTTACACACCCTTGAATCTTAATACTGTTTGTTGTTATCTGGATGATCAACAACTGTTTTTCTGTTTTGTGATAGTTATTCACAAGTCCCTTGTTTGTCCTGAGCAGTTAAACTGAGATCCATCTTTTCACACTCAGGACACTTGAGGAATTCATACACAACTGTTAAAAAAGGGTTCAAGCATTCACTGATGCTCAAGACGGCAACATGATCATATTGTTTTTCATTTAGCACTGTCCTTCAGAATCTACCTAAGATGTTTCATTTTGTTTGAGAGGTATAGGATTTCCAATCTTGTAGAGAAATGTGAGAGTTGAAATGTATTAGACACAAACCGGATGATGTAGCCTAAAACCTGAGATCTTGTTGCAACTCACAGGAAAACCTTTTCCCAAACATATATTTTGCATGTATTTTTAGCTGTCCATTTAGTTGTGCAGACATTGAATATGGAAACAATATGGCTGACTTTGCGAGGTTTCTCAAAAAAAGAAAGAAAAGAAGCCGATACGATCAATGCTGCTGTTAAGACCGAGGTTAGGAGTTCTACCTGTCATTTTATAAAAAAACTAGCATATCCTTTAAACTGACTCCGCCCACTGAGACTCCACCCACAGGCTGTTCTGATTGGCTGTGGGTTTTGATTGATCTCGCAGTCGTGTCGCGTCTAGTGTGGACAGAAATTATTTGTTGCTGGAATCTTATCGCATCGCGTCTGGTTAGGACACAGTGCAAGGTTGAACAAGTTGGTCTACTGGATGTCTGCCCGCAGGCTGATCAGTCAAGTCAAATATTACCAACAGAATAGCAATGCAACAACGTCTCTTTTAACATCTGACATCAAAGTTACATTGTGGCAACAAATCCAGGAATCTCTCATACTTGACTGTCGCAGCATAAATAGTTACGCTGACACGGCAAAAGTATGGTCATCAGATTATGCTGTTAGCTGGGATGAAGCACCATGAGGTCCAACAAAAATCAAATAAAATGTCACAAATGTCAATCCAACTGAGCAACTGGAGAGGAGGAGCTCTGTCCAGAAACCTGCAACTGTCAAAGGCATAGTGAGAGTAACAATGAACTTTATTGTTTGAAGATTAGATACAATTAGTCACAAACCACATAAAAGTCTCATGTTTTCAGAATTTTGATTTTCAGAAAGTCCATGAATAGTCGGTGTGCATGACCGTACCCCACCACTGAAGTTCTGGACCTCTGCATTTTTATATATAATAAACGTTGTGAAATTGGCAAATAATAACTATACTGGGATCTGCAAAGATATTGTGTGCCAAGATTCAGATGTTTCATCTGAGCTGATCATCGCTCAACAACGTCAAAATGGCTAATCAAAGAAGTGGTGCTCCAGATTTAACGGTAAAAGAGTGAGATGTAAGATTAATATTTGAAGCATGTTTTACAATAGAATTGTTAAAGGAATGACAGTAATATCCAGGGATGCCTACTCAACTTTTGTCAAATGTTGCCGTTTTGCATTGAAAAAAATATATAAATTTAAGTGATTTATGTAAGATAATCTTTAACTGTCCATGTGACAAGACAATTAACATTGACGGAGCCGTTTTCAGCATATTAGTCATCAGTGTTGGGGCAAGTTACTTTTAAAAGTAATGCGTTACAATATTGCTTTACTCCCTTTAAAAGTAAGTGCTGTAACTACTTGGTTACTTTTTATGTAAAGTTATGCATTGTGTTACTTTTGCATTACTTTTTCTCAGCTGGGCTGGGCTTGCTTGTTCGTCTTTAATAACAAAAAATTAAAAACAAAACTTATATTTTTGGGTAAAAAACCTTTTTACACCAAAAGTGAAATGAATAGCCTTCAGGTTGAAGGAAATGTAAATTCACGTCTGTAAAGAGAGAGCAGCTAAAAAAAAAAAAACGTTCAGCTGTGTTGCCATTCTAGAATAGGACGCAGGAGAAGAAAGTCCAACACTCTTACTTCAGCAAAAAAAAGTAACACAAACTTTATCTAAAGTCATTTTTGCTTATTCATATAGTTGAACTGGATCATTAAAGGTCAGCTGCAAAGACATTGGTTAATAAAGTGAGATCAAATGCATAAACTAGTATATTTCTGTCGTCACGAGTGTTTGGCATGGTAATATGTATGACAATGTAGATATATTTGGTCTTTGCAGAATAGATCTGCTACTGCTGCTGTTATTGCTGCGGCTGGAGAGTAAGTACAGGATTTGCTACTGCCAACACATACATGACACGCTGCTGTGAGCAAGACATGCTGCCGCTGTACAAATTAGCATACATGTATATTAGGGCTGCACGATGTATCGATATCGCAATGTGGATGTGTGATGTCAAGTATAGGGATCGTAGTTGATCGGCTCCGGATCGGAACGCATGTGAGTCGCAGATTAATTGCAAAGTTTAACCATCATAGTGAAAGTTTATCATTTGCACGTGTTTTAAAATCCTGTCAGTTTAAACATCAAGCGCAAGAAGACTGGAGCTGAACACCGAAATCAGTTTTCTTCAGTTCCAAACCTGAATGAGTTTCTTTTTTCTATTAAACACAAAAGAATATATTTTGAAGAATTGAAGGTAGCCATTGACTTCCATAGGGAAGAAAAAGACTATGGAAGTCAATAGCTAACGTCAACTGTCTGGTTACCAGCATTCTTCAAAATATCTTCTTTTGTGTTCAGCAGTAGAAAGAAACTCATTTTGGGTGAACTATCCCTTAAACAAGCTACACTGTGTAATTTTTTAAGTTGATTCTTTGCAAAAAACACTTTGTTCTTTCAAAACGATATGTACTCATTAATGTATAATTACTTCTACCAACTAATCAAGTATTCTCATAAGCGTAGAATCTGCCATTCAGAATACATACGAGCGAGTTGCTCGAATGGCGGCAGCCATGTTGCGCCTCCATCTTGAAAATACATGTGCCAAAGAGGAACATACCTTGAAATTCAAGCTTCGCCTTTCGTGTTTTTACACTCAGTGGCACCGTGACGAATGCGAGGGGGAGATCACTCGTGACTGCCAGCATATTTGAAATAATACGGCCACCGTAGGAGTTAAAACGCCCTCGGAATGGGAGGGGCTAGAAAGTAATATTAAGTTGGTAGTCATAAACAATTTCACCGCTAGATGGGAGAAAATCCTATACAGTGTCACTTTAAAGCGTAACTCTCGCCAAAATGCAACCTAGGGTCTTTTTGTGAATCTACCCGAGGCAAACTTTCGTTTAAAAGCATAATTAGAATGGAAACGCCACTTTTAAGATTGACCGTATTTTCGTTTTAACAATAGCGATTTTGATGATATCATAGTAGTGCCACTAGCACTCCCATTCAAAAGGCAATTTGACCGAAAACGAAAATACAGTCAATCTTAAAAGTTTATTTTTACACTTATTCGTAATTCCTTTCTAATTATGCTTTTAAACGAAAGTTTGCCTCGGGTAGATTAACAAAAAGACTATAGGTTGCATTTTGGCGGGAGTTACGCTTTAAAGGGTTAGTTCACCCAAAAATGAAAATTCTGTCAGTAATTACTCTCCCTCATGTTGTTCCAACCCCGTAAGACCTTCGTTCATCTTCGGAACACAAATTAAGATATTTTTGATTAAATCTGAGAGCTGTCTCACTTCTCCATAGGCTTCTAAGACATTATAACTTGCTGGCCCAGAAAATGCATTAAAGACATCGTTAATATAGTCCAAGTGACTACAGTGGCTCAATCTTAAGTTTATAAAGTGACGAGAATACTTTTTGTGCGCAAAAAAAACAAAAATAACAACTTTATTCCACTATTTATTTCCTTCTCTCTGGGCCTCGAGTTTTTTCACGTAGTGTTTTAGCGCAGCGCTTCTGTGTTGTACGTCACACGTAGGCTCACTATTGGCCGACGCTGGTCATGTGCGTGATGCGTGTGATGTACAACACAGAAGCGCTGCGCTAAAACACTACGTGAAAAAACTCGAGGCCCAGAGAGAAGGAAATAAATAGTGGAATAAAGTTGTTATTTTTGTTTTTTTTTGCGCACAAAAAGTATTCTCGTCGCTTTATAAACTTAAGATTGAGCCACTGTAGTCACTTGGACTATATTAACGATGTCTTTAATGCATTTTCTTGGCCAGCAAGTTATAATGTCTTAGAAGCCTATGGAGGAGTGAGATAGCTCTCAGATTTAATCAAAAATATCTTAATTTGTGTTCCGAAGATGAACGAAGGTCTTACGGGGTTGGAACAACATGAGGGAGAGTAATTACTGACAGAATTTTCATTTTTGGGTGAACCAACCCTTTAAGCATACTTCAAATGCTTTTTCATGAAAACAGTACACAGTATTTTTCACAGCCTGTCTTAAGAGAGCAAACCGTTTCATATAAACCAGGACATATAAATCAGGACACAGGTTGTTCAACCTGCTGCCAAAAGCTGATGCTCAAATGCTAGGTAAAATAGTATATGCACACATACAGTACACCGCTCTGCACACACTGTAATCCCTGCATACGGAGAGCTGCTTCAGTCTGCATTCAGATAAACACACGGAAAACGCCAATTACTTCAAAAATAACAAACCACGCCTGTGTCCTCACCGCAAAACACACAAGCAGCACACACACACACACACAGAGTGCCTTCGGATGAGGTGGGGTGTAGTCGTAAGTAAACTGAGAATGTGATTATGTAAGGGTCTATAAATATCACCCCACAATCTTGTTTATGCCGCTTACAAGGAATCTCTAATAGGCTGGACTGAGAAGCTTACTGTCCTCCACACTGCAGCATCTTAAAGGAATAGTCCACGTTCGACTCTTAAACATTACACGTGTTGGCATGAGACTGCAAATTTATACCTAATCTTTTAACTTAAGTAAATCCGGCCACTTTCACATGGTTTACGTGTGAGAAAAGGACCTGGAATGGATGTACCTCAGGATGTCAAGAAACCAGCACTTTACAGTAAATGCAGCCTAATAGAACCTTCGCTGTCTTTTATTTTATCAATATTAATCAAACAATGACAAGAAAAAAGACAAGTACACACAATTTATTTCTTTGTTACCGTTTTCTTTAAGAGGAAAAGCTTGAAGCTACGTTTACTTAATTGAGAAACACTTTAATGCCATATTCTATTGTTTCATGTGTTAATATTTGACTTTAAATAAAGAAGTAGAATTCAAAAGTATATGCTGTGGTAACAACATTGGTATAAAAAAATATTTTCAGGGTCAACGACATAACTTTTTTTTGTGTTTGAATCTATTACTTTTTTTATTCATTACAAATATAATATACAATGACTTAAACACCCCATGATGAGCATGTTTGATTTTTTTATTCATTTTAATCTATATTTTTAGCGGCATAATGTCAAAAACTGTCATTAATATATATATTAAAGTATATATGTGTATATTAAAGTATACACAAAACAGTTCATGATATTTATGAATTAATAACTTTTTGGAAAATAATGATTAAGATGTGTACACATTCATATAATCAACGCGTCAGGAAAATGTTACATTACAAGACATTTTTAGAGTAATTAAATTGAAATGTTTCTTGAAAATGGTATGAAAGCTACTTAAATACAAAGTACACACACACAGGAATTATGTCAATAACCCATAATGAGACATTAATCCACCTATGAAAGTAGTCCCACCTCTAAAAGATTGTTACAAATAACAAACGACAAATAACAGTGGCGGCATCAATCCACGATCTAGAGACAGAGACAATCAAAAGGCTAAGAAAAGAGTCTGTTTCTGTGCCATCTCTATTGTGATGTGAACCCTGTGTCCCAGCATGCACTACTCAGGTTTCTTCACAGTGTGTCTCATGTGGCATTTCTGTATTGTGCTATTTTACACAGGTACAAATATACAATTACAGCTTTGTTTGTATACGCAATACTCAAGGGCAAATGATGAAACTGAACAATGCTTGGAGACATTTCTCTCTATTTGAAATCCAATTTGCACTGCCTCTTATTCCTCCTCTGAGAGAAAACACTCCTGACTTAAAGGTGATGTAAGATTTTTTTGTGTTAAAATACATTCTCTTAATCCAGTTTATTGTTCATTGACTATTGTTAGTATGCCTTTCATGGGTTTATCTCACCCACAAGTGTAAACATTGAGCCTCCCAGGGACCATCAAAACATTTCTTTCCAGCTCAACCTATAGTGAGAGTTTGGGGGCGGGGCTACTGTAGTAGGCGGAGCCAGGGGGGGTTTAGCTGGTGTGGGAAGAAGTGCAAGCCAAAATTCACTGCATTTATACCTTCAAAGATTAAACAGGTCATGAAAATGGATGAATACCTGCAATACCATCTGCAGCCATTCAGAAAGAAAAATGTAACATTATTATGTTTACTTTGATGTGTCTAGTGTAGACAGCCTCAAACAGTTGTGACATACATAAGCAGAAAAAATGCATCTAGTGCAGATATGTTGTACGGATGAGTTTATTATAAGCCAGATGCTCACGTTGTCTACTCAGTTGATTACTCATGACACAGAGCAACACAGCTAAAAGTATTCCTAAAATGTACTTTTATTGAAAGCAGCATATTTTTCCCTGTTGAAACATGCCTTCACAAGCACCCGTAAAGAAGGCCCCAATATACTCACGGCAAAGTTCGCTTAGGGTCAAAACGAAGTCTGAAATACGTGACCAGCAATATTCAGTTAGCGAACATCTGACGCCGCCCACAAAGCTGAAAGCAGCGTTTAGATGAATATTATGTGAATATGTGCTATGAGCTTTCCTCTCAATAACAAAATAAACACACAACAAAATTGAGAAAACAGCAAGCATTTTGTTAAATAAAGCATAAGAAAAGCATCTGATCATAGCAACGTGGATGTTTGCACAAGCTCTGCAATTCGGCATTGTTCTGTCCCTCTATGTTTCAATAGTATTGCATTAATTATCTAGTGCATTTCTTTATTTTCCCACTAGGGGTCAGTATCTCTTTTAGAGTTTTGGGGTTCTTCTTCTGTTTTACATTGCGTGCACGAGACGGCGCTCAGTGTTGAGGGGGCAGGCAAAAAAGTTTGTCACACGCGGTGAGAATGTCCAGAGGTGTTGATATGCCATAATCTGTAAGTAATTAGTTGTCGATATTGTTCTCATTCTTTAAGAGGTTATTTTAATTCTTACTAACAAAAGTTGTTTGTGATCTAAGTCTAATTAATGTTGCTAGCTTCCATGTGGGTGTATGTGGATGCACAATATCATATATAAGCCTATGTTAGCACTTTTTTCTCACTATCCAGATCGTCAGGTTGTACATACAGGTTATAAATGTAAAATCAGAGGTTTTGGGTTTCAGTGTAGCTTTGAACCAAGGCTTGTTGAGTTTGTTAATTAAAGAGTAAGAGCTGTTATACTTTTGCAGAATAGTGAGAAGATAAATAAATCTACAGCTTTATTCTACAGTTATCAGTAAAAAATGTTGGGATCACAGATATGTTGAACAGTTTTGCATTGCCTATAAACGTGTGCTCTGAAACTGTAATTAGCTGCAGTATATTCTGCTACCACATGGTGGCATACGATACAACCTGAATTATTTGTAAATTGTAATTTTGTGATTCTTATTTTGAATTCTCGTCACTTGCAGTATTAATATTTGCATCTATACAATTTGTTTGTATGTTCACAGTTTTACAAAAAAGGTCAGAAAAGAGAGAGGTCTTCAGTAAAGACACTTAAGAGGAAAACTGTGTCTTGTCGTTCCTGGAACCACCTTCTTTACTGCATGTTTAGCTCGCTGCATAGGCTGAGTAGACACACACTCAACCGAGGGCAGAAGAGTAAAAAGATTATCTACCTATCAAGGACCCAAGATGTCTCAGCCTGAAGCTACACCGCCTTTATCACAGATGGTGGCCCGGTCGGAGTGCTTCTCGCGTTCTTCACGCCGTTCGTCCACCAGCCAAGCTGCAGCACAAGCCCGAGCAGAAGCAGAAGCCGCCCGCACCAGAGCACAGTACGCCAAACGCCAGATCGACATGGAGGTTGAGAAGGCTCGCATTGAGGCAACGCTTAACGCTCTGAAGAAGGAGGGTGAGGCTGAAGCAGCGCTTGCTGCAGCTCATGTCCTGGAAGCGGCAGCTGACGAGGAGCACCACCCCATCGACCTCATTGAGCAAGGCATCTCCCCAAAGACGCCTCCTTCCATCAGACGTGCTCAAGATTATGTAAATGCTCACTTCGCCAACTCCAGTTTGCAAGTGAAAGAAGAGAAGCCTGACACAGGACAACTGGTCAGTCATAACGACTCTTGCCATCTACAACCGAGCCAAACACCAGTCGCTTCCTCTCCAGGTGAACATATCATTGATTTTGTAGACAGGGAACGGCTGACGTCCCCTCCTACACACATGAAAATTGACTTTTCACCCCAGCATAGACCCTCAGTGACTCCACGGACTGAACTGTCGGATCTAGCAGCCTATCTAGCACGCCGTGATATGCTGACAGCGGGATTCAAGGTTTTCGACAACCGTCCTGAGTCCTACCTGTCCTGGAAGTCCATCTTCTTCAACGCCATAGGAGGCCTCAACCTCAAGCCTAGCGAGGAGCTTGACCTTCTTACCAAGTGGCTCAGCGGGGAGTCACTTCAACACGCTCTGAGGATCAGGGCGGTCCATGTCAACAACCCACAAGCAGGCCTCCAACGTTTGTGGCAACGGCTAGATAAGAGTTATGGCTCTCCCGAGGTTGTCGAAGCATCACTCTTCCAACGCTTACAGACTTTTCCAAAGGTATCCAATAAAGATACTCAACTGCTGCAAGAGCTTTCAGATCTTCTATTAGAGTTAGAGTATGCACAAAGTGAAGGTTATCTGCCAGGCCTTAGCTTTCTTGACACCCCAAGGGGGATAAACCCGATAGTGGAAAAGCTCCCTTTCGGACTCCAGGAGTCATGGGTGAAACAAGGGACAAAATACAAAAAGGAAAATGGTGCAGTTTACCCACCTTTTTCATATTTTGTTCAGTTTGTAAATGACTATGCCGAAATGAAAACAGACCCTAGCTTTATGTTACAAAGTTCAAACATAGTAGCTCCAAGAGTTGACAAGACAGTGGTAAAACCAGCCAGATACAGAGTTCCTGTTGCAGTGAATAAAACGGATATCAGTCAAACAAACAGCACAGCTCAAACATCCGTTCTCAATCCAGACAAGCAATGTCCTATTCACCACAAGCCCCATTCACTTGCAAAATGCAGGGGATTCAGGTCAAAAACACTGGACGAAAGAAAAGGTATTCTCAAAGAACACTCTATTTGTTATAAATGTTGTTCCTCCACAAGTCACAGAGCTAAGGACTGTAGAGCCATTATCCAATGCTCAGAATGTAATAGTGATGTGCACGTGTCCGCCATGCATGCTGGTCCACCTCCGTGGACACCTAAAGACTCTATCCATCTGCCTCAGAGCCACGGCGGGGAGTCCGATTCCCCAAGCTCTGTAACTACAACCAGTTGTACAGAAGTGTGTGGCCAAGGCCTCAAAGGTAAATCCTGCGCTAAGATTTGCTTAGTCAATGTTTACCCCCGCACATCCCCTGGAAAGAAAAGGAGGATGTACGCCATGTTAGATGATCAAAGCAATTCATCCTTAGCCAGGTCTGCCTTCTTTGACATGTTCAATGTAAAGGGTACCATACTACCATACACCATGAAAACATGTGCTGGTTTATCAGAGACTGGTGGTCGCAGAGCGAGTGACTTTGTGATTGAGGATGTAAATGGAAAAGTGTCCATGCTGCTGCCCATACTAACAGAATGTGATCAGATTCCAGATAACAGGGACGAGATTCCAACCTCTGAGGCGGCGACGGCTCACCCTCATCTACAGGCAATTGCTTCGCAGATTCCTCCTCTGGACCCATCAGCAGAAATTCTTCTCCTCCTGGGCAGGGACATCATTCAAGCTCACAAGGTCCGCACTCAGGTGAATGGTCCAAACAGTGCGCCTTATGCTCAACGCCTTGATTTGGGATGGGTAGTTATAGGTGAGGTCTGCCTCTCAGGTGCCCACAAACCCACAGTGAACGCTTGTAAGACAAACATTCTTAGCAACGGCCGCCCTACTTTCCTCAGCCCCTGTGAAAACAAAATATATATCAAAGACAAATACACAGAAAGCTGTCATACACTTAAGACACAAGTGGAATTGGGCAGACACATTTTCCATCAAACAGCAGATGATGACAAAGTGGCACTTTCAGCAGAAGATGCTTTATTCTTGGACATTATGCACAAAGACTTTGCAAAAGATGATGCGAATAATTGGGTAGCTCCTCTCCCATTCCGCACCCCCAGGCAGCGTTTGCCCAACAACAGGGACCAGGCCCTCAGTCGTTTAATGTCGCTCCGCAAAACGTTGAAAAGGAAACCTGAAATGAGGGAGCATTATGTTGAATTTTTGGATAAAATCTTCAGTAAGGGCCACGCCGAACCAGCTCCGGATCTTACTCCAAACCAAGAATGCTGGTATCTCCCTAGCTTTGGAGTTTACCACCATCAAAAGCCAGGGAAAATTAGGGTGGTCTTCGATTCGAGTGCTCAATGCAGTAATGTTTCTCTCAATGACGTGCTACTAAAAGGGCCAGATCTCAATAACACTCTTGTGGGAGTTTTGATGCGTTTCAGGTCTGACCCATACGCAGTCATGGCAGACGTGGAACAAATGTTCCACAACTTTCTAGTCAGAGAAGACCACCGCAACTACCTTCGCTTCTTGTGGTTCAAAAACCATGATCTGGATGGACAAGTGCAGGAATTCAGGATGAGGGTACATGTATTTGGGAACTGCCCCTCCCCTTCAGTGGCTATCTATGGACTGAAACGGTCAGCGATGGAGGGAGAAAGGGAATACGGCAGTGATGCGAGAGGGTTTATTGAGCGTCACTTCTATGTAGATGATGGACTGAAATCATTCTCTTCCGCCGATGAGGCCATTGACATTCTCTGTAGAGCTCAGAAGATGCTGGCTCAGTGTAATATACGCCTGCACAAAATCTCGTCCAACTGTCCTATCATCACAAGTGCCTTTCCAAGTGAGGACCTTGCAACGGACATGCAGGGCCTTGACCTCGGGCAGACTAACCCACCCATGCAGCGCAGCTTAGGTTTGGGCTGGGATCTGTCCACAGACCTGTTCAAATTTCAGGTAACAGTCAATGAAAAGCCCTTCACTAAACGGGGAGTGCTGTCAGTCATTAATAGTGTGTACGACCCGCTTGGTTTTGCTGTCCCAGTCATTGTAGAAGGCAGAACCATACTGAGAGACATTTCCACTGACATTTGCGAATGGGACACCGAACTGCCTAAAGACAAATTAGAACAGTGGCGACAATGGAAAGACTCCCTCAAATATCTTCAACAACTTGAAATCCCCAGAATGTACACCTCAATACCACTATCTGCAGCTCTAACTAAAGAGATCCATGTTTTTTGTGATGCCTCCACTAAGGCAGTGGGCGCTGTTGCTTACCTCAAACTCACAGATAGAGATGGTCACAGTGAAGTGGGTTTCCTTCTCGGCAAAGCTCGGCTTTCCCCAAAACCAGACATCACCATACCTAGGCTTGAACTGTGCGCAGCAGTCCTGGCTGTGGAGGTGGCCGAGTTAGTCCTGGAGGAGCTAGACATCGCTGTCGAACAGGTGAACTTCTACACAGACTCCAAGGTAGTGCTCGGTTACATCTTTAACAAAAAGAGACGCTTTCATGTTTATGTGCATAACCGAGTGGAACGTATCAGGCGCTTCACACAAGCTCACCTATGGCATTACGTGCCCACTCATTTAAATCCTGCTGATCATGCCACACGAGCACTACCCGCTGAGCAGCTCTCTAACTCCACATGGATCAGTGGACCCGCTTTCCTTTCCAGTTCAGGAGAAAGTCAAGCACAGGCGGAGTTGTTTGATCTTGTAGACCCAGAGACTGACAAGGAACTGCGACCTGAGGTCACTACTTGTGCCACCACTCTCTCAGAGGATAGACTTAGTAGTGTCAGATTTGAAAGGTTTTCAAATTGGAATGTACTACTTAAAGCTATATCCAAACTCCAACACATTGCCCAGTCATTCAAGCCGAACATAGAGAGCCCCTGTCATGGCTGGCACAGCTGTAATGAACATTTAGCTGAAAAACAGCTCGACCTAGCAAAGAGCACTATCATTCACACTGTTCAAAGAGAAGTTTATGCAGAGGACATAAGACAACTTGAAAAAGGTCTCCCTCTAAAAAACTCAAGCCCACTTAGCAAGCTAAGCCCTATGGTCGACGATAATGGGATCCTCAGAGTGGGTGGGAGACTAAAACGTGCACAGTTAACATCGGACGAAACAAATCCCATAATCATCCCTGGAAAGCACCACCTTGCCCAGCTCATTATAAAACACTTCCACGAGAAAGTATGTCATCAGGGTAGACATTTTACTGAAGGAGCAGTCAGGTCTGCAGGTTTTTGGATTGTGGGAGGCAAAAGAGCTATAAGCAGAGTGATATTCAACTGCGTCACATGCCGTAAACTAAGGGGTAGACAACAGGAACAGATCATGGCTGAGCTACCAGAGGACAGGTTGTCCACGGACCCTCCGTTCACGCATGTAGGCCTCGATGTGTTTGGCCCCTGGCCTGTCATGGTCAGAAAAACACGTGGGGGGCAGTCGGATGCTAAGCGATGGGCAGTCATATTTACCTGTATGAGCACACGCGCCATTCATATTGAAACAATAGAATCAATGGACACATCATCATTCATCAATGCCCTGCGTCGTTTCTTTGCCATCAGGGGTGCAGTCAAACTTCTTAGATCCGATTGTGGGACGAATTTTGTGAGCGCCTGCAAAGAACTCCAAATAGACAAACAGGGCTGTCACAATGACAAACTTCACAGCTTTCTCAAAGTCTCAGGCTGCAAATGGCATTTTAACCCCCCACATGCATCGCATATGGGTGGCTCCTGGGAGCGCATGATTGGGGTCACACGCAAAATCCTCGATGCAATGCTCCTGGAACATAAAAATGCAAAACTGACTCATGAGATTTTAGTGACATTAATGGCTGAAGTCACTGCTATAGTGAATGCACGTCCGCTCACAGCAGTTTCCACAGATCCAGAAAACCCAGCCATTCTTACCCCTGCCATGCTACTTACACAAAAGGTGGCAACCCCACCAGTCCCTCCAGGTCAGTTTGAAAGCAGGGATCTTTTCAAAGCACAATGGAGACGCGTACAATACCTTGCCGATGTTTTCTGGAGCCGATGGCAAAGGGAATATATCTCAGGACTTCAGAACCGCCGAAAATGGAAAACTGTAAAGCCAAATCTACAAACAGGAGATGTTGTTCTGCTAAAGGAGGCACTTGAACATAGGAACAACTGGCCACTTGGACTCATAACCAAAATCTTCCCAAGCGAGGATGGACTTGTCAGGAAAATAGAGGTTAAGATTTTCCGCAAGGGTGAACTCCGATGCTACGTAAGACCTATAAGTGAGGTTGTATTATTGGTGTCTAAGGACAGTGCTTAGAATCGGGTACTTTGCTATGCTAGTTATGGATGACATTCTACAGATGCCAGGCGGGGAGTGTTCTGTCCCTCTATGTTTCAATAGTATTGCATTAATTATCTAGTGCATTTCTTTATTTTCCCACTAGGGGTCAGTATCTCTTTTAGAGTTTTGGGGTTCTTCTTCTGTTTTACATTGCGTGCACGAGACGGCGCTCAGTGTTGAGGGGGCAGGCAAAAAAGTTTGTCACACGCGGTGAGAATGTCCAGAGGTGTTGATATGCCATAATCTGTAAGTAATTAGTTGTCGATATTGTTCTCATTCTTTAAGAGGTTATTTTAATTCTTACTAACAAAAGTTGTTTGTGATCTAAGTCTAATTAATGTTGCTAGCTTCCATGTGGGTGTATGTGGATGCACAATATCATATATAAGCCTATGTTAGCACTTTTTTCTCACTATCCAGATCGTCAGGTTGTACATACAGGTTATAAATGTAAAATCAGAGGTTTTGGGTTTCAGTGTAGCTTTGAACCAAGGCTTGTTGAGTTTGTTAATTAAAGAGTAAGAGCTGTTATACTTTTGCAGAATAGTGAGAAGATAAATAAATCTACAGCTTTATTCTACAGTTATCAGTAAAAAATGTTGGGATCACAGATATGTTGAACAGTTTTGCATTGCCTATAAACGTGTGCTCTGAAACTGTAATTAGCTGCAGTATATTCTGCTACCACATGGTGGCATACGATACAACCTGAATTATTTGTAAATTGTAATTTTGTGATTCTTATTTTGAATTCTCGTCACTTGCAGTATTAATATTTGCATCTATACAATTTGTTTGTATGTTCACAGTTTTACAAAAAAGGTCAGAAAAGAGAGAGGTCTTCAGTAAAGACACTTAAGAGGAAAACTGTGTCTTGTCGTTCCTGGAACCACCTTCTTTACTGCATGTTTAGCTCGCTGCATAGGCTGAGTAGACACACACTCAACCGAGGGCAGAAGAGGCATTGTAGTAAAGTCACGTTTATTTTTATAGCACTTTATTCAATAGATTGCTTAAAATCAAGCAGCTTTGCCGTATTAAAGGTACAATATGCAAGAATTTTTGCCGCTAGAGGGCGCTACATTCCAAACAACAACAACGGCGTAGCTTGATGACGATGTGAAGGAGCGTGGAATGATGGGAACTGTCGTTTTAAACTCCACCGTGGATGTTAAATCAGTCAGACGGGAATCGAAAATTCATGTTCATGGATGAGGCTAAGTTCTATTTTTATAAATGTTGCGTTTAATGACATGCTTTTTGTGGCGAGGGGGGCGTGGTTCAGCATGGTCTGTGATGGGAGAGAAAAGAGACGAGCAAGTAGGTCAAGTGCAAATGCACCTGTGTCTTATTGCAGTATTATTGGCGTGGAGAGACCGCTTATAAGCCGCGCTGGAACGAGAGAGAGACTGGAGAGAAAATTGGACGCAGAGGAAGAAAACCGGTGGATCCGAGCTCTCATTTTTTAACTGTTTTGTGCCATCGCGGTTGCCACAGTGAATGCGCGTTGTGCGCGGCTTTTGTTTGTTTTGCTTTATTTTAATAAAGTACGAGTCCCAGTCACACCGACCCCTGTCTTCTTTCTTCCTTCCTGACTCTTAAACCTCATCACACTTTTATTTCATTAAAATGAATTAACCGCAAGAAAAGTAAGGTTTAATACTTCATAGATGTTACTGTATTTGTTGAATTCATTGTTGTGATAACGCTGTGCAGTTTTACATGTTCTAAACAATTGTTGTAAAAGTACATTCGAACATGCCCACATCATTTGCCAAAATACTGATTAATCTTTATGTATAACACATGCTATGTTTATTTACATGGCCATAAACACCAGACGTGATAAACAATGTCAATAAACTAAACACAAATCTAAAGCAATAATACTTTCCTTACATAAACATAACTATTACCGAATGCTACATTTGGAAAATATAAAATTAAGCATGCTTTGTCGACAGAACCAGCTGCAATCGGTAAAGAATAATTGTGTACCATAACGACTGCAAGAAACAAGCTAAAGTTTGTAGCTTGATAGACGCTACAACTACAACTTCCGCATTTGTCCAGGACTCCACGCAGTACGAGCGGAAACCGAGGGTAACGCGGATATGACGCAATTGACTGGCGACTCCCAGCTCCCCCCTGCTCTAACGCCCCGTTTCCTTGGTTAAAATCGCAATTTTCTCACGATTTAAAAATAGTTGGAAACATTTGGGATATTGTAAGTAATCAACTTACCAAAATATATAACACTGGCCTTGAGATTTTGGGATATTTTAATGCAAAATTCTTACATATTGTACCTTTAAACATGAAAAACATTGTCTCATTTCATCAGAAGTACAATTTTGTTTGTTTTTTGGGTAATTTTTGGTAACTCCCAAAGCGGACTCGAAAACGAACTTCGTTTTGGCCTGATTTTGTTTGAAATGAAGTTACTGCAGTTTGTTCTTTGATTTCGGTTGAAGTTTATCGGGGCCTTAAGAGCTGTGTTTATGATGTTTGAGTTGCAAGGTTGTCTGAAAATATGCTTTATTTTTGCAATTCCGCAAGGTGCCATTAGTGTCGCAGAAACTACATCGGCCGTCTTCACCTTTCACTTAATGGAAGTTAATCAAGCAGGACAGAAACAATACAAACAGATACGCACAAACATAAAGCACACATAGACAGTGACTCAGGACTGTGCTAAATTTAAACAGCTTTGTTGGAGAGGAGGTATCGCTTCCTTTCACTCTCCATCTCTCATTTCCTATCGTCCTTCTTGTGTGTGTGAGAAATCTCCTCGCAGGAGGTCGAGGCAGGCAGAACCGGCAGCAGAACTATGACTCATCCGTTCGGCATCAACTCACACACTTCCCACCAAAACACTGTAGACCTGCATGTGTAGCACCGAGCCAACCATTATAAAAAACCTTGCGTAGATTCTACTGAACCTTCAGTACTCTGAAATCCTCAAACATACAACTAAGAGAAAGCAAAAGCTTCTATAGCTACACTAGCTTGATTTATGACTCAATTCAAAACACAAAAGTGTTGCATTCTCAGCGTTGCCACTAGGAGCACTGTATTTTACTTTGGGGAGTGTGTCCACCAAAGCTTTTTTGGCCAGCGCTCTTCTGAAAACACCTTGCTGCTTGAGACCAGTGGCACTAGTGTTTGGATGAAAGGACTTGCTTCTTGCGTACAAGCAGAATGTGACAGTTGGTCATTGTGGTATTTGTCCCGCCCCTCCTCCACTGTGATTGGACGGCTGGGTAAAAAGTGACAGTGATGAGCGCTGTGTTTTACCCAAAGTTGAACATTCTTCAAGTCTCGGCGACCGGTTAAAAGCGTTTAGTGCTCAGCATGAAATAGTCACGCAGCGCCTTGTTACGCTGCTGCCATTTTAAAAACGCAGCACTCCGATTGAAAACAATTGGAAAAATAAATGCTTTGATGGGACACATGGCCTTAGCGTAGCTGTCTTCTACATTTTTCTCTTTCAACTAATTTCACAGCGACTAAACATTCTGAAGAGAGTCTCTCTGTGCAAGTTAGTTGAGGTTCATACTTCATAAAAAAAGCTGCACGATTTGGGGTAAAAAATTGTCATTCTATATCAACATGACTATAAAATAATGATAATAATTGTTTAACGGTCATTTTTGATGGTTGAAATCACAAGTTTTTTTTATTTTATTTTTATACTTTAAGGATTTTTAAAGTTAAAACACAGAACAAACAACACTGGCTCGGCCTACACACACACACACAAGAAATATAAGAAGAAAAAATAAATAAAATTGGTCCAATATATAAAAAAGTGCAATAGTAAAAAGCTGATTAACAGTCAAGGTGCCCAGAAGGGATGTGCAGCTTAAAGGGATACTTCACCGATTAGCATTAAGCTTTGTATCAGTAGAAACCTGTTAGTATTTTCGAATGACCGTGCTTCCCTCCCTCATGTCCCCCAGAGACGAGAGATTTCTGTATTGTGTGTCTGGAAAAAAACCTCCAATGACGCAAAAAGACGTCATTTAGCGTCATCTGAGGCTGTTTAGGCCAGAGGCGAGAGACTCCAGCCAGTGGGAAGAGCTCGTTCCGCATGTTTTCAACCCGCCCATAGGGGATGCGATCTCACGATAAAACGGCGTCTTTTCAGTTTTGAGTCAACTAGTAGCCTAGTTGTATAATTTCTTCCGATACTGCCCTCTGTAACCGGAAGGTGTGGCTTGGGAGTGGCCTCGAAGGGCAGCGAAGCAAGTGCATTCTGGGAGTTGTTGTCTTTCATCCACAAGAGCCAAAAATACATTTTCTGGCTTTTCTCAGTCTAGAAGGCACCAACTTCTAAAATAATTTCACATTTCGACTACATAAATGACCCAATTTAAATACACATTCATCTTTCCAGCGGTGAAATATCCCTTTAAGCCTTAGAGAGGTCACTGGGGGCCGACTGAGCGGTTAACTTGTCCAAATGTCCAAGAAATGACCCCCAAACAGCGGAAAACGTTTCAATAGAATCAGACCTCAAATGAAATCACAAGTGCTTACTGGTATTTTGGTGCTGGTGTGCGAGAGATATCTTAACTGTAAAAAGATTATGTGAATAGCATATGCTGTATTTACAGGATAAGTCAATCTGGTAATTTTATGGTTTATAATTTACCAGTATAATATGGGAAATGGGAAACTAATTCATCCAGTGGACTACTCCTTTAAGAAAGACTAAACCCAGGCTAGACAAAATACGACTAAAAGACTAACCCTATAAAACCAACAGTACCACTAATACAGTCTGAAACAAACACACCAGAACACAATGAGCATGACAGCTGAGGGCCGACAGATGGCAGCCATTAGAAACATTAATGAATAAGTCAGTTGCTGATCATCTATTATTCACACACACACACTGAACAATCAGAATGAGGCAAAGACGCTCTCTCCTAGAGGCAGTCTGATGTTTACTCAATGACAAAAACACCAATGATGACCTCAGAGCTTCAAACTGAACCAAGACATTTGGTACTTGCATAAAAGTATGCAAGTACATACTTTTTGATTATAAATAATCCTTATCTGTCAGTTTGACTGAATGAACAGTACAATTTCCTTTAAGTTCTCATGTTCAGACTTCAAGAGAATAACATAACATTTGGTATTTTAATGTGACATGGTATATGAAGAATATCTTTGGCAGGAGCTCTTTTCAGTCGCTGCTTTCATTTCCTCCTGATTAATTATAAACGGTATAAAAAAAGGACAGCATAGCTATACTGCGCATTTGTGGTCTGCTTTCCCAATTTAATTTACGATATATCCCATTAATAATTCACTGGAATGCACCAAGAATCTCTTGCTTTTCTCCCCAAATCCTCACGTCTCTTTCCAGGTTTGTTTTCAAACGGATGCTTTTAATGTAACTGTCTCACTATTCACTTCTAATCTCTATTAGCAGTGTTTACAGGAATGCTTCTAATGCAGGTAAACAGAATATGTACTGTCTGTAACAATGACAGAAATAATTTTGAATTATCACTCAATGTTCCAGTTAAAGAACATTTTTGATTAAGGCTAAGTGACATATATTCCTACAGTGATATTTAACACGTCCTTAATATTGCTGCGGAAATAATCGGGTGTTATTCATGGTCTGTTGTAGTAATTTGTTAATGCTTTTACACTTTTAAATTTCCTTTTAATGTTCGATGGTTGAAGGGTGAGTAGAATAATGTCATCTCATTATATCCAAATGTAAAAGTTTACAATGTTGTTGCAGATTAAATATAACACAGATAAACTTTTACCAAAGCCTTACTTAAGGTTTAAAACCAGTCACCATTTTTGTAGTTTTTAAGACTTTATATTCATTTTTGTAGTTCTGAACCAAATCCACCCTCAATGAATTGTGTGGAATATTAGCTTTTAAGCCTTGTTTACAGCTGGTATTAGGATGCGTTTTGGTCGATCGGATCACAAGTAGATGAAGGAGACACATACCCGTTTACACCTGGTGTTTTAATTTGTCTCTTTTGTCAACCACTTCTGTCCTGATGTCTTAGAGGGGAGGGTCTATGGGCGGGTAAATTAAAGTTTTTTTCTGATCTTTCGATCTATGGACAAAATAAGTTTTCACCCAGAGACGACGGAAAAACATAAGGAGAGCATCAACTTTAGTTTCAAGATCACACTGACGCTGTGAGTGTGTGTTAGAAATCAGGAATGGTGAGAGAACATTGTGCTTGGTACATTTTTCATCTTCAAACCAAATTTGGGTCTTCAGCCGACAAAGTTTAAATCCCGCTTGGCTAGTGTGCTTCCCATAATGTTTACGCGTTAAGTCAGCAGGCGGAAAGTAGACAATCTTTTGTGGCTGTTTGAACACATTCAACCACATGAGCGTTTACACTACAAAAGCAATCCGGTCGAATGCGTTTTCGACTAACTCTGGAAGTGGTGGAAAAGTGGACAAGCTCAAAACATTTTAGACCCCATTTACACCTGTATTTGACGTCGTCCACTTGTGATGGGATCGACCAAAACGCATCTTAATACCAAGTGTAAACTGGGCCTCAGAGTGTTCATGGATCTGGATTTCAAATTTTCACCAGAAATAGTAGACCATCCGGGTACCTTTGGGATTCTCAGTTCATACTACAATTTGGGACACATTAATTCTAATTTTGAATACTAGTCAGGACAAATATTATATTATTTGGGATGTAGCGATTCTAGATCTAAATAGAATTGACTGACATTATGACGTTTAAGTAAGCACTGTTTAGTTATTTTGGAAATAAATATATCTATTTTGCCTATTTATGTGTTATTTTGTAACTTGTGGCAGAAGGATCAAATCATGAAAAGGAAATTGCAGATGAAATGGCTTTTGGTTTATTCTTCTCAGTTGATCATCTCAATATAAACAGAAGATCGTTCACATTATGCATTATGTGTCATTTGCATATTGTGCACAGTATAACAGCTGCATACTGCATTCTTTCAAAGACAGCAGATTGTATAACGATCGGAACATGCCCCGCGCATGTGTATGCCCTCTTTGGTAGTGTGGCGCACACAAATAACCCATTTACATTTAAGCCACAAACATTCCTAAGGTCACAAAAATGCAAATTCCTGTAACAACTGTCTCCGAACTAGCCCATGTGTCATGGGTGACACTCACAGCTGTTGACATTCAGCCATCCGGTTTAAATTCAGATCTGCCTGCAGTAAAGATCATGTAACACACGAAGCATTCGCTCAGTCATACACACAACCTCTCAGTGTTATGTAATTAAATGCGCTAGGTCTTCATTTCAATGTCTTCAGTGTGTTAATCCAATTTGCTTCAATACACTTTTATAGTTCATAAACACTTAACCGCTGAGCTTACCATAATGAAGCTGTTGAAGTCAAGCATCATTGCAGACTTTACAGCTTTGTGGGTAATGACTCTAAAATGAGCCTGCAGTCAAATCTGTTGACTGGACAATTATCTCCTAAATACTATATTTAACTGATTCACGTTTTGTTTTTTGTTTTTTTAGTGCATGCAAGTTTTGACTGCAAGGGTACGGAGCCCCTGAGGGGACCTGTGAAAAAAAAAAAAAAATAGGACTTTCGCGTGCGCACGAGAAACTATCGCGTGGGCACGAGAAACTATCGCGTGCGCACGAGAAACTTTCGCGTGGGCACGAGAAACTATCGCGTGCGCACGAGAAACTATCGCGTGCGCACGAGAAACTATCGCGTGGGCACGAGAAACTTTCGCGTGGGCACGAGAAACTTTCGCGTGGGCACGAGAAACTATCGCGTGGGCACGAGAAACTTTCGGTTTGCGTTATAGCGTCATTAATACAAATGTGGAAATATGGATGATGTATATATCATTTATGTTGTTGTTTGACATGTTTTGAAGTGTATATTTTAGCAAAAATCTCAAGCAAGGTGCTATTAAAGACAAGACTTAGAGGCATATTTTAGTCACAATTCAAATAATTGTATTAAATGTGAATATACTTTGAATAAACTTTGTAGGCTATTTGTATGTGTATTGATAAAAAATAAACAACAGGCTAATAATCTTCTGCTACTGAGATGAAGGAAACATTTTTTTAAAGAAGTAAAGTTCACAAGATTGCTATTTATCTTGACCAAACTGTTCCTTCATCAGCTCTTCCTCAGTTCCGCACTGCAGAATAAAATAGTCATCCTCTGCTGCAGTTGTACGGATTCTTAACGCATTTATTGCAACTACATTTCATCTTTTTCTCATCAAACAACCAGACTAACGAATGGTTCGACACAACCCGTACCTAAGAGCCTAGACAGGTCTTTCTTCTGTATAGATATACTGTATACAGGGTAAATGACGACTGTTGGCCTACCATGGTCGCCCTCGTCCAGTAAGTTTTAAATAATAATAATAATAATAAATTAAGATATAAATCAATATAATTCGTTGTAAATTAAATTTAAACAATAGCTACAAAAAGGTAATAATTGACTGTATAGTCCTAACGTTCATGCATGAACTGCCATTCAGACTTACTAACAACCAGAGAACAGAGAACATCAGAGATATTAAAATACATACTCTTCTGAGTTTTATGATGTAGGCCTTTTTTTATTAAAATGTATCGGCCTATAATTTATATCTCAAGGATGCGAGCTTGTGCGTGGCGCACTCAGTCATGTTGAGAGGGAAACACGCATTATATTATTAGGCTAGTATATTCAGAAATAGTGTAAAAGACCTGTAAATAAAATACAACATTAACATTATAAACACTATTAATAACATATAGGCTATGCGTATTTTACTTCCCCATAGCCAAATCCTTAAATGAATGGAATCAGAAAACAACAAGAAATGAAAAATAAGTAACCACTTATAATAATAATAATAATAATAATAATAATAATAAATGCATAGTAGTCTATAAAAATAGCCCATTGTGCCCTTTATTACAAACAACTTTTAGCCTATTTTAAACGCCAAGCCTAAACGAATTTATTTGAATCGAAACTGAAACGAAACTGAAACTCTACCGCAAAGTTGGGTTCGCGCATCTTTCGTTCGGTCCAAAGTTTAATACTGAACAGGAATTAATAATCATTTAATAATGAACCGGCTGTGATGTCAAGTTAATGTCAGAAGTGAACCGATGTTGTTAATATCGCGATTCGCCGGCGCCATCACTTGAATTTGTTCCTCAGTTGGGGAAATAACTTTATCGTTTCATACTCTGTCATTCGAAACAGTAAAATGTATATTTTTATTTGTGTAGCCTACATTCAAAATGACTACAAAATGTCATGCCTTTGAAAAAGAAAGAAAACAACATGATGCGGACGTGTAGAACTTTATCCAAGAGCTGCTGTAAAGCCTAAACAATATGTTACAGTAATGTTCTATTATATGCAAAAGCTGCAACCAAATTGTTAAAAGCGCTATATAAATGAAGGCGACTTCACCTGACCTGACTAGAAATCGAACAATTCAAGCTGTTTATTAAATTTTCTACATCAGAACGAAAAACGTTTTAGAAATATTGTTTATAAAACGAAAAAGGAACTCTTTTCTAATTTTCTACTTTAAATATTAAATCAAATAAAAAACTATACTGAACGAAAGACACACTGATTCAATTACACTAATTGAAGTTTGAATAATAAAAAAAAAAACCTTTATCTAAAATGTATATTTTATATATATATATATATAAATTTAAAACATTGTCTTTTTCAGACTTTCTTCTGTGAACACAAAAATGTTTTGCAGAATGTTCATTGAACAGTCATCAGCTTTCTTTGTCATCATTCTTTTTTCGATTTCTAGTCAGGTCAGGTGAAGTCGCCTTCATTTATATAGCGCTTTTAACAATTTGGTTGCAGCTTTTGCATATAATAGAAAATTACTGTAACAGATTGTTTATAGGCTAGGCTTTACAACAGCTCTTGGATAAAGTTCTACACGTCCGCATCATGTTGTTTTCTTTCTTTTTCAAAGGCATGACATTTTGTAGTCATTTTGAATGTAGGCTACACAAATAAAAATATACATTTTACTGTTTCGAATGACAGAGTATGAAACGATAAAGTTATTTCCCCAACTGAGGAACAAATTCAAGTGATGGCGCCGGCGAATCGCGATATTAACAACATCGGTTCACTTCTGACATTAACTTGACATCACAGCCGGTTCATTATTAAATGATTATTAATTCCTGTTCAGTATTAAACTTTGGACCGAACGAAAGATGCGCGAACCCAACTTTGCGGTAGAGTTTCAGTTTCGTTTCAGTTTCGATTCAAATAAATTCGTCTAGGCTTGGCGTTTAAAATAGGCTAAAAGTTGTTTGTAATAAAGGGCACAATGGGCTATTTTTATAGACTACTATGCATTTATTATTATTATTATTATTATTATAAGTGGTTACTTATTTTTCATTTCTTGTTGTTTTCTGATTCCATTCATTTAAGGATTTGGCTATGGGGAAGTAAAATACGCATAGCCTATATGTTATTAATAGTGTTTATAATGTTAATGTTGTATTTTATTTACAGGTCTTTTACACTATTTCTGAATATACTAGCCTAATAATATAGGCCTAATGCGTGTTTCCCTCTCAACATGACTGAGTGCGCCACGCACAAGCTCGCATCCTTGAGATATAAATTATAGGCCGATACATTTTAATAAAAAAAGGCCTACATCATAAAACTCAGAAGAGTATGTATTTTAATATCTCTGATGTTCTCTGTTCTCTGGTTGTTAGTAAGTCTGAATGGCAGTTCATGCATGAACGTTAGGACTATATAGTCAATTATTACCTTTTTGTAGCTATTGTTTAAATTTAATTTACAACGAATTATATTGATTTATATCTTAATTTATTATTATTATTATTATTTAAAACTTACTGGACGAGGGCGACCATGGTAGGCCAACAGTCGTCATTTACCCTGTATACAGTATATCTATACAGAAGAAAGACCTGTCTAGGCTCTTAGGTACGGGTTGTGTCGAACCATTCGTTAGTCTGGTTGTTTGATGAGAAAAAGATGAAATGTAGTTGCAATAAATGCGTTAAGAATCCGTACAACTGCAGCAGAGGATGACTATTTTATTCTGCAGTGCGGAACTGAGGAAGAGCTGATGAAGGAACAGTTTGGTCAAGATAAATAGCAATCTTGTGAACTTTACTTCTTTAAAAAAATGTTTCCTTCATCTCAGTAGCAGAAGATTATTAGCCTGTTGTTTATTTTTTATCAATACACATACAAATAGCCTACAAAGTTTATTCAAAGTATATTCACATTTAATACAATTATTTGAATTGTGACTAAAATATGCCTCTAAGTCTTGTCTTTAATAGCACCTTGCTTGAGATTTTTGCTAAAATATACACTTCAAAACATGTCAAACAACAACATAAATGATATATACATCATCCATATTTCCACATTTGTATTAATGACGCTATAACGCAAACCGAAAGTTTCTCGTGCCCACGCGATAGTTTCTCGTGCCCACGCGAAAGTTTCTCGTGCCCACGCGATAGTTTCTCGTGCGCACGCGATAGTTTCTCGTGCCCACGCGAAAGTTTCTCGTGCCCACGCGATAGTTTCTCGTGCGCACGCGATAGTTTCTCGTGCCCACGCGAAAGTTTCTCGTGCGCACGCGATAGTTTCTCGTGCCCACGCGATAGTTTCTCGTGCGCACGCGAAAGTCCTATTTTTTTTTTTTTTTCACAGGTCCCCTCAGGGGCTCCGTACAAGGGTGAGTGTATGATGACAATTTTTTTATTTTGGGTCAACTATCCAATGTTTAGACCACAGAGTCACGGTGTTTACACTTAACTTACCAATGGATTATTAACATGCTCTCAATTCGAAACTATTTTTACACTTATATTCATTTGTACGTTTCCGTACAATCTGCTTATGCCCCACTGATGGTTTGACACATTAACTGTATATGATTTCCAAGATGAGTTTAAGAAATGTCATGTGGAGTAACCAACTTAAAAGTAATAAAATAGTCAACCTGATTGATCTTAATCATTATTATCAAAAAAGTATTTAAATATATATTACTTTTATCAACAAATATCATATTATTCATTCAAGTTTTTGAGAAGTTGATTTCATTCATTCGTTTTCATACGATGTGCTTATGCCGCACTGGCGGTCGTGTTTAGGGGAGGACCTTCATGCTTACTTTTCTTCATATTTATGATTCACACTGTACGAATTCATAAGAAATCACCACCTTGTAAACTAGGGGCTGTTTACACGACACCGTTTTCAACTAAAAAGTGTAACTTTTTATGCGTTTTGTCCGTTCATTTACACGAAAACTGCGTTTTGGGCGCCTGAAAAAACAACATTTTGAAAACGGGTTTTTTAAAACGGTCACCCTGTAAAAAAACTAAAACGCAGATCTCTGAAGACGATGACGTCATGCACATGTGTATTACGCGTTCAGAAAACAGCGTTAGTCATTTTCACGGATCCATGTGAATGGGCATCATTTTGATAATGGTGTCGTCTGTACGCGAAAAAACTCAAAGGAAAAACTTCTCCGTTTTAAGCATATTGTCGTGTAAAAAACATTTGTTACATTACCTACATGAGGTTGGGTTTTATCTTTTAATATTCAACACACTCTCATGGCAATTCACAAAAATGTTTACGCTTTGGCGGCTAAATCACATAAATGTGTATTTCATTCATGCATTTTCATACTTTATGCTTACCTCCACTTAAAGTTTAGTTTCATGTGTTTTTTCAAAAAATCGTACATTGTTGTACAAATCTCTTGTATGAATTAATTTCACTTCATTAAAATAGTTGCGTTTTCTCATAAGATCGGGATGGATTATTTATTATGATTTATCCCAAAGCTGGGCATGTCTTGAGAATCTTGCTGAGCAAGTTGATCTGTTTATAGCTGGCATCCTGAATGAGAAGAATGTGCAGCAGAACCACACACACACCTGCCAATAGTTTGCCCAAACATTTGTGTCTGCATTTGTACTTGCATAGTTTCTTATCCCTACAGTGAGTTTATGCATGCTTGTAAGAACCTCCAAATGGTCCTCCTGTTAGTCTTTTAGAGAATGAAAGGTGACAGCCTGACTGAAGCAGTGATGTAATGGTTTAACAACATTGAGATATATCGCCTGAAGGCCTTATGAACTCATTCGGATGACTAGGCATAAGTCAAACATATAGTGAACTGTGCTTCAAGGTCAAAGCCTCTAGACCTTGACAGTCTTTCCTTGGCAAAATGTTTTAGACAGCATAACTGGCCACTATACTATGGTGGCCGACTGCCATGAGCACAAGGTTGGATGCCGTTCTTCAGAGGAGCCAGCTGAAACCATTCACAGTACAGCTGTTGTGTTGGGATTCCTAAACTCCCTTGTAACAAATGCAAGTGATTGAAATAGTGCATTTTCTGCTTTGTTTCTATTAAATGCTATTTAGAAACAACATTTGTCCATCATAAAAGGGAGTACTTTTTATATCTAGGCTTAAAAACTTGTCAAGTTCCAAGAAATATGCCTTGCATTACCATTGGCTTTATATGGTTTTCAAAAAAGTTTTAATTTAATGACTAAGAAAAGCGGCTTCACCAAGTTTAAAGTATTATTGTCCTTACACCTTTAATACTTTTTTTTAACCAAAAATCAAGTTTTTTTAAAACTTGCACCACATGACATTTTATTTTTATTATTAACTATCCTTGTCTAAGTCAAGACATAAAAATAAATAAAAAATCCATTTTGAGAGACTCAAAAATAACAATTCTGTCATCCATTACTCACCCTCTTGTTTCTAACCCTAGACTTGTGTCTATCTTTGGAACACAAGATATTTTTACAACACAAATTCAATTCGTAACTATTTTATGTTTTGGGCGAATTGGTGGCTAATTAGCATGATCGAATTTGTACGTTTTCATATGATCTGCTTACGAATGTCTTATGGGTCCTTATGGGTAAGGACGATAGCTATGAATATAGTTCTAAGAATCATTCTAAATATAAAGGAAGAGCACAGTCCACATCACAACTATAATGATAACAGTACAGAGAAACTATATCTTTTAAAATTACTTTCAAACCTTTCCGTTTCTAGCTGATGAACGATAAAAATTCTGACATCCAATCAGAATCCATCCTGATTTAAGAGCTAAAGCAGCAGACAGCATGTGCTCAGAATTAACAGAACAATATCGCTGGTGTGAACGCTAATATAGCTATCGTTGAAGTTATCTTCATAGTTATCGTTCTTGATGTGAACAGCCCTAAATTATCACAGAAGTTAAATTTATGGGTGAACTATCCCTTTAAAGGTGCAGTGAGCAATTTCTGGTAAACACTGTTGATATTTGAAATCACCAACACAATGATAATTAATGATGTCATCAATAAATGAAAGCAATGTGTTACTATACTAATTCAGGTTGAATGTCTAATTGTCATTAAGCTTCCCTTCCATCCCAAAAAACAAACACCGTTTGTATGAACGTCTCCCTACATAACACGATAGTCCAAATAACTAATATAATACAAATGTGACAAGATTAAGGGATTAGTGACAACTAAAAAGGGAACCAAATGAAAATCCATATATTAGGAGTGTTATCTCACTTTCAGACACACTTTGGTCGGTGGAGGTTTAGACGTTCCAGGTTCATAATAAAAATAATGTAAATTAACAAACAAGCGGAGATGACAAGTATATTCAAGCAAAAGATAGCATATATTAATTCTGTCAAATTCAGCAAAACCAACGTCTGTTTTCAGGCCTTCCCGCTCCTTAAGGTCTCTCCAGCGCTGGAAAGCCTCTCCGATATTAATGAGTCCTCTTGCCTGATTGCAACCTTTCTTAAAGTTATATTCCTCTCTGACCTTTTCCTCGTTTGTATTTTCTCTGCCATCTCTCTCTTTCTATAGCCGTTCTGCTAATGTCTGCGCTCTCTCTCCTCCCCCATCATGAGTGTATACGCCCCTTACTGCTGACTGGCTACAAGTGTGTTTTGGTGCTCAGTCCGATCCACTTTTCAAGCCCCCCTGTGGTGAAAAATTTTCATTCATTTTCATTTATTTCGGTTTGGTCATTTACAGATCATTCAAACAAATCATTCGAAACATGAAACACAATAGATGACCAGGTGCAGGCAGAAGCTAAAGCTTATTATGCCTGCCCTTAACTTTAGAATCATAAATGCAGCACATTAATGACAACATCTGTTCATAAAACTAACACATTAATGGACCATTGTCCACACCAGAAGCAAGCCTATTTAATTCTGTTGAATATTTTTCCATTGTTATTCTCTTGTAAATATTTTTAAACTGAAAAATAGACGTGGCTTGTTTTAACTCTACAGCAACTATTCCATAATTTAACTCCTTTATTTGATAAACAGTGTTCTCTTAATGTAGAATGTACTTGTGGTTGATTAAATATACATAATCCTCTGAGATTATATTTACTTTCTCGCTGGATAAACAATATTTGCAAGCATTTAGGAATTTTATTATGTTTAACTTGGTAAATAAACTTTGCCGTGTACAAATCAACTAAGTCATAAAACTTCAAAATTTTTGATTGAAGAAACAGTGAATTACTTGGTGAATTGTAAGGTGCATAATTAATTAATCTGATAACCTTCTTTTGTAATAGGAAAATTGGATTGGTTCTAGTTTTATATGTATTTCCCCATATTTCAATACCATACGTTAGGTATGGTGTGACAAGTGAACTATAAAGTAAATGTAATCTACTTTAAAAAAATCAAGCTTTTAAAGGGTTAGTTCACCCAAAAATGAAAATTCTGTCAGTAATTACTCACCCTCAAGGTCAACCCCGTAAGACCTTCGTTCATCTTCGGAACACAAATTAAGATATTTTTGATTAAATCTGAGTGCTGTCTCACTCCTCCATAGGCTTCTAAGACATTATAACTTGCTGGTCCAGAAAATGCATTAAAGACATCGTTAATATAGTCCAAGTGACTACAGTGGCTCAATCTTAAGTTTATAAAGCGACGAGAATACTTTTTGTGTGCAAAAAAAAATAAAAAGAACAACTTTATTCCACTATTCATTTCCTTGTCTCTGGGCCTCGAGTTTTTTCACGTAGTGTTTTAGCGCAGCGCTTCTGTGTTGTACATCACACGCATCACGCACATGACCAGCGTCGGCCAATAGTGAGCCTACGTGTGACGTGCAACACAGACGCACTGCGCTAAAACACTGCGTGAACTCACTCGAGGCCCAGAGAGAAGGAAATGAATAGTGGAATAAAGTCGTTATTTTAGTTTTTTTTGCGCACAAAAAGTATTCTCGTCGCTTTATAAACTTAAGATTGAGCCACTGTAGTCACTTGGAATATATTAACGATGTCTTTAATGCATTTTCTGGGCCAGCAAGTTATAATGTCTTAGAAGCCTATGGAAGAGTGAGACAGCTCTCAGATCTAATCAAAAATATCTTAATTTGTGTTCCGAAGATGAACGAAGGTCTTACGGGGTTGACCTTGAGGGTGAGTAATTACTGACAGAATTTTCATTTTTGGGTGAACTAACCCTTTAATGTTGTTTAAATGTACATGTGGTGTTTTTAATATGCCTTAAGACAAACCATGTGCAAATTCATAAGTCGACACCATTGCTGAGTATTTCTCCTTAAAACTGCAGTGAACCAAAGACAAAAGTCTCAAAAACGCGGTTTGAAATCGCTGGTGTTTCTGACGTCACAAACTACCTTTTAACCAATCAGGTCAACGTGTGATCATCAACAAGTGGATCTCTGAGCTGGAGTGAGTGCGTGGAAGCAGGGCTAATTTGCATATTCATAGAACCGTGTATACTAAATGAGGCAAGGGTGTAGAGTTACATTCAAGCTATTTTAAGGCATGACAAATGTTTTTTACAAAGAATTTTTTTTTTTTTTTTTTTTACTACAATGGGACTTTCAAATGTATACAAAATATGCTTGACTGTAATGGCACTGGAATGAAAGACAAAATCAACCCCAGATTATAAAGCCAAGCCCTGTTTTGTTGAGACACACAGAAGCAGCAGTTCAAAGTTTGTGAGAAAATACCAGGTTGACAAAGATTATAAAGAGCAAGGGTCTGAGGAGGACATTACAACGCATGCGTCTCCAATGCAACATATTCTGTGGCAAAATGTCCAATACTGAATTATCAAATACAAAATTCTCACTAGGTTGTAGACTTTTTTTTTTTTTTTAAATGGCAGAATGTCTCCGATCTCCCATGAGACACAGTGACTCCAAATGTGCTCACAGGCAATAACAGAAATGGCTTGCGTAAGGCGTTCAGAATTCTCTATGCACTGAGGTCATGACATGAACACATGACAGCCGGTTCTCTCTCTCAGTCTTCATTATATCGTCTGCATTTACATGTTGAGTTGGAGGACAGTTCATCATTTGTAACTCTAAGATGTAGCTTGAAATTTCATAACCAGTTTTGAGTTCCTGATACGACACCCTATCAGGACTCGTCTGCTAAGATCTCAGTGCATCAGCAGGGGGAATGACTTCTTCAAATCTGCTTAAGAGACTTAAAGCTGATGACTCATGTAATGCATCCAGAGAATTCAGAACTTTCCACGCAGTTCCATTACCACAATATTGGGGCTGCATAAGTTCCAGAAACCCTGGTAAACCCATCATTTTTAAAGGAATTTCTCACCGTATATAAATTTTGTGTTTCTTTGCAAAAAGTCATCTAGGATTGAAACAACGTTAAAGCGAAGTTTGAGCTACAATTCTTGAACCAATGTCTGTGATTTCATGCACCGATTCGAACGGGACTAAAATCTCCATGTGTATTACAGAGGTGGGAGTGTGTGTTTTCTAGATGTGGGCATAATTTATTTATTAAACCCTATTTAAATAAAATGACGTTAATTTATAGGCAGCTGTTTATAATATACCCATATAATTGAGCAGAGAAACATAAGTATCTTACCTGCTACTGATATGAAATTGGGCAGTCACACAATTTGGCTCTTATTATTACTATTATGTTATTTTTTCATCAGATACCATCCATATTGAAATGAAAGCATGCTGAAGATTGGTGCTCAAACGGTAGGTCAAAATACACATGAGGAGAAGCATCAGGATAATACATACAACATCAGAAATCATGGACATTCGCATTTGGATGGGATTAGATTTCTCAAAGCAGAGGACTATCAAGTTAGCCAAAAACAGAAGGTAATTTGCTCTGGAAGTTTTACTGAGGGTGTGTGAAAACACAGACATGGCAGATTAAATAAATCAATAAAGCCAATAAGGTTTGGCATAAAGTCAAACCTGCTGTTGACAGTTGAATACATGCTGACTTGGGGCAATATTTTTTCAGTGAATAATGATATAAATTTCAAACTGTTCCTCACACATAACGTATGGCATCAGAATATTTGTGATACATGTGCAGGAGTCATTTTTGGTTACTTTAATGGTAGTCTTAAGATGCTTTTTGTCACTTTTGGAGCTTGAAATCTCCAGTCTCCATCCACTTTCATTATCTGGAAAAGAGCAGCGTCGACATTCTGCTCAACTTCTCCTTTTGGCTTCCAGGAAGAAAGTAAGTCTTACTGGTTTGCAACAACACAAAGGTAAGTAAATGATTGGCAAATTTTCATTTTGGTGTTAAATATTAAATTGAACCTCCTCTGCTGGGACAGCACGCCTCACTACATGCAGTCAGCAAATATTTAGATGACGCATGAGTGACGACAGAGGCTCGGAGTCATTCAAAAGGCATCGTTATTTATTTATATAGACATGGACCGTAAAAGCATCACCAGTAGCCTACGCACATTTGATTCATTATTAGTCCTTATGAAAAGCAAAAAGTCACTTAAAGTCGCTTACCCTCTGCTACAGTCTCCTCCACGGTCACTTGATGTCGTCCAATGGAGTAAACGCGTCCGATGAACGCGCCGGACCCCGCGCTGCCCCCCGCGACGACTCCTGACGCGGGCCCCGAGCTCACCATCTCCCGTCGGGTATCGAAGAACTTCTTCATAGTCCAACCGGCAACACTCTTTCATTAAATCATGAAAAACAACCAGACTCTCGCGTACGTGTCGTTTCCCAGATCCAACAAAGATTGACAGATGCACAAATTATAGAAAAGCGCGATAATCTCTTAATATAAAACAGTCCAGTTCGAGACTCAGCGGACATCAAGTGTTAGGAGATCCTAAACAACTCAACTGCATTAGAAGGAATCGGTTATCAGACCAGTAGGATGAGTCACCATTGACACATTACCTTCATACTTATGTACCTAAAACACTAGCTTATAATAACATATCTGATGAGTGCCAACGCACTCCTGCCAGCTGCATAAACAAGCAGCTTTATTCCCCGAGTCCTCTTGCCACGCTGTCTGTTATTATGCACTTGGTGTCCAGCAACGATTATCGGCAGCACAGCGTTCAGGAGTCGCTCTCTCCTCTCCGTTTGCTCATTCAATCATCACAGCTGATCCTCAGAGCTGACGCTTGCCCGAAAACCCGGAAGTGCAACGTATACGCAGGGAAACAGCCGGTTCGATGGGGTTTTCTCTAAGCAAAGTGAATAATAGTGTTTAATCATTGTCTGCTGGCGAGGTTAGATAAAAGAAACGGCCATACACAGGTAAAGAGCAGGCATAAACCGCGCGTTAGGATGGACTCGGTCGTTTACAGTCAGTCACGCTCTCTGGTAGATGTTGTTTAACACAACGCGCTGACGTCAGCGAGGACGCGCACGTGCGTGTCCAATAAGAGCCACTAGAGGGCATCATCACACACGCGCCACAACATTATCGTTAAATCCGTAGAACCAGAAAATTATTTTTGTGAATAAATGTTTTGTCATTACCTATTTATTTATTTTACAGTCTATGGTCATTACATTGTTTGGACTCGGAGAATAAAAAACAAATGGAGAATTTTTGTTTTTGAAAAAAATATTTGTCCTCTGTAGAGGAAACCAGGACTCAGTTAATAAAATAAAATGGCACGATAAGACACTTGCAGGCAAAAACAACGTTGTTTTAATTTACCAAGTTTTAGGTTTCGCGCTAATTTTTAATCAAACTTTGTATAAAAATTATTCTTAACTATGTTATGAAACAAATAGCCTAACAGAATGAATTGATATATTTACTTTATGCAATATGTGTGTAAAATGGCCTTAAATGGGTAGTCCCATTCTCTATGCATTGAATCTAATTAGCATGTTAATGTGTTCCAGAGTCATTTACAATAAAAAAGGTGTAATAATGGGAGTAATTAGCCTACTTCATAGGAAGTGCTGTCAAACCGATTTATCACATCTAACATTAAAGTTTGTTTATATAATATACAGTATGTGTATGTGTTTTAGGTGTATATACACAGACACACACACACATATATTATATAAACACACATTTTTATGTTATAGACCTATGCGATTAATTGATTTTACATAATTTCTTTCCTTATTCACTTGTCAAAATGCCTGATAAGCATGCTGTAAGTCCTGGTGTCCTCTACAGTGGACATGTATGAAATCAATGCCCTGTTTTCATAATTCTGATTTGAAACTCCATAACGGTTTCCTGAGATGTTTATTTAAAGACAAACAATTTGAAAATGAATCACATTTTTAATGATAATTTCAAAATATTATAATATTTCCATAAGAGTGCTAAATTCCATAATTCAGTCAATGTCAGTCATTTTTAAAGACCAAGAGGAGGCTGTTGTTGTGAAACCAAACAAATTTGCTAAAATAAAATCCTTTACAAAGGAAAAAAAAGTCTAATATATATATGGGTCTCAGTAGGATAACATAACATCAAATTTGAATTCTAACATATAGCAAATGCAAAACGGAATAAAAGTGTGTATTACATGCGCTTGCCAGATCGACTCGATGTCTGTCGCATTGCTGCCCCCCACAGGGAAATGTTTTTACGTATATTACCACAAAACTAAACTCAGAAAATGAGTGCAAGGGAGGAAGATTATCAAGATTACTGGTTTGTCTAGATTTATCTTATTCGTTGTCAAATTACACACATTAAACCTTTGACAGGCTAATGGTTTGTTTTATAGCAAAAATAGCCTACTTAACATTTGCTACTCGGGCAGCTGTGGGTTTGCTAGAAGGACCCTTTCTAAATATATGATCACATGTCAGTAATGACTGGCACATCTTATCCCACACTTCCTTCCTGTTCAGAAAAAGAAAAAGAAGAAAGATAGATAACTCTAGTTCTGAGTAAAGCACTCTCATCATATGTTTGCAGATTCCAGCTGGTTTGATGTTTTGCTATCTAATGCAATGACATTCATTCATTTTTAGCTGGAACCCAAGTGTCTCTTAGGGGCTTCTGTACTGTAAATGGAAATGCAAAATGTTGTAAGATTGTGTTTATCAAATTTTCATAATACATACAGAATAATGCATCTAATACATTACACTTCATCTTCGATTCAGACTCAACCAAACACTCTTGCAAGTAGAATACAGAAATGGGTTACCCTTTATTTTAAGGTGTCCTTGTTACAGTAATTATTGAATTAAGTGCGGAGTAATATTAATTAACATAAGGTTAGGGTTTGGTTTAGTTGCATGTAATTATAATATAATTATAATTATATTGTAATTAATTATTACAAGTAACAAGGACAATAAAATAAAGTGTTACCAGAATTATCAACAGACTTCAATTGATTTATTCACTAAACTTATATATAAAAAAAACAAAACAATAAAAACAAAAAAGTAATAAGCAGTGAAGGGACACAGCTTTTTAATAGCATTTGAAGTGAAAAATTTACACTTAGTTATTAAAATCATCTTGTTTTCTCTTAACCAGCAGCACAAGAAAACCTAAAACATGCAATGTCTTTAATCAGGATTTAACAAACCTATTATTTTGTTTTGATGGAGATTAATTTAATACATTAAAAATGGCATTTTCAAAAAAAAAACATGCTAACCATTAAAAAAAATTATACATTATACATTTTTTATATATATCTCCCCTCCAAAAAAAAAACTGCACTCTAATAGGAAAAATGTATCCTCATCTCAAATGCTTATTGAAGTTCTCTCCACTTGCCCATAAAAATAAAAAATCTATACTAGTTATGGCCCAGCTCAAAAAGAAAAAGAAAAACAGAAAAGAAAAAACAAAAACAAAGAACAACCTTCAACCCTCGCCATCCATTTGTAATAGTTAAAGCACTCAACTTTATGTTTCCTCTGTAAAAGAAAAAAGAGAGACAGTTTTAATTGGGAATGCTTAAACGATAAAAACATACAGCCAATATTTTTGTATCAACATTTTAATGGAATGCACGTTTGCTTTAAAAATCCTGACGTACAAAGTGAGGGGGTTTGAAACGGTTTACCTACTGAAGAATAACTTACAAACAGCACGAATGGATGTGAATAAAGTGGACAACTATGTACAAAAATTAAATACAATGCTACAGCACATTAAGAGATTTATAAATGTTCATAAAAGGCAAATATTAACATGTGGCAAGATGAAACTCCACTAAGTCCCTATGATCAATAATGTCTCCTCTCTCTTCATGGAAGCTTCTTGCGTTAGTCTGAATACTGAATCCAATGTTATTATCTATGAAAGACATCAAATGTACCAGGGTTCGAATATTAAACTTCTCACTATTATATTATATTCCCATGTTTGTAAATAATCAGGAAATAGTTAAACCAAAACTCGTTTCTCATCATGACTATTTTCATCAATTAAACACACGGCAGAATATTCCTGCTGCCATTTTCCATAAAATAAAAAGTATGTAAAAGAGCAGCAGGGACATTCTGTAAAATTTCTCCTTTTGTGTTCCACTGAGAAAAAGTTTTTTAAAATAAACCAGAAATGAGTATCAAATCCTCTAGGTTTGAAGAAGAATGGGAACCACTGAGCAAAAAATCTGTCAAATCTCATACTTAGTTGTCCAAATATATTAAAATTTGCCAGTGTAGAAGCTCTCAACAGTATTTCTCAAAGGCCCAAACGCTTAAAGGCATCATTACAGTTTCAATGTCGATCAAAAGTTTCAACAGGCATGGCTTTTTCTTACTCAGAAAAAGCAAAAGAGAAAAAAAAAACCTCAACCCCCGTTACGCACCATTCTTCATCAATAACTTTAATTTCAGGAAGGGGAATTTTAACTAGCAAAGGTTTTCGCTGTGTCTTCCTTGCCTCTGTAAGTCCTCTTCCCATGTGTGAAGGGCAGGTATCTATACTTGATCATGTGCTGTAGAGGAAACACAAACAGTGTCAAAACCTCAAGTTAACAACATTACATCACTGGAACTATAATTTTAGACAACGCTGCTTTTAACAGCTCAGCTATATGAAAAAGAAATGCTTCTGTTGGCGAACCTTGATCTGCCGCTTCATGGTGATGCAGAAAAGCATGATGAAATACATTACGAGGATGGGCCAGAACACCGGCACGTCAAAGGCGTCGAAGAATGTGCATATCATAGCGATGACGATGCCCTTCGTCGCTGAATGCCTGAAACATCAAGCAAAAAAACAACAAACACTTAAACTGAATCACACATTTATGAGTTACTAAGGCCTGGTTTAACACACAGGGCGTAGATTAAGCTAGGATTAGGCATTAGTTCAATTAAGCAGCTTTTATAAACATGACTTAGAAAAAACATTACTGGTGTGTATCTTGAGACAAAACAATGACAATGACATGTTTAAAAAGGTATTTCAGGTCAAGTTGCTTTTTCAGTTAAAACAGCTCAAGCATGCATTTTAGTCTGGGACTATCTTAAGCCTTGTCTGTGAAACCAGGGGTAAAGGTCTAAAATTAAATATGTAAAAAACAACATTACTGTGAGCTTATTGCAACGTACTAATTGTATGATATTTTGTGGACAACTGATATATTAACTGATATATCACGATAAATCTGCAGACGTTTGGCATTTAAGTTCTCCTGTTTGGCCGATTAGAGTTGGAAGCAAGACTTTTATATACTTTGAGTTACTAAGGCCTGGTTTAACACTAGATGTCGCATTGGCTACGGTTTTGCAGTAGCCAATGCGACATCTAGTGTATATATCTATACCTGCCCGCGCTCTCAGATCATTTGTTCAAGAGGTAACAACGATATAAATACTGTTCGTTTTCTCACACAAACCGCTCGTTTCGTGTCTTGGGCCATCAATGTGTACTTACGATGGGGAATTGTTTTAATTTGGACTCTGTGCATGCTCTTTGAGACAGTGACCATCGACCTGCATTATATGACTGACAGACAAGAACGGTTTGACCTAAAAATATCAAAATTGAAACTACTGCGGAAAAAAAAGACACCTACATCTTGGATGCCCTTGAGGTAAGTTAAAACATACCAAAATTTAATTTCAAAGTGAACTATCCCTTTAATGTGACAACTCACCAGAATTTGAACTCTGGCAACCTCCTAATGAACGGCCGGAACTCTTCATTCTGTTTTGTGGGTAGTGCTGGACCCTCATCTAGTGAAGGGAGACATCGATTAGGGAAGGAAAAAAAATAAAAATTCACCTCAGCGATGCAAATGTCACTGATGATAAGAAGATCATTTCAAATGCCAGTCTTACCTGGATCATCAAGCAATGAGGGATCCACTTTTGGTGAGAGGAAAGCAATGAAGAGGTTAAGGTGGTAGATCCCGAGAGCATATGTGACTATGTACCAGCCCTAATAAAAGACACAAATGATTCAGTCCATTTGGTTAATGTTTTGCGATGAAAAATGCAAGTTACTCAAATCAAATGAACTTTGTAGACCCGCAAGATGCAATTACACAACAAGAACATTATCATAAGTCTACAACTGCATAATAACTCTACCCTTATTGTCAAAGCATAAATTAAATAAATTAAAGTATTTTGCAAACATTCCTAAACAGATGGTGTTTTTACCTGTAGAATATATACTCTGATCATATATATGGCCGTTAGAAGAAGAGTGGCCGCCCATCGGAATGCTGAGAACGGTGTTGACTTGTCCAACCATGACTGATAAATCTGCATTTAAAAGAGAAAAAGTAGTTCTCATTATCCAACAACACTCACTAGGGGTGGAAGATAAACCAGTAGACACGATTAACAGGTTGAGATTTTTGACTATTGTCACTATTGCAGTTACACTCATGTGACGCTGCTGTGCTGCATGGTTAGCTTATAGCGTTTTATCAGTTCATTCTCGTGTTATGCAGCACGTTTGAGTTTGTACAAGAACCAATGAGGTTCATTCTCGTGTTACGCAGCATGTTTGAGCTTCATCAAGAACAATGAGGTTCATTCTTGTGTTACGCAGCACGTTTGAGCTTCAGCAAGAACCAATGAGGTTCATTCTCGTGTAACGCAGCACGTTTGAGCTTCAGCAAGAACCAATGAGGTTTATTCTTGTGTTACACAGCACGTTTGAGCTTCAGCAAGAACCAATGAGGTTTATTCTCGTGTAACGCAGCATGTTTGAGCTTCAGCAGGAACCAATGAGGTTCATTCTCGTGTTACACAGCACGTTTGAGCTTCAGCAAGAACCAATGAGGTTTATTCTCGTGTAACGCAGCATGTTTGAGCTTCAGCAGGAACCAATGAGGTTCATTCTCGTGTTACGCAGCATGTTTGAGTTTGTACAAGAACCAATGAGGTTCATTCTTGTGTTACACAGCACGTTTGAGTTTCCACAAGAACCAATGAGGTTCATTCTCGTGTTACGCAGCATGTTTGAGCTTCATCAAGAACAATGAGGTTCATTCTTGTGTTACGCAGCACGTTTGAGCTTCAGCAAGAACCAATGAGGTTAATTCTTGTTACACAGCACATTTGAGCTTCAGCAAGAACCAATGAGGTTCATTCTCGTGTTACGCAGCACGTTTGAGCTTCAGCAAGAAACAATGAGGTTTATTCTCGTGTTACGCAGCACGTTTGAGCTTCAGCAAGAACCAATGAGGTTCATTCTTGTGTTACGCAGCACGTTTGAGCTTCAGCAAGAACCAATGAGGTTAATTCTTGTTACACAGCACATTTGAGCTTCAGCAAGAACCAATGAGGTTCATTCTCGTGTTACGCAGCATGTTTGAGCTTCAGCAAGAACCAATGAGGTTAATTCTGGTGTTACGCATCACGTTTGAGCTTCAGCAAGAACCAATGAGGTTCATTCTCGTGTTACGCAGCATGTTTGAGCTTCAATAAGAACCAATGAGGTTCATTCTCGTGTAACGCAACATGTTTGAGCTTCAGCAAGAACCAATGAGGTTCATTCTCGTGTTCTGCAGCACGTATGAGCTTCAGCAAGAACCAATGAGGTTCATTCTCGTTTTACGCAACATGTTTGAGCTTCAGCAAGAACCAATGAGGTTAATTCTCGTGTAACGCAACATGTTTGAGCTTCAGCAAGAACCAATGAGGTTCATTCTCGTGTTACGCAACATGTTTGAGCTTCAGCAAGAACCAATGAGGTTAATTCTCGTGTAACGCAACATGTTTGAGCTTCAGCAAGAACCAATGAGGTTCATTCTCGTGTAACGCAACATGTTTGAGCTTCAGCAAGAACCAATGAGGTTCATTCTCGTGTTCTGCAGCACGTATGAGCTTCAGCAAGAACCAATGAGGTTCATTCTCGTGTTACGCAACATGTTTGAGCTTCAGCAAGAACCAATGAGGTTCATTCTCGTGTTACGCAGCATGTTTGAGCTTCAGCAAGAACCAATGAGGTTCATTCTCGTGTTACGCAACATGTTTGAGCTTCAGCAAGAACCAATGAGGTTAATTCTCGTGTAACGCAACATGTTTGAGCTTCAGCAAGAACCAATGAGGTTCATTCTCGTGTTCTGCAGCACATTTGAGCTTCAGCAAGAACCAATGAAGTTCATTCTCATGTTACGCAGCACGTTTGAGTTTGTTCAAGAACCAATGAGGTTTATTCTCGTGTTACGCAGCACTTTTGAGCTTCATCAAGAACCAGTGAGGTTCATTCTCATGTTACGCAACATGTTTGAGTTTCTACAAGAACCAATGAGGATTATTCTCATGTTATGCAGCACGTTTGAGCTTCAGCAAGAACCAATGAGTTTCATTCTTGTGTTACGCAGTATGTTTGAGCTTCAGCAAGAACCAATGAGGTTCATTCTTGTGTTACGCAGTATGTTTGAGTTTCTACAAGAACCAATGAGGATTATTCTCATGTTATGCAGCACGTTTGAGCTTCAGCAAGAACCAATGAGTTTCATTCTTGTGTTACGCAGTATGTTTGAGCTTCAGCAAGAACCAATGAGGTTCATTCTTGTGTTACGCAGTATGTTTGAGTTTCTACAAGAACCAATGAGGTTCATTCTCATGTTATGCAGCACGTTTGAGCTTCAGCAAGAACCAATGAGTTTCATTCTTGTGTTACGCAGTATGTTTGAGTTTCTACAAGAACCAATGAGGTTCATTCTCGTGTTACACAGCACATTTGAGCTTCAGCAAGAACCAATGAAGTTCATTCTCATGTTACGCAGCACGTTTGAGTTTGTTCAAGAACCAATGAGGTTTATTCTCGTGTTACGCAGCACATTTGAGCTTCATCAAGAACCAGTGAGGTTCATTCTCATGTTACGCATCACGTTTGAACTTCAGCAAGAACCAATGAGGTTCATTCTCGTGTTACGCAACATGTTTGAGTTTCTACAAGAACCAATGAGGATTATTCTCGTGTTACGCAGCACGTTTGAGCTTCAGCAAGAACCAATGAGGTTCATTCTCGTGTTACGCAACATGTTTGAGTTTCTACAAGAACCAATGAGGTTCATTCTCATGTTACGCATCACGTTTGAACTTCAGCAAGAACCAATGAGGTTCATTCTCGTGTTACGCAACATGTTTGAGTTTCTACAAGAACCAATGAGGTTCATTCTCGTGTTACGCAACATGTTTGAGTTTCTACAAGAACCAATGAGGTTCATTCTCGTGTTACGCAACATGTTTGAGCTTCAGCAAGAACCAATGAGTTTCATTCTCATGTTACGCAGCACGTTTGAGCTTCAGCAAGAACCAATGAGGTTCATTCTTGTGTTACGCAGTATGTTTGAGTTTCTACAAGAACCAATGAGGATTATTCTCGTGTTACGCAGTATGTTTGAGTTTCTACAAGAACCAATGAGGATTATTCTCGTGTTACGCAACACGTTTGAGCTTCAGCAAGAACCAATGAGGTTCATTCTTGTGTTACGCAGTATGTTTGAGTTTCTACAAGAACCGATGAGGTTCATTCTCGTGTTATGCAGCACGTTTGAGCTTCAGCAAGAACCAATGAGTTTCATTCTCATGTTACGCAGCACGTTTGAGCTTCAGCAAGAACCAATGAGGTTCATTCTTGTATTACGCAACACGTTTGAGTTTCTACAAGAACCAGTGAGGTTCATTTTCGTGTTATGCAGCACGTTTGAGTTTCTAAAAGAACCAATGAGGTTCATTCTGGTGTTACACAGCACGTTTGAGTTTCTACAAGAACCAATGAGGTTCATTCTCGTGTTACACAGCACATTTGAGCTTCAGCAAGAACCAATGAGGTTCATTCTCATGTTACGCAGCACGTTTGAGCTTCAGCAAGAACCAATGAGGTTCATTCTTGTATTACGCAACACGTTTGAGTTTCTACAAGAACCAGTGAGGTTCATTTTCGTGTTATGCAGCACGTTTGAGTTTCTACAAGAACCAGTGAGGTTCATTTTCGTGTTATGCAGCACGTTTGAGTTTCTACAAGAACCAATGAGGTTCATTCTCGTGTTACACAGCACATTTGAGCTTCAGCAAGAACCAATGAGGTTCATTCTCATGTTACGCAGCACGTTTGAGCTTCAGCAAGAACCAATGAGGTTCATTCTTGTATTACGCAACACGTTTGAGTTTCTACAAGAACCAGTGAGGTTCATTTTCGTGTTATGCAGCACGTTTGAGTTTCTACAAGAACCAGTGAGGTTCATTTTCGTGTTATGCAGCACGTTTGAGTTTCTACAAGAACCAATGAGATTCATTCTCGTGTTACGCAGCACGTTTGAGCTTCAGCAAGAACCAGTGAGGTTCATTTTCGTGTTATGCAGCACGTTGGAGTTTCTACAAGAACCAATGAGGTTCATTCTTGTATTACGCAACACGTTTGAGTTTCTACAAGAACCAATGAGGTTCATTTTCGTGTTATGCAGCACGTTGGAGTTTCTACAAGAACCAATGAGGATTATTCTCGTGTTACACAGCACGTTTGAGCATCAGCAAGAACCAATGAGGTTCATTCTTGTGTTACGCAGTATGTTTGAGTTTCTACAAGAACCAATGAGGTTCATTTTAGTGTTATGCAGCACGTTTGAGTTACTACAAGAACCAATGAGGTTCATTTTTCGTGTTATGCAGCACGTTTGAGTTTCCACAAGAACCAATGAGGTTCATTCTCGTGTTACGCAGCACGTTTGAGCTTCCGCAAGAACCAGTGAGGTTCATTTTCGTGTTATGCAGCACGTTTGAGTTTCTACAAGAACCAATGAGGTTCATTCTTGTGTTACGCAGTATGTTTGAGTTTCTACAAGAACCAATGAGGTTCATTTTCGTGTTATGCAGCACGTTTGAGTTTCCACAAGAACCAATGAGGTTCATTCTCGTGTTACGCAGCACGTTTGAGCTTCCGCAAGAACCAGTGAGGTTCATTTTCGTGTTACGCAGCACGTTTGAGTTTCCACAAGAACCAGTGAGGTTCATTATTCGTTTTATGCAGCAAGTTTGAGTTTCCACAAGAACCAATGAGGTTCATTCTTGTGTTACGCAGCACGTTTGAGTTTCTACAAGAACCAATGAGGTTCATTCTTGTGTTACGCAGCACGTTTGAGTTTCCACAAGAACCAGTGAGGTTCATTCTTGTGTAACGCAGCACGTTTGAGCTTCTGCAAGAGGTCTGTTCTCGCACGTCAAGCAGGTTTGGTTGCGCTTCTGTTTATGTTTGCTGATCAAGGTTTATATCTGAATAAAAGGGCCTAAATTCAATCAGTTCATCTTATAGAGTGATAAAGAGAGAATTTGGATTAAACCGCTCAATTCATATGGATTAGTTTTACGATCTCTTCATAAACTTTTTGAAGCATCAAAATGTCAGTTGCGTAGCTGTCAATGGATGGACAGATAATACTCAGATTTCATCAAAAAGATCTTCATTTGTGTTACGAAGATGAACGAAAGTCTCACGGGTTTGGAACAACATGAGGTTGAGTAAATAATGACAATTTTCATTTTTGGGTGAACTATCTCTTTAACATTACGGGCCGGAGCACGGTTACGTCATTACGATGGGCCTTTTTGTTTTGAAGAAAACAGGAAGAAAATCGCTTTCATTAATAGACTGTCTAATAGATTTATCACTTATGCAGTACTGCACATATCAAAAGAATTTTTACGGAGGTAGCTAGCTAACGTTGATAGAGGAATTTGCAGCTTTACTCGCAAACTACAATTCCTGTTCGTCAATAAGGTGAGAAGCAGACACGTAATAAATATAAATATACTCAAATTAATTGAAAAGTGTACCATCCAAGTAGTAGTAATAGAAGTTTGGAAATAATGACAATAGCGCACACAAAAGCAGTAACTGCTCCATGCTCCGGCACGGTTAGTGATCACAATACATGCGAGCCGCACTCAAGCCCAATCGACCCGTGCCCAAGCCCACCTCTTCAAGAAGGCCAGGGCATGGTGCAGCGTACCAGCAATCACACTAGTCAAACGAACCAGACTTTGGGAGATCGCCTGCTGCGTAATTGGGCTTGAACGATGAAATACACATACTTGCGTGTCAAAATGCCCATCTTTGAAAGTATCCTCAAACACAGTCATTTATGTCTTAAAGGTATAGCGGAGGATGTTTTACTTCCTGGTGGGTAGTCTAAACTATTGGTCCTCCTAATTGTCAATCATTCTGGTGAATCAATCAAACTTTTCAAAAAGTGGAGAGGGCGGGTCTTATCTAAAATTTGGAAAGATCCTCCGCTATACCTTTAAGTGAAAGTAAATGGTTGAGAAAGAAAACGCATGTGTAACAGTATATTGGATCTGTGCATTTGATTTTAATGTAAAAGGTAATTTAATGTATACCTGCTGTATAATTAATTAATGCTGTCTGTGTAATTAATGCTAATCAAACAACAGAAATCACTTCTCTTGACTGAATCACAGAGAAGACTATGCAGTGGGATTTTTTGATTACTTTATACAATTTTTGTAATATTTTTCATTTCTAGTGCTTGACATTTTTCAGGTATGTCTATTTAATTTGAGTCTTTGTTTTATTTTAGTTTATTGTCCTATTGCTTGTAATTAATTTCTTTGATCTTATTTTATCACTGACTGTTCAAATATCTTCTGTAAGCTTGAGAGTTTTTCTTTTTCTTTTCTTAGTATTAGGGCGTTTTTATGATATTGAAATTGGTGAAAAGAATGATCAATGTCGAAAGTTAACACTTTCTTTTATATAAAAACCCTATTTAATGCAAAAATCGTGATCAATATCGTTATCATGAAATAAAATTACTCATATCGTGATATAAGATTGCTTAAATAGTCAGACAGTGGCATTTCCAAGAGCCTCACCTGCCCGAGCCGTTTAAAGAAGTTTCCGATCGCTGATGGTTTCCCATGGATGGATTCACCAGCACTGTCTCCTTCTGGCATTCTGTCTGTGAATGAGGGGTAGCATAATGAGGGTACAGTGACAAAAAAAGGGATTATTTTTGCTTGCTATTTTTATATTGACAGTAAACAACCCAGAAATAACACAATATAAATCTCCTCATTGACCTCATTGTGTATCTGCACATTTCCATCCTAATGTCTCCTAGACAAGCATACGTTCTTGTACATTACAACTGTTCATATAGCTAATAATGGTGTTGAACAGCCACATCAACACCATTAAGTGTTTTGCGCTCAAAGCATGGAGAATTACAACCTGATGCACTCATTTATATAGTATAACTAAATCGAGCCTTAATAAAAATAAAAAAAAAGTATCCTACTGGAAAATCTGACATTCATTTAGGATATGTTATACTTATCTAATTTTTTACAGCCCTATTGCATTGTGTATGGTTTACTATATCTCTTCTGAATTTTTAAACAGATTCACATAAAAACGACTGAGACATAAACAGAACACATTTCCCTGATGGTTACAGGGTTTACTTCCTTTTTTGTTCATATAATTTCTAACAATTTCTTTATTTGTGAAAAAAAAAAAATGTGTAATACAGTCAGCTGTACTTCCTGTCTCCCTGTAACACTGTCTTAGGCGTCTTAAATGATGGATATTGCAGTTTATTGCTCTGGTCACATCTGCAGTCCTCATGCTTTCTGCAGCAGGACCATGACATGTTCACACAGGTGATCAGGGACCGAGGCCATCTTTCTCCTGCTGTTTTCCCCAATCAGTAAAAAGGTCTCTTTAGTGTCCTAAGGTATTGGAACTGTGACTTTAATTGTCTACCACCAATAATCTGTTAGTGTCTTAAAGGATTTGTTCACTTCAGAATTAAAATATCCTAATAATTTACTCACCCCCACTTAATCCGTCTTTCTTTCTTCACTCGAAAAGAAATTAAGGTTTTTGAGGAAAACATTCCAGGATTGTTTTTTTGTGGTTCATTTTTTTATATATATATATATATATATATATATATAAATATATAACTGATTTTTTGGCTAGATAAGATCCTTATTCCTCAGCTGGGATCGAGCCTTTTGAAGCTGCATTGAAACTGTAATTTGGACCTTCAGACCGTTGAAGTCCACTATATGGAGAAAAATCCTGGAATGTTTTCCTCAAAAACCTTAATTTCTTTTCGACTGAAGAAAGAAAAACATGAATATCTTGGAGGACATGGGCTGGGGTGCGTAAATTACCAGCAAGTTTTAATTCTTAAGTGAACTAATCCTTTAAGGACTGTTCCACAAGTACATGTGCAATAATGTTTTTACGGTTCACTGAACAAGCATGAAAAACACTATTGAAACACTTTCCAATAAAGATATGTTAAGCTTATTTCCATTTGACAAAATTTTCATTAAAATACTGTATTCTGAACAGGGGACGTTACTTATAAAGATACCCGGGTTCCAGAAATCCCAATAGGAATCCAGGAATTCCTTGATTTCTTTCTCTAGATCACCTGATTTGTTCTGTACTGACTGAATGACATTTCACAGGCGGGGATAAGGGTGGTGTTGTATTACGTTAAAAGTTCGTAGGTTTTAAAATCTAAATTACTGTTGACTACATTATCTACCTTGCAGATCTGTGCATTTCCCCCGTTTCAGTCGATGATAATATACGATTCACTCATGAGTGCTTTTAAAGGAATTGATTTCCTGATCGTACAACAGGGTAAGCCTCCGCGAGATGATGATAACCTACAGATGTAATCTGAGGCAAAGTCCAAAAAACCACCACATCAATGAACAAGAGGTTCTTCGAGGAAAATAATCAACCTACATCAAGATCACCTTCAGTATAACGGCGCATTAAATAAATGGTTTGGAGTCTCTGCTAAAGGTAGAAGCAGCTCGTTTCCCTCATCTTTCGGTCACTGCTGTCGACTACAGTGGAATCTAATGCATCACTGTAGAGAATACTAACATGTGTATTCATTTGCTAAATAAACTATAGTGATCCCAGAGCAGATTCTTGATCCAGATACGTCTAGGCTATTTCCTGACATCTGAACCAAACAGGACTGTGCATGCAAATGAACACTAGATAAAGTTCCGGTACAGATTTGTTCTCGGTCTGTTGTCATAAGCGAACCAGTGCGACAGATACTTACCTCAATGTTTATTTCATAAACTCGCTGATAGTGTAACCACCTAACTAGAAGGCTAGTGGTCAGACATTCTAAGCTAATTTGCTATTTAGCATCGGTTTGTTAGCCGTAGCCGATTCCTTAAAGGCATAAAGCATGCTGGTTAATGTAGTTTCTAAAATAGATCTTCTGCGTTTGACGCAAACCACAAACGACTACTTATAAACTACACTTCCCGTTCTATATACAACAAGACGGAAACGCAAGCGTTGTAGTTTTCATTTTCGAATTTGTAATTGAAACTTCCTCTGGGAGGCATCAAGAATGAACTACAAAGACCAGCAGACACGCAGAAAAGTGGACAACTCACTTCCGGGGAAATCCGAACGCAGGCGAGTGGTAAACTTTGCTAGCACTGCCTTTTACGGCATCTTTTAGAAAATCTAAATTTACAATCGTCATGCCACTAGAGGAAAATAAAATGAGGCGGACAGTTAACACATTCGAGGAGTCGGATCGCCTGTGAGAGGTTTATAAGAGGAGTGAGATGACAGGAAATCTGTTTCTCTTACCCGGTTGTGCCGCTGTGTCACTCTCGGCTGCCGATCCGCGCGTCGCGCTGCTTCTCTGTGAACACGTCAGTTCTTCTGTAGACGCAGCCGCGTCAGACCGCAGTAGCCGAGCGCAGACAACATCGCTCCCTGTTCAACATCAGCCGAGCGCAGACAACATCGATCCCTGTTCAGCAGATCTAAACTCAACGCCACTAATTCCTAACTTTTTTTTTTCTTCGATATGATACCGATACTTTTTGTTACAGTTGTAACGATACCGATTTCAATACTGATACTATTTTTTTTTTAATGGGTATGTGATTTATTTATTTATTTATTTTTAGAAAAAGAGAAGAAGAAGATTTTATAAGTATCTATATGCCCATCAACACAAATCCACATGAACGGGTTCAAAAATCCAAGTAGGGTCAGATGGGTGAAGATTCCCCCTTAAGAACAATCTACTTTTACTTTTTAAAATTGTGACAAATTTAATTCCTTTACCTGGGGCAAGAAGCTTCTCCACTTTAAAACACACACACACACACACACACACACACACACACACACACACACACACACACACACAGTTCAGATGCAAAGCCTCAAAGTGCCATCTGAAATTTTCTTCAAGAATGATAATTTTTATGAAGCTCGTATATTTAAGTTCAGTAATTTCACTTAAATGACAATGAAAATGACCTATGAATGATACATAATACACTGTCATTTAAGTGAAATTACTGAACTTAAATATACGAGCTTCATAAAAATGATCATTCTAGAAGTAAATTTCAGATGGCACTAAGAGGCTTTTGCATCTGAACTCTTCATATATATACACACACATAATATATATATATATATCAAACACAGTATTAGTATGGTGTTCCTAATAATCCTTTAGGTGAGTGTATATATATATACAGTGAGGACAATAAGTATTTGAACACCCTGCTATTTTGCAAGTTCTCCCACTTGGAAATCATGGAGGGGTCTGAAATTGTCATCGTAGGTGCATGTCCACTGTGAGAGACATAATCTAAAAAAAAAATCCAGAAATCACAATATATGATTTTTTAACTCTTTATTATGATACAGCTGCAAATAAGTATTTGAACACCTGTCTATCAGCTAGAATTCTGACCCTCAAAGACCTGTTAGTCTGCCTTTAAAATGTCCACCTCCACTCCATTTATTATCCTAAATTAGATGCACCTGTTTGAGGTCGTTAGCTGCATAAAGACACCTGTCCACCCCATACAATCAGTAAGAAACCTTTTAGAGTGGAAAAAGAATAGTATTGACAGGAATCAGGTTAGTAGATATATAGAGGAGAATTATTCTAAGTTTACTAAGATATGTACAGATGCATCAAAAACAGAAGATAATAGAGTAGGAGCTGCGTTCATTATACCAGAAGTGAATGTTATGTTAAATAAGAGAGTAAATGATAAAATGTCAGTGTTTACAGGAGAAATGCTGGCCATTCTCTTAGCCCTTGAGTGGGTTGAAAATAGTATGTTAAGGGAAGTGCTAATAGGGTCAGATTCAAGCAGTGCGTTAACCAGTTTTAAGAACATGCAATCAGATGCAAGACAGGATATTTTATTGGAAATAGCCCAAGCTGTTTATAGAATTAATAGAGTAGGAGTTGTAGTAAAATTCATCTGGATTCCAGCCCATATAGGAGTAGAAGGAAATGAATTGGCAGACAAGTATGCCAAAAATGCTACCAAAAAAACAGAGATAGATATGGTAATAAGTTATAGTAAGGCGGAAGTTAAAAGCATAATCAAAGTAGAAATGAGAAAGAAGTGGCAAGAGGAGTGGAATATAGAAATAAAAGCGAGAATGTACTACAGTATCCAGAAGAGGGTAGGAGATATGAGAGAAAGTAATAGGATTAAAAGGGAAGAGGATATTATTTCGAGAATGAGATTTGGGCATACTGGATTAAATAGTACGCTTAAAATAATAGGGAAACATGAAACTGGGATGTGTGAGGTCTGTAATATTAATGAAACAGTAGAACATGTAATTATTAATTGTCATAGGTATAAGGAGGAAAGGATTAGGCTGAAAGAATGTTTTAGAAAAGAAAAAATTAGATTTGAAATGAAGGAAATATTACAAATGAATTCAGGGCATGTAGGGTATAGAGCGATATTTGTGTTTATGAATAAAACAGGGATTAGTAGAAGGATATGAGTTTAGTTGTCTTAGAAAGTTGTATTTAATAATAATAATAATCAATGAATATTAATAATGTTTTTAGATATTTATGAAGTTATTTATTGGTGTTATTTATGTATGTATGTATTTATTTAGTTCTATAAAGGGTAGTGAGAAAAGGTTATTGTGATCCACACTCCATATCAGAAGGTGGCGGTAATGCACACTTAAAAGTTGTTTGCCAACCGCCATTAAAAGATAGAAGAAGAAGAAGAAGAATCAGTAAGAATCCAACTACTAACATGGCCAAGACCAAAGAGCTGTCCAAAGACACTAGAGACAAAATTGTACACCTCCACAAGGCTGAAAGGGCTACGGGGAAATTGCCAAGCAGCTTGGTGAAAAAAGGTCCAATGTTGGAGCAATCATTAGAAAATGGAAGAAGCTAAACATGACTGTCAATCTCCCTCGGACTGGGGCTCCATGCAAGATCTCACCTCGTGGGGTCTCAATGATCCTAAGAAAGGTGAGAAATCAGCCCAGAACTACACGGGAGGAGCTGGTCAATGACCTGAAAAGAGCTGGGACCACCGTTTCCAAGGTTACTGTTGGTAATACATTAAGACGTCATGGTTTGAAATCATGCATGGCACGGAAGGTTACCCTGCTTAAACCAGCACATGTCAAGGCCCGTCTTAAGTTTGCCAATGACCATTTGGATGATCCAGAGGAGTCATGGGAGAAAGTCATGTGGTCAGATGAGACCAAAATAGAACTTTTTGGTCATAATTCCACTAACCGTGTTTGGAGGAAGAAGAATGATGAGTACCATCCCAAGAACACCATCCCTACTGTGAAGCATGGGGGTGGTAGCATCATGCTTTGGGGGTGTTTTTCTGCACATGGGACAGGGCGACTGCACATGGGACAGGGCGACTGCACTGTATTAAGGAGAGGATGACCGAGGCCATGTATTGCGAGATTTTGGGGAACAACCTCCTTCCCTCAGTTAGAGCATTGAAGATGGGTCGAGGCTGGGTCTACCAACATGACAATGACCCGAAGCACACAGCCAGGATAACCAAGGAGTGGCTCTGTAAGAAGCATATCAAGGTTCTGGCGTGGCCTAGCCAGTCTCCAGACCTAAACCCAATAGAGAATCTTTGGAGGGAGCTCAAACTCCGTGTTTCTCAGCGACAGCCCAGAAACCTGACTGATCTAGAGAAGATCTGTGTGGAGGAGTGGGCCAAAATCCCTCCTGCAGTGTGTGCAAACCTGGTGAAAAACTACAGGAAACGTTTGACCTCTGTAATTGCAAACAAAGGCTACTGTACCAAATATTAACATTGATTTTCTCAGGTGTTCAAATACTTATTTGCAGCTGTATCATACAAATAAATAGTTAAAAAATCATACATTGTGATTTCTGGATTTTTTTTTTTAGATTATGTCTCTCACAGTGGACAATTTCAGACCCCTCCATGATTTCTAAGTGGGAGAACTTGCAAAATAGCAGGGTGTTCAAATACTTATTTTCCTCACTGTGTATATATATATATATATATATGTGTGTGTGTGTGTGTGTGTGTGTGACAAAGTATCATTAATATAACACTAAATTACTCAATTAAATTTGGTTTGGCAATTATTTAAACACTAACCAAGCAGTAAAAGTGATTAATCTGAAAGGTATGTAAATTATGTCTTATTAGAAGCCCACAGATATGAATATATACATATATTTAGTTGCCAATATTCTAATTAAAGATATGTCAGTAATATCAACAATATTAATTCAAATTGAATGATTAGCCTATAGCTTTTAATGAATAAAGATGTCTGAAATGTACTTTTAACCCACTAGAATGTGTAGGCATTCCATGATTGTTTACTGGGCAGATCAACCAGTTTTACTAGTTTTACAAGGTGAGAAATGGACCAAAGGCTGAAAAAAGCACATTCTTCCCCCAGATAATTGGCAAAAGTGAATATCTCTTTCAGATACTCTCCACCGTCGTCTCATAGATGGCCAATATTAAATTTAATGTCCAGCAGAGACCAATGCATTGGTGGGTGATCCTCAACCAATACTGAGCTTGCATAATTAAAACACCCTCGGTTTTACACACTTTAGTATTTATTTGAAAAAGAAATCACTTTACATGATAATTCAAACATGGCGATATAAAAAAAAGAAACAGCATAACAGCTCTTTAATGAAAACACAAGATATTAACTCTTAAAACATTTCTAAAATCTGTAGTTGTCAAAATGACACAGCGTGACATAATACTGACTGATATTTACTGTAAATATAACATTGTTTACAATATCCTAAAGCCATAAAGTGCTTGGATCTATATGATGGCATTTCACCATCACGGCCAATTTAAAAACCTCATTTTGTCCTCAATGAACCTTTAGTGGCATCCAATTTAAGATGTGCTGTTATCATCACATGAACAATATGGTTAACACTAGTTATTTACAAATGCATTTGCTTGTTGAATAAAGGTTACAGATGTACCTTTAACTACATACAATCCACCAAATTATTAATGTTCAAGACAGCTCTTAGTTCAGTTTTATACACAGACTATAGGAGTAAGAAATATAAATAGAGGACAATGTTCCTGGATGTCCTGGCTCTGTCTATGTCAGGTTTTTGATGGGATCATATCATGATAATTGTGTGGGTCAGCTGAACAAAAGTACTTTTATCTTCTTAGTACTAGTTGTAGTGATATTAAAGTAAAGTCTGGGTCTTAAAGAGTGATACAAGATTTGTCTTGCGACAGGTCAGGTGAATCACAAAATGATGTTCGGGTCATATTTCAGCTCCAAAATAAAAATCATAAAAATAAAATAGAAGTATATTTTGATTAAAGACCGAATTTAGAATTTTAAGGCCATGACAATTTGTAGCACCAAAATTCTTATTGGGGTAATGCACAAAATATTAATATTTATGTATTTATACATCATGGTAGTTTATGTTGTGCTTTATGTTGATTTAAAAATGCATTACTATGATGAAAAATGTTTCAAATAATGGCACAATGTCAAAATTGTAATAGCCCTAATGTCCATGCAAAATTATAATTTATAATGTATATTTTTTCTTGTAATTCTGGGATGAAATGTGACCAGGAATTGTTTTTGTAAGATTCACCTTTAGTACCTTTGCTGAGCCATAATTTTACTATTAAACATCCAAAAATTAGAGACAATTAAAACGATAACATAAGGCATCTAATAAAGGAAAAATAGACATTATAACAGTACAGCATGATAAATAAAACCTTGTCCTGCAAGGCTAATACCACAAAACAGGTGAACTTTAAAAGTCTGATTGTAAAGGCATTGAAAAAAAATGCTTATGGTGATACAGTCTCCCTTTCAACAACATAATACTTAACAAATGCATAAAAAAATCCACTTCAAAAGCAGTAAAAGATGTCCTGTTTAAAAATAATAATAATTGTTTCTGTTACCTATAAATGTCTACATCACTGTCATTGTGAAACTTTGATAATGTACAAATAATAGTTATGGGATGACATTGAAATGAGACAATAAATCAAATACAGAATGCCTGTTGACCTAGCCATACATATATAGCTTTGTCAAAATAAGTGAATATAAAGTATGATTTGGTGGGACAAAGTATCCACTTTATCTACGGGCTTTACTTCACACTGTTTTTTTCCCTTTATCATACATGATTGCACAATTATAATTTACAACAAGCCAAAAAAATAAATAAGGCAACGTTTTGAAATCATACACTGCTTCTAACCATTCATAACTACGTCCTAATAATGCCATTCATTTTAGTTAATTTTTTTTTGTGTGTGTGATGTAATATTAGCATAAGGCCATCTAATAAAATGATTCGCTTGAACCCCGGGGAATTTCTACTCATCAAATCATTAGTTGTCAAACATGGAAGTGCGACTATATGGAAAATATAAACCGTCCATTGCAGTTTTAAGAACCCAGTACGGACAATATAGTTGGAAAACAGTTCTCAGCGAAGGTCGCTTTCTGCGAACTCCTCCTTGATGGAGTGCTTGTGTATCCTGCAGTCGGGCATGTCGAAGCCGAAGTCGGCCCACTCGTCTCCCCCCGCGGCCCCGCTGCGGTTCGGGATGGTGATGGTGTGACGCACTCGGAAGTGCACGGCCTCCATGACGCGCTGGCGCTGCAGTTCTCCTCCGGGGCCGATGGCCATCGTGGCCATGTTACTGCTGGAGCGGATGTAGTCGTGGCCCTGCTTCATGTCCTGCAGGCCCCTCCAGATCGCCAGCCGGAACTGCTCAGGGATCTTCAGGGCCCCAAGATCCTGAGGAACACAAGATCACAGGTAGTAAGTACATTGTGCTTACAGTAAACATCACACTATGAACGTTCACGGTAGAAAAAAACAGGCCTTTGTGAATCATAGCTCACTATAGAGTGCAAGAGTCGGGTTCCGGAAGTAAAAACTCTTTTAACATTTTTAATGATAACTTAAAGGAACACGCCGACTTTTTGGTACTTTAGCTTATTCACCGCATCCCCCAGAGTTAGATAAGTGCATACATACCCTTTTCATCTCTGCGCGTGCCGTAACTCTGTCTGACGCACCCACCACTAGCCTAGCTTAGCACAAAGACTGGAGGTAAATGGCTCCAGCTAGCATACTGCTCCCAATAAGTGCAGGTCAAATAACAAGGTCACATGAGACACAGCCATCTTCTAACCGTATACATACTGGGAACTATATTCTCAGAAGGCGAAGCACTGCTACTTAGGCGGAGTGATTTGCTCGCAGCACCTGAGAAGCCCCGTGGTGTTGAGCAGAGAGTTCGCTCAGAGTTGGAGTAAATCACTCCGCAGAAGTAGCAGTGCTTCGTCTTCTGAGAATATAGTTCCCAGTATATATACGGTTAGAAGATGGCTGTGTCTCATGTGACCTTGTTATTTGTACACGCTGTGACTATACAAATCACAACATGTAAATAGGAAAATGTTGTCGTTATTTTGTCACTTACTGGGAGCAGTATGCTAGCTGGAGCCGTTTACTTCCAGTCTTTGTGCTAAGCTAGGCTAGCGGTGGGTGAGTCAGACAGAGTTATGGCACGCACGGTGATGAAAAGGGTATAGACTTATCTAACTCTGGGGGATACGGTGAATAAGCTAAAGTCCCAAAAAGTCAGCGTGTTCCTTTAAAGACAAACCTGCTGTGAGCTACGAGGTTGTTAACTCTTTCTCCGCCAGCGTTTTGACAATTTCACAAAAGTTTCATGGCCCCCAGAATATGTATGAATATCTGAACATGCAATTTATCAAAAGAACGAACAGACCCTCTGCTTTAAAGACAAAACAAAAAACACAACGTTTTATTTTAGATTCATGCATTCTTTTTTTTTCTTTTTTTATCAACAATTGAATGTGGGCAAGTATCATAAAAAAAGCAACATTTTGAGCAAAAAAGAAAATCTCGTTTTTGTTAAAGACTACATCCAGATCGAACTCAAACCGATGATCAAAACATGGATGGAGTAGATCGAGTCCATCAACACCTCCAAAGCTTCACAGTCCTATAGCTCGTCCTGGGTCGACATTTCATTCAGTAACATTAGGCAGTTTTGATTTATATGCTGTTTAATGTTGATGATTGCGTTATTTTACATATGCATCTGCTTACATATGCTATCGCTTGTTTCTGCTTCTTCTTCAGCTGTGTTTTGATCAGGAGATTCAGCACTCTTTCAGAAGATGCCTAACAGCGCCCCCTACCCAGTGAACAGTGAAAACACAGAGAGACGGAAATTTCTGTCAATGGCTGGGAAAGAGTTAATACGCTGATTTCACGCAGCCGCCATTTTGAAATCGAAAGTGAGGCTCCGGTGGGAAGAACCCCGGAAGTAAAGATAAACAACAATGCCTTGGATTACCAACCTGAAGCTGCTGCCGCGATTTACACTATTGGATGTTAATATTCAATATAGGATATGTATATAGTTCATTCCTGCTTCTGTTTTTACATTCTGAATTATATATATAAAAAATATTTTATTTATAAATGAATTTCACTGTATATAGTCTAAAGTATGAAAGAAATGTATGTACATTTTTAGAATTGACACAACATCATTAAACACAACAATACGCCATCGCATTCACGACTCTCCTGTGATTAAAGGCGACACTTCCGGTTTTCTTCCCACCGGAGCCTCGCTTTCGATTTCAAAATAACGGCTGCGTGAAATCAGCGTATTGAGAGTATTTGGTTCTGGTGAAGCCTTCAGACTGCATTCTTTTAACTTATTTTTAAAATAATAATTTAACAGCGGAAATTGTGGTGAAACACTACATTACCCATGATGCTCTACAGAAGATTCCACCAATCAGAGAGTCGCGATAATCAAACGCACCAAACTTTACTCGGCCAACTTTAATGAAGCACTGCAAATGACGTAATCGAGTCTCTCTACGCTCTCAAAGTACTTAAATATTTCTCAATCGTGTTTAATTCAATTATTCTGTTTACAAAGATTCATGGGATTGTAGTTCTTTCCCAACTACGCTGAAAAAGTGGACGGGCACTGTTGCACTCTATTACATGTCACATCTGTGTATCCCACTAAATTTTGTGCTTTTATACAAAAATATTTGTCCTGACCAATCAGAATCAAGTATTTCAGATTTCTGATTTCTGATTTCACCAAGTGCAACATGTTCCTGGATCAACGTCTTTGTTGGTTCTGGAGAAACATTCCAATCAACCAATCAGATCTGAGAGACAAGTTTACAGTTTATTTTAAGTTCAGGCTTTCAACCACTGGGTTAGATGCTTCGGCATCAGTGTTATTCACCTATCATTTCCCTCTGATTTATTTTAGGGATAAGTTATGGGTAGGGATAGGTTTAGGATCACATTTTCAGACAGGAATGTTGTTCTAGGATCAATAAAATACTGTATGTGGCAAAATCACAGTGGCCAAAATTGGCTGGACACTAATGCACTCTATAAGGATAAAACACAAATGATTCAAGAATGAAAAGTCCATATTGACCGAACTGTTGGTTTACCTCCATAGAAAGAGTCTGAAGGTGGTACACACTCTGGAGTCCCTGGGACGTGAAGAAGTCGATACAGTTTTGGCAGCCCAGGCTGGTTAAGAAACTGTTCAGAGACAAAAGGAACCCCACTAAGACCAAGCGGCTGCGTCCTGTGAATTACATATTCACCCATGGAGAACATAACAAGCAAAGCACCACGGCATTTGCATCTGCACAGGGATTATTATCAAGTACTGATGGAATAATAATGTCAGTGTATTTAGGCAACAAAATACTTAATTAAAATAAAGCATTTGTATTCTAATCATATGAATAAATCTTTGATTATACAAACACCAGTTAAATATGGTGCAATGTTCAGCTAGAAGTGAATGTAATATATGCTACCATTGAAAAGTTTGGTCAAATTTATAAAGTTTTTTTTTAAAGAAGTCTCATATGCTCACCAAGGCTGCATTATTTGTTATATAAATACAGTAAAAACAGTAATATTGTGAAATATTATTACAATTATTTAAAATAATTGTTTTCTATTTTAATGTTTTTATATGGAATAGCCTGTGATCAAAGCTGAATTTTTAGCATCATTACTCCATTCTTCAGTGTCACATGATCCTTCAGAAATCATTCTTAATTCAAATTAATCTTTATATTATCAATGTTAAAAACACTTTTGGTGCTTAATATTTCTGTGGAACGTGTGATACATTTTGATGAATAGAAAATACAAAAGAACAATCATTCACTAGAAATATATATATTTTTAAGAATGTAAAAGTTTTAACTGTCACTCTTAATTGAATGCATCCTTGTTGAATAAAAGTATTAATTTCTTTAAATAAAAAAAAAAAGTTTTACTGACCCCAAACTTTTGAATGGTAGTTAAATGAAATGCTGCATGCAAATTTCTTTTTCAGAATTTGCATAGGATTTCATTTAAAAAAAAAAAGCAATCAAAACATGCAATTACATTAATGATGCATAACAAGTTTTTCATTTTATTGATCTTTTTATTATAAATATTTCAAAAAAAAAAAAAAAATTTGCTTGATACAATCAAAACAGGAAATGTAGCAAATTTAAAGCCGACAGAGTTGTTTTAAAGGCAGAGCAAATAAGACAAACAAAACTACAAGAAAGTGAGTAAAGTATGTGTAGCAAATTCAACATCTGACTGTAAAGTGTTTTGAAATGACTTAATGATCACAATATCTGATTTAATAAAGCAGTTTTAGTCATTTTAAACTAAACATAGTTTCCAACACATGTGGTTGCTTTGTCATAATTATAGATGCTGCCCTTAATTTTCACCCTGATACATTGATAATTAAATGGAGATGGAACATTGATATTAATAAATAAAATTTTTGACAATGGAGTCGGTAAAACAATTCAATGTGCATGGAAAATTACACATTTAGTTTAAAATAAATATCACTCTAGGTGCCAATATATAAGACTTATGACTGGCAAAGTAGCACAAATGACAATGCTATTAACTTAGTGAATAGTGTAAACAGGTTGTTGGTGGCAATGGACTAAAACACATAACTGGGTGAAAGTGAATCTCAAAAAAACTGAATGGAATATATCATACATGGTTATATATTTTAATCCAAAAATCAAAAGAAAAAAAAAGATATGATAGTTTGCTTAAAGAAACAATTTTGACAATTATTAAGATTTTTTAGATAGTGAATTTTTTTTAACATTTATTATATTACAACAAGGGCTGTCACTGACGATTATTTTGGTAATCAAGTAGTTGGTCGATTATTTTGACGATATTTGACGTAATCATATGGTTTTATAGAACAACACTGTTAAAATGCATAATATAAACAATCAACTTGCATCAATTGCAATCGAGGATTTAAAAAAAAAAATTATCGAGTACTCAAATTTAATCGAGGAATCGTGACAGCCCTAGTTATAATTAAAATGTGTAATATTTTTTTTTAAATAACATTATTTATAATATATATAACATTATAATATTTTCCTAATTTCTTATAAAACTGTAATAAAAAAGAAATGTTACTTAAATTGTAAAGAGTTTAAATACAATTGTTGTATTTGTTGTGCTGTCTCTAATGAATGCTTATACTGTAGGGAGAATTTAATGAAAAATGAATGAGAATTACAAAAATAAAATCCAGATCTGTGACAGAAATGAGTATTTATGGAGCAAATGTGCTTAATTGTCATGAAAATCTGTCACAATGCAGAGACCATTAAAAGTGCTTCATCCAAAAATGAAAATTCTGTCAGTAATTACTCACCCTCATGACGTTCCAAACCAGTAAGACTTTCGTTCTTCTTCGAAACATGAATTAAGATATTTTAATGAACTCTGAGAGATTTCTGTCCCCAGAGAGATTCTGAGAGATTTATGTTTCTTATTCCATCACATTGACAGTTACTAATTATTACATTATATCAGGGTTTCTCAAACTCTGTCCTGGAGGGCCACTGTCCTGCACAGTTTAGCTCCAACCCTGATCAAACACACCTAGCTGTGAGTTTCTGATCCTGAAGACATTAGCTTGCTCAGGTGTGTTTGATCAGGGTTGGAGCTAAACTGTGCAGGACAGTGGCCCTCCAGGACAGAGTTTGAGAAACCCTGCATTATATGAATCACGTAAATTACGTAGGCCTGTTTTCAATTCAAAATGGCGACATTAGAAAAAAAAATATTCATTTGCCTGATTATTTTTGTACTTACATCTTATCTCGCATTTTATGACTTGTTTACTGAAGTGTCGAGTGCTGGAATTCGCGCTCAGCAACTTCTGTGAATATAAAGCTCGCCTACTTTGATTTGATTGGTCATCTTAAATATTTTGACATTGACGAGCGATGTTAGTCCACTGAAGCAGCTCAGATGAGAAGATCTTGGTGCAGTGCAATATCCTTGCACCATTAAAGTAGTGATAATATATTAACCAATTATGTCACAACATTTATTATATAGCCTATCCGGACCTCAGTGACCTCATTTCTGGCTACGGCCATGGGTAAACGGAAGCTCAAGCATTCTTTGAACCAATGAGGTTCATTCTTGTTACGCAACACGTTTGAGCTTCAGCAAGAACCAATGAGGTTCATTCTCGTGTTACGCAGCACGTTTGAGTTTGAACAAGAACCAATGAGGTTCATTCTTGTTACGCAGCACGTTTGAGCTTCAACAAGAACCAATGAGGTTCATTCTTGTTACGCAGCACGTTTGAGCTTCAGAAAGAACCAATGAGGTTCATTCTCGTGTTACGCATCACGTTTGAGCTTCAGCAAGAACCAATGAGGTTCATTCTTGTGTTACGCAGCACGTTTGAGCTTCAGCAAGAACCAATGAGGTTCATTCTCGTGTTACGCATCACGTTTGAGCTTCAGCAAGAACCAATGAGGTTCATTCTTGTGTTACGCAGCACGTTTGAGCTTCAGCAAGAACCAATGAGGTTCATTCTCGTGTTACGCATCACGTTTGAGCTTCAGCAAGAACCAATGAGGTTCATTCTTGTGTTACGCAGCACGTTTGAGCTTCTGCAAGAACCAATGAGGTTAATTCTTGTTACGCAGCACGTTTGAGCTTCAACAAGAACCAATGAGGTTCAGCAATGTATTTCGCGCATCAAGAAAATTAGTTTGAGCTTCTGTTTATGTTCACTGATCAATGTTTATATGTGAATCAAAGCCTAAATTAAATCTGTTCATCATAAAAAGTGATTGTGTCTCTTCAGAAAATTTCATATAGATTAGGTTTAGGATCTCTTAATGAACTTATTGAAGCGTCAATGTGGTAGTTGCGTGTACTATCAACGGAGGGACAAAAATCTCTCAGATTTCATTAGAAAGATCTTCATTTGTGTTCCAAAGTTGAACGAAAATCTTATGGGCTTGGAACAACATGAGGGTGAGTAACTGATTACAATTTTTGGATGAACTATCCGTTTAAAACAAATCAAGCCAAATGCAATTTTTTCCTTTTGATTTTGGGGTGTACCAGACATGTTTTTGTGAGATTCACCTGATAGAAACTGCACAGGTCATTTAGGCACCTCACCACCCCCTACCCAGCCCAATGTGATAAATAACTGCACGTGATCTGCCGTATGATTTAAAGTCAAAATGTTTCTCTGACCAGCAGAGAAATATTTAAAAAAGATATTAATCTTATGTACAAGTCTGAAATAGGAACCTCTTTAAAAAAGCAAAGATTTAATTACAATCAAAATCCTCTTTTGTGCATTAGCACAAAAAAATTTATTAGTATTCTGTAATTCTAAAACTGTAACTATTTAAAGATAGATGATCAAGTCGTGGTGAAATGGAGATGCATCTAAAGGAGCATTTTGAATGATTTTAGGTTGCTCTTTATCTCTAGGGGCCTTTTTACACCTGTTCACTTCATGCGTTTTTACTGATCGAATAGATATCTGATTTGTTAAAACGGTTCCATTTACACATGGCCACATAAATGTGTCTCCGCAAAACGGATGTAAATTCGATCTTCAATTCCCGTGCTATATGCAAATTTAACGGAGTTCACGTCAACGAATGAAACAGATAAACGCTACATTTTATTTAGCAATAGGATCAATAGCACCGCAATAGGAGAAAGAGCGGCATCAGCACTGGTCGGATCATTTAGTCTCGTAGGGCATTTATACCTGTTTTTTTGATGATCAGATGTCTATCCGATAGGAAAAAACGCATGAAGTGACTAGGTGTAAATAAGCCCTAGTGCACATGTGTCAAAGTTCACTCCTGAAGGGCCACTGTCCAGCAGAGTTTAGCTCCATCCAGCTCCTAAACACCAGTTTCTAGTATCCCGAAGACCTTGATAAGCTGATACAGGTGTGTTTAATAAGGGTTAGAGCTGAACTCTGCAGGACACTGGCCCTCTAAAACTGAGTCTGACACCCCTGCTCTACAGAATAAGACAATCTGAAGGCACTCTTGATGAGACACATGAGGCTAATTTCAGTCGCACTGCTGTAAGAATCCATATGAAAGAAGCTGAACATCATTTGTAGTCTGTGTGTACACGTGTGTCAGGTTGGTGCTACTGCAGGGTGAAGTACCTGACGAGGCTGGGGTCGGGGTTGTAAGGTGGGGGAGGGGTACAGTGAGAGGTGGACACTATAGACTGTGACGGGTGAGCTCCATTCACGTCGCCGTTAGACTGCATGTGGTGTCCACCCAGCATGTTTGTTCCTGCATGAACAAAACCACAAGAGCCAATCGTCAAAACCTAAATGAACACTCACCAAACATCAAATGAGCATCACATGGGATTTAGAGATCAAATAACACTTTGCTATTGGCCAAATGTCTGGTAGCTTTTCATGAATGCAAATGTCATTGCTAGAACAATAGTCTCGCTTTCATTGAATGAAAGCAAATCAAATCAAAGAGATACCCTTGTAAAAAAGAAGTGTGTATGATTGTATTGAATGTGCAATTGTAGTGTACTTCAAATCTTAAAAACTACTTGCAGATAATATATTACTGGAATACAAGGTCACTTAAAGGGATACTTCACCGATTAGCATTAAGCTTTGTATCAGTAGAAACCGAGACATTTTCGAATGACCGTGCTTCCCTCCCTCATGTCCCCCTGAGACGAGAGATTTCTGTATTGTGTGTCTGGAAAAAAACCTCCAATGACGCAAAAAGACGTCATTTAGCGTCATCGGAGGCTTTTTTGGTCAGAGGCGAGAGACTACAGCCAGTAGGAGGAGCTCGTTCTGCATGTTTTCAGCCCGCCCATAGAGGGATAGGGGGATCTCACGATAAAACGGCGTCTTTTCAGTTTTGAGTCAACTAGTAGCCTAGTTGTATCATTTCTTCTGACACTGCCCTCTGTAACCGGTAGACGTGGCTTGGGAGTGGCCTCGAAGGGCAGCGAAGCAAGTGCATTCTGGGAGTTATTGTCTCTCATCCACATGAGCCAAAAATAGTCTAGAAGGCACCAACTTCTAAAAGAATTTCACATTTCTACTACATAAATTACCCAATTTAAATACACATTCATCTTTCCAGCGGTGAAATATCCCTTTAAGTCTACTTAAAGAGTGAGACACTTTTGAAAAGTGCACTTTGTAATAGTTTCAAATTAAAAGTGATACTTTAATCTTTTGCCGTGTTTTAAAGTACACTTATTTTGATGTGTTGAATAACATACTAAAGCACATGTTAAGTACTTGATTATGATTTTAACTAGTGTTATTTGAGACTACATTTAAAGTTAATATATTTTAATTGTACTAAATTGCAACAACATTATCACAAATGTGCAATTACAAATATATCTAAACACATGAAGTACAAGTTTCAATAGAAATGACATTAAAGTGTATTGTAGTGTAAAATAAATGTTTGCCAGTACATTTGGCAGTACACTATAACCACATTTTAAAGACAACAGAATTATGAAATTTCATATAAAGATGTACTTGTAAGTCCTACTTGAGTGGGTCAAAAAAAGCACTTGCATTTAATAAAAGTTTTAACTATAATAATTTAGACTAAAATAACTAAAATATATAGACAAAATCAATAACATTTTATAAAGAGTTGGTTAGAGATGAACTGGTATATGAAAAGAGTATATGACATGAAAGAAAAACTATAATATATATATATACAGTGGTGTGAAAAAGTGTTTGCCCCCTTGGTAAATATGATCAAATATGGCTGTAAAAAATAAATCAGCATTTTTAATCCTTTTGATATTTTATTTTAAAAATGTGCAAAAATCTAACCTTTCATTGAAGTAAAATAATTGAAAGTGGGGGGAAAATCACATTATGAAATAAATGTTTTTCTCCAAAACACGTTGGGAACAATTGTTTGCCCCCTTTTATTAAATACTTTTTGCAACCTCTTTTTTCCAAGATAACAGCTCTGAGTTTTCTCCTATAATGCCTGATGAGTTTGGAGAACACCTGACAAGAGATCAGAGACCATTCCTCCATACAGAATCTCTCCATCCTGTTCTCCGTTATAAGATTTCTAGCACAGGCTGTCAGGTTTAGATTTTTTATCTGTTGGTATTTGATGGAATCCGTGATGCCATGTATCTGAACAAGATGTCCAGGACCTCTGGCAGAAAATTAGGCCCACAGCAGAGTATTTCATTTTACACATGGGCTACTTTTTTATCCCTGTGTGCACCAAACCCATCTTAAGTGTTTGCTACCAAAAAAGCTAATGTTTTTGTTTCATCTGACCATAGAACCTGTCCCGTTTGAAGTTCCAGTAGTGTCAGTTACTTTTCAAATGTTCTATGGTATATATATATATATAAATGTTGTGGAGGAGCTTACCCATATGTGACATGGATGCAGAGGGTCCTGCGCTCTGCTGAGTCTGTTGTGTCACCAGCTGATTCACTGAGGGAAGCTTGCTGATGGACCCGTGCATCTTATTCATGTTATTGAGTGTGCCATATGGAGACGGAGAGGTAACATGACTCCTGTGAATCACATGAGAGGAACACAATTATATACGGCCCTCTGTGGAACACTACAATACTAGATGCTGAAGAATGAGCTGAAAGAGGCCATATCATGAACAGCTGAAAATGCTTTAAAAAATACTTTATTATTCACAGTGCAAAACCCTCTCATCAGTTCACCAAGCCATGTACTGAAACTGAGCTGGCTTGCATGACATTTTAGTTATGGCAGTTATGATATTACAATCAACACTGTGACTCATTTACTAACCAAGGCCTGTATTCAGCAAATTGGTAGGTATGATATTACTGATTGTACATGCAATTTTGTCAGCAAACCATAACAGAGGTAATTTACACACAGTTATTCAACTCTCATTGCAAATCAAAATTGACAGACTTTCAGCTGTTCGCAAATAAACAAATCAAACAAAAGTAATTGAAATAGCTCAACACAACAAATGTTTAGAGTGGTTTCCCAATTTCAACTGAAAATGCTACTTTTAATGACTTCTGCAGTCTCAAAAATGTTCAACCTCCTGAATCCCTCTCAGCAGCACAACTCTGCAAAACAGATGTTGTCTCAAGCACACCTGATGCCACTAATCAAGGGCTTCATTAGTTGCTCCAGGTGTGCTTGAGCTAGAACACACTAAGGCTACGTTCACACTGCAGGCTGAAACGACCCAATTCCGATTTTTTTGCCCCTATGCGACCTGTATCTGATTTTTTCATGACAGTCTGAACGACACAGATCCGATCTTTTCAAATGCGACCCAGGCCACTTGGGTATGTGGTCCAAATCCGATACGTATCCGATCTTTTGAAATGCCACTTCAGTCTGAACGGCCAAGTCTCATGTATCCGACCTGCACGTCATTGATACGCGACAAACGTCATAATTCTGCGTTGAAGTAGGCGGGAATGAGAAGATAAACACACTCACATCAGTATCCCACCACTCCTGGCTGCGACTCCGCACCCACACGTTTCTCTGTACCGACGTTGCTACCACTGCTCCACAAAACGCCATGGCCAAAAACCTTGCTCTCCTCCTTCTTTTTAATTTTCTGCTTAAAACGAGAAGATTGTAATTGCGCTGGCTCCGTTGGGAAAATAACTTTAATATCGCTAAACGAGCTCCACTGTTGACATCCATGTTTAGCTACTTCCGCAAACAACAAGTGACGTCGTTGACCGTTGAGTACTCTTCTGCGCATGCGGGTCACTTCTGGGTCATTTCACGTTCACACAGGAGATCACAAAAGGTTGCATTTAATTGGAAATGTGAACGGCCTTGCAAAAAAATCTAATTTAAAAAAAAAATCGGAATTGAGCATTAAGCCCTGCAGTGTGAACGCAGCCTAAATATCTGAACTGGCTAGGTTTGTTGAGTGTCATGTTTGACTACATCAGGGGTGCCCAATCCTGCTCCTGCCAATCGATTGTCCTGCACAGTTCATCTCCAACCCTAATCAAACACACCTGAAGCAACCAGTTAAGATCTTTAGGATCACTTGAAAATTAAAGGCACGTGTGTTTGATTAGGATTGGAGATGAACTGTGCAGGACAGTCGATTGGTAGGAGCAGGATTGGTCACCCCTGGACTACATGTTAGAAATATCTTTAAGTCAAAAGAATGGTTAAATTTTTTTACTCTATATACTGTGTCTTAAATTTACAGTAGCAAAAATGCTATTTTTTGTGCAAAAAAAACTTGACTAAATAATAAAACAGAGAAGTGTTGTATAAGTATATATACAGTACTGGTCAAAGTTTGGGGGCGGTAAGATTTGAGGTTGGTGAAGTCACCTAGGCTGCATTTATTTGATCAAACATAAAGTTAAATGGTAATATTGTGAAATATTATAACAATTTAAAATAACTGGTTTCAATTTGAATATATTTTAAAATGCAATTTATTCCTGTGTTGGCAAAGCTGAATTTTCAGCATCATTCCTCCAGTCTTCCATGTAACATGATCCTTCAGAAATCATTCTAATATGATGATTTGATGCTCAAGAAACTATTATCAGTGTTGAAAACAGTTCTGCTGCTTCATATTTTTGTGGAAACTGATCATTTTTTCCCCCCAGGATTCTTCCAGGAATGATTCTTCAACAGTATTTGTTTGAACTGCTGATTGTCTGTCACTTGACTGAACTTTTAAACGGCAGCATGTGATGCATATATAAACACTCACTGTCTCTGTAGGAGCTGCTGTTGTTGTTGTCTGTACGAGTCCACTAACTGCTGTGGTACAAACTCCACAAGTTCCAGACTGTCCTTTATCTTCATCAGGATGTCAAAATTCTCCCGACCACGCACCTTCAAATCAATCCAAAAATATTACAATAACTTAAGAAATTTGAGGGGGGGAAACCATAAAAATTAAAATAAAAATCACAAAAATTACACAAGTATGTTTTGCATGCTTCCACACTCACTGGTATGTAATACATCTCTTCTTCTCCATGCCGCCTCTTCTTGATGTTGATGGAAGGGCCTGTAATATTGGCTGGAGTCTGCTTGAAATCTGTAAAATCATAAACAGAATCTCCAGTTTTAACCAGAGATAAAATAACTAAGGGTGTGTTCACACTTGCACTTTGGTTCTCTTTGTTCTTTTGGTCCAGACCAAAAAAGAAAATCATATATTTGGTCTTGGTTCATGTAGCATTCACACTGTCATTTTTAACAACAAACCTAAAGATGCCAAACAAAAAAAACGGCTTTTATGGCATATATTTTGCTACGGACATCTTGTGCGTACATATGATGGTATTTTTGCCAGCTGTGAACTGTAAAGGAGTCAAACCAGCAACAGGAATACCTCTGTCGCACACAAACGAAGATCTGCTGCGAGGAGATTGTGTTTCTGATGCCTGTACCGAACTGTAATGGGCAACGTAGCTCCTATGACGAGAAAAATCAGGTATGCTTCAGCCGAGTTGCGTTCAGATTTCAGTCGAACCACGCCAGAATTCTTCTGGAAGTGGATAGTGACTTTTCTTTTCTTTTCAGGGGCTTCAGTGCGCTTGTTTGGTGCGCACCAGGGTTCAGACGACAGTGTTCACACTTCACACTTATTCAAATGAACAGCACTAACAGAGCAATCACACCAGGGTTCGTTTTAATCGAACCAAATCTGCCAAGTGTGAACACCCTATGATAACATTTAAAAGATTAGAAACTTATTTTAAATATGAATATCTAGAAAGAAATACATTCATGGCTTACTTCGTTTATTGGCATTTCCATTTTTGGCCACGCTATCATTTAGCGCCTGTTGCTCCCTGAAATGATCCTCATCTGCTTTGCGGTCACGACCCGGACACGCACAAATCCGGCCCTCAAACGAACGCCTACCGAGAACCTGTCCACTGTGGGAAAAGATGGTAGAGTTCAGCTTTAACTTTTGGCCATAACCAAACTGAATCTAACCATTCAGTTTTCAGTGTTGAAGAAAACAGTAAAGGCGTTCGCTCACTCTCGTGTCTCCAGCGTGATGATGATGAGGATAGGCCTGCGGTTCATTCCACCGACACAACTACTGTTGCACATGAAGTTATACAGAATGGTTGTGAACTCAGTCCCCACCTTGAGAAAGAGAAACAAAGAGAAACATGTTCAGTTTCTAGCATTGCATTATATTGCAAATATAGCATATCGTACGGCATTGGAAAGTCAAATTCACTTTAATAATTTAATTTAGGTTCACTCAGAAACACTGAAATGAACCAGTTCAAAAAACTGATTTAGTGATTCATTTTTTTAAATGCAGTTTTAGTTAAAAACCTTTTGTTTTTGAACACTTATTTAAATAAACTATTAAAAAGAACCAGAAATGTATTTATTAATCAAACATCAGCACTGACAAGAACGTAAGAAATATGTGCCTCTAGGGGGCACCACCAATTTGCCGCAAAACGGAGCAACAGGGTAATAGAGGAATAACTACAGGTATTGTTACTGAGAATAATCCTTGGGCTATTTATAGCCAGTCAGAACATGTTAAGCGTCCTGAACCGAGTGATCATTGCATGGTTTCACTCATTTTCAAACCATCAAACATGTATATGTGTAAATTTGAGAAAATATGGGTTGTGTTATGAGAGTATGTGCATGAATGAACAGTATGTATGTGTATGTGTGCTTTTGCACATAGAAAACCATAGAAACAGTTTATAACGAGAAATGTTCTCTCTGAAGCATAAAGCACACCACACTCGTAATGTACTTCAAAGTTTATATATATTTTTAAAAAACTTTACTTGCAGATAATACAATATTACTCAAATAAAAGGCCACTTCAGTGTACTTAAAGAGAATAGACTTGAATGAATATGTACATACATATGCTTTGTGTCGTGCCTAACAACGCTCCTTAGCTGTTATAAATGAACTGTAAACCACAGCTTCTCGTGGCTTATTGCTTTTAATGCATGATAAGACACAAGAGTGTGGTACTATTGGTGTGCGCATCAGTGAATCTCCTGTTTGTGTGACACACACACATTCATGCGCACCAGAAAGCAACTTCAGACAGCGCTTGAATGAACAAAAACACAAATGTATGCCAAAATGGCTGTTTTGTATAGTATCCTCACAAGCACACTTAAGTTAAATGAAGTCTTAAATGTATGTAAAGAGTTGTGAGAAAATAGGATGTGCGTCAGGTCTTAAAGTGACAGCAGCCTATAAACCTGTGCTGTGATGACTGTGACATCAAAGAACAAAAGTCAGAGAAAATCACTCAAATCTCTTGACTGAATAACGTTTGTAGCTTTAAGAAGGATTAATCTATATTTAATTTATAATTTATGCAGTGAATTCTGTAAAGAGTTTGAAGTGTCATTCAATTTCTATATATATCCTACATGTTACACCTACCTGAAAATCTTTAAGCACTTTTAACAAGGTTACATGGTTCAAAAATAGGGATGGGCACAAGTACTCGAGTACTCAAACGTGACAGCAATGATCGATCATGAAAACGATGATCACCCTAACTTTAAAAAAATATATTTTTCTATTTTTCTGATTGGTTATTTAAGTATTTTGGGAGGTAACTGAGGTCTGATTGGTTAGCGTTAGACAGCACGCCTTGCAGACCGGCGAAATGAAGTGAAACTGGATTTGAATGGCAGTTAAGTGCAAGATGTGCAGCACACATATGTCATATACATAACATTATAATGAGAACATGATTGTAATAGATTCAAATGTTGTAAATTCTTTGTGCTTTAGTTGCCGTGTATCAGCGCACAGTTAAGGGAATCCACAATGAGAGTTATACATCAGACTAGCGCGGTCAAGTTCATGTGCGCATTCGACACGACACTTTTGTGCAAATGTAAGTTGTAAGATTACTTTAAGATTACTGTAAGATATGTTGCTTATATCTGATTAATCTCATAAAGGATGTGTTTGGTTGAGTATATTAACCAGCTATAGCAAAGCACTGCAGTTTACCGACCGTTGTTCATTCACTCTTCAGTTTCAGCTCAAATGTAATGCCCGACATTGACTATGGGTTATTTGAGATGGTCATATTCTTTTTAGATAGGCTATTTCTTTTTCAAAATCATTGATGATATTAATAATGCAGCAGTATTATTTTGTTCTCATATTATTTTTAACAGTTAGGTTTTATTAATCGTGATTAACATATAAAGATGTACTTAAGTCCTTCTTCTTGGGTCAAAAACAGCCCTCTTTACATCAACTAACTGCATTTGATATCAATCATTTAATTGAAAATAACAATTAGCAAATAATTGCAATTAGTTCACACTTAAGTATATGTATTTTAAAGTATATTATTTCCGTATAAGCACTCTTTTTTAACTCTTTCCCCGCCAAACACAGAATTTTCTGTGTTTTCACTGTTATACGCTGTCTATGACATCTTCTGAAAGAGTTCTGAATTTCCTGATCAAAGCACATGCGAAGAAGATGCAGAAACAAGCGATGTCATATGTAAGCAGATGCAAATGTAAAATAACGCAATCATCAACATTAAACAGCATATAAATCAAAACTGCCTAAAGTTATCGAATGAAATGTCGACCCAGGACGATGTATGTTTTGATCATCATTCTGAAACCCATCTGGATGTAGTGTTTTTTATTAAACTTACCCACATTCAAGTGTTGATAAAAAAAAGAATGCATGAAGCTAGAATAAAACAGGTTTTTTTGTTTAAAAGCAGAGGGTCTGTTCTTTCTTATGATATATTGCATGTTCAATTCAACAACAAATATTCTGGGAGCCATGACATTTTTTGTGAAAATGATCAAAAATGCTGGCGGGGGAAAGAGTTTAAAACATGCTACTTGTTTTTCACAAGGGTAAGGGTAAGTGTGAGAAACAATATACATTTTTTTAATTTTCTGATGAAAATGTGAGTGATTCACCCTGTTTCTGTGGGGTTGCTTAATGCATTCTGAGTACTGTAGGTTTGAGAATTGTTGAACATTGTGAACTGACATCTGCATCTGCAACTATTCAACTAACCTGTGGATTCTCATAGGGAACTAGCACACTCTGTCGGCCTGTCACAGGGTCATCCACATACTGACTCAAATTATTGCCCTCCACCCGTATCAAGTGACTGGCAGGAGCTGTCTGACCTGGACAGAGAGAAGGAAAAGAAAGCTTCTCAATTAGAGGAGGAAGGACAAGAGGAATATTTCTGATTGTGTTTGACAATCTTTCTCAAAATTATGATAGCTTTGGTTATTTTGAGGTGAATACTAAGAATAATACACTGTCACTGGATTTAAATTGGCAAATACTTAAGGGTCTATGATTGGATCCTTATTGAAGTGATTATTATGTTTCTAGCATGTTATATGTTTGGTTAAGCTCTTCTAACCCGACTTGATGGAGTGTGTAGCTTTTCATTTCTTAAACATTCATGTAGGAAGACACATCATGGCCCTATTCCAGGATGATAATGTCAAGATTCATCAGTCCAGAGCTTAAATTCACTGAAAGGCTTTGGGATGTTCTGGAGGAGACTTTACAGAGAGCTGGACTCTTGCATTGTCAATACAAGATATTGACCATAAATTGATGCGCCTCTTGATGGAAATAAATGTTGTGATGTTATTTCCATCACAGAGATGCATATATTTTTGGTCAAGGTCTGTTGCCAAACATATAACATGCTAGAAACATAATAATCACTGCAATAATGATCCAGTAATAGACTCTTAAGCATTTGCCTATTTAAATTCATTCAGCAACTTTTTTGTGTTCATATTATGAATAATGATAATAATAATAATAATTAAAGACTTTACTTCAATAGTTGTTCAAATGTCTTTGTTAACCAATTTGGTCTATTTTTACTGGTTTATAAATGCTTTCAGATGTCCGATCTGTTATGATGTCATCACATATACAGAAAGAAAGCATATTTACCTTTTATTAACGTGAACAGTCAAGCAACGGAAAAAGCTGTTGCATTTACACAATGAAATGTCACAATATCAAACAAGAATGAAGTTTACAAACTTTCATTGAAGTCCCGTCCAAGTTCATGGTTAGGACAACGTTTGACCACCTCTGTGACGTGCTCAGCCTTCTTGTAGATGGGCATGGCTCGTATCACGCTGCCGTTTGGAGGCGAGGAAGCAAGCTTGATCTGAATCGGACAGGTCTTGGCAATCTGACAGTACAGTTTCTTAAGCAACGGAGAGTACTGCAGAAAAAAATGGAAATAAACAATGGGTTATGGATAAGCATAAGCATTTGAATCAATACTGCTTATACAGTGAAGCCAAGACAAAATTTTAGAAATGCAAATTTTTCTGAAAACTAATTTGGTCCCGGGTCCATCTTAGCAAAATATTGGTCTTTCATTACTCTAAATAACCAGATTTGTTCTGAATGTCCTTCTTTGATAAACTAAGACAAATTCATCATCACTGGACAAGGTTTCTCTCTCTCTCTCACTCTCACACTCACACACACACACACACACACACACACACACACACACACACACACACACACACACACTCACACTCACACACACACTCACACTCACACACACACACACACACACACACACACACACACACACACACACACACACACACACACACACACGGCACATGTCAGAGCTTGTCTAAAACTATAAAGACATCCCAGATATTCCCTCAAAAACCAAATGTACAGGCCTGCTTTGTGCGGACTTGTATTAATGTGATTCAGATTTTATGAAAGGGAGATTGTACACCAGGTGCGGCAAAAGAACAAATGTGATGAGCACTGTTTGCTGAATGCTACTGATGTTGCAATCATACTCATATCTTTAATGCATCTCATGAACTAAAGCTCATGGAGTTCATGGAGTTGTACAATTGTGTAACTTAAATAGTACAAATGACATCTGACGTCTTAAAACCTGTCACAAGTGTTAGAATTAAACAGAAACTGCATTGTAAAACCAAAATAGTTGAATGAACTTAGCAAGAAAACAATACAATTTTGACTTTTTTGTTTGTTTGTTTGTTTGTTTGCTTTGGAGAAGCAAATAAGAAATATGTTAGAAATGATTATATATATTTATTGATTTAGTAGTAAGTAATTAAACAAGGCTATGCATTAACCCAAAAAATAAAATGAATGTCAACAAATACTTGCCGGTAAATTGTGACAACAAGAAACTCAAAAAAAATCTTATATACATCTTATGACATATTTATATCACTTACTGACTTTGTTCAAAACTCACTTTCTAATACTGGTAGATAAACATAAATTTTATCTAAATATTTTTTATCTTAGCATAATTGTATCTAAAATTCAATACAAAGTCCAGTTCAGCCCAGATCTGACAGCTTCATTTACTGAATGATGAATTGAAAATCTCATAATATTTTAGTTAATATCATAATAAATTATAATATCATCAAAGAGATGTGAGGCATATTTAGGGGTAAGACTATAATAGAGATTTGACTTGGGTCAGTAAGCAATCACCCAGAAAACCCTAGCAAACATATAGCATTGTAATTTGTGGCATATTGTCATTATGACTATTTAATAATTCAGACCTAAACAAAAACAAAAAAAGCATTTTTTGATACGGTTCATTTTATTTAAACAATTCATTGTGATTTCACACCATTGATTTGGTTTTCTGGTTTAAACATGATTGCTTTGTGTTAAACTGACGTTTTGGCTTAATTCAGTGTTTTCATTTTTCATTTTGAAAACCAGTAGGTCAAAAATGAATTTTGCTGCTTGTTCAGTTTACTTAAAACAAGTTAAACCAACACAATATTTTCAATATGTTGTCACAACATAAACCACTTTACTTAAAATCCCTCATGTAGAGACTGACTAAATAATTTTAGGCTAGCACAATAGTTTACACTAGCACAAAATATCAGATTTTTTTACTCACATCTGACACAGATCGAAATTTGTTGCACATGTGTAAATCATAGACTGTAAAGAAATATGGACGTAGTGTCCGTCTTTGTAGCGCGTCACCGCATGTCACTCCCGGGTAAACGTAAATGGGCAAAAAGGCGGGATTAGCTGAGGTGACGTGACGCTAACAGACAGCAGACAAACGGCTAGTAGAGACATAAGCGGCAATCCACCTGTCACTCAAGTGGCCACGCCCTTAATTATGCAGAAATGTAATGCTTAATATAATTTAAACGGATGAGTTCTGAAAAAAATTCACCCCCCTCACAGTTGTCATGAAGGGCAAAATTTGTTATATAGACCAAAAACACTTTTTGCCCCAGGCTGTAAACTCTTTTTTTTTTTTCTGCTGTAACGTTGGGCTTTTTAACATGGGGGTTCTATGGGATTGACTCCCTTTTGCAGCCTGTCTCTAGCGGTCAGTCAATTAACAGTTTAAGTCACTTCAGTGATGATTTCAAGAAAGAGACCGGAAGGTGGCCGCTTGGTATAAACACAAAAATATACATAAATCAGATTTTTTCGCATTCATTCTGAGTGTGTGGCTTCCAAATGTGGCTTTAAATCAGATACATATCCAATACCTGGACACCTGACCAATCTCTGTCCCGTGATTTAAAAAAAAAGAAAAGAGCTTCGCTACTGAAAGCTACATTACAGGCCATTTCTCAGCAATGAGGTGATAACATTCACTCTTTTTGTAAATAAACTAACAAGCTTTACTATTACATACAGACGCACATTTACATTTACATTCACACTCACAATCTCTCTCTCTCTCTCTCTCTCTCTCTCTCTCTCTCTCTCTTCTCTCTCTCTCTCTCTCTCTCTCTCTCTCTCTCTCTTTCTCTCTCTCTCTCTTTCTCGCTCTCTCGTTAATTTGTTTGAATTCATTCAAATAAATTAAATCTTATCGCACTACTAAAATAACAAACGAAAATTACCGTTATTTTCTGGTCTAGATTCGTTCAGTCAGATTTTGCGCAACAAACATCCATGACAGCTTTTAGCACTGTGGTGAAGTTGAGAACATGCTAACAAGAGCTTTAGTTGTTTTATTAATAAAAATAAGCAACTACTATGTAAATGCCATGGATGTAACCATGATGTCATACAAGAAAAGCTGTGAAAAATGTTATTATGAGTTATTATTAGCAGCTACACTAAAAAATATCTTACTGTAATTAAATAATGGTCATAATGATCCATGTGATTGAAACATGTTATTTCTACTCAAATACTTTAGGTAGGATGAACTTGATTGAATCAAGTTATTTGGATATGTTTAAGTTTAAGTTTACTCCATTCAGTTAAGTTCATCATACATAAGGTATTTGAGTAGGGATAACATATTTCCATTATGAGGAATTACTAATTGAACTAAGTTTTTTTTTTTTTTTTATCTACAATTTCCATAATAATAAAAAACACCACAAAGTGATTTGATTCCCCTGCTAACCTATACATACCGGTATACAGTAAAAGTGGCGTAGTAGTCTCTTTTCTGTGTAGTACTGTTTAACTTTGCAGTTATTTCACTGTAAGAACATCAGCACAACTTTCACTGAGAGATTATGTAAATGAGTAACATAAACACACATACACACATTAGAGAGCCGCATAGATCATTGGGTGAAGATGTGTCAGCACAGGGAGACGTCTCAACACGCCCATGTGACACACACACCCTTATTCACATCATCTTGCCACTGTTTTACACTTAATCCCTCTGCTTTGGACATAAACCATTTATCATTCAGTTGAATTTAGTTGAAATTGTTGTTGAGTTGAAAGCAAAAATTGACTCATTGAAAGATAAGAACATTAATGTGCTAATACCACCAACTGAAAGTGGAACAAGAAGAGCTCAATTAGTGATGCTAATGGATAAAGGTCCCAAAAAGGTGGGTTTCACAACGATGCTCCAGAAGAACCATTTTGGTTCTTTTGGTTAAAAATAAAACAACCATTTTTTCTTAGTATGAAAAACGTTTAAATAGTCAAAAGAACCTTTCTTCACAAAAAAATGTCCTTTTGTGCAAATTAAATGTTAACGATTCTTAATGGAACCATAAATGCTAATAAAGAACCTTTATTTTTAATGATGTTAATGATCTACCTTCTAGATTCTTCCTTTGTAGCACATCTTCAACCAACACAATTCTTATCAAGAACCATTTTTGCTGCATTGGGTTCTTGAGTTGCTAATCATTCTACTTTACATTATTGGTGCTCCAGATCAGTGTATTGGTTTCTGGATTCTTTCTGAAAGATCTTAACTTTTATAAGAACTAGAGAATAAATAGTTATTGGCTGAAAAGCTTCTCCTACACTCTTAGAAATTAAGATTCCAAAAGGGGGTTTTCATAGCAATGTCATAGAAGAACCATTTTGGGTTCCCAAAAGAACCACCAAGTTCTTAAAATAACCACTTTTCTGTGTGAAGTGTGAAGAAAATTGTAATAATTAAAAAAATAATATTTTTTTTACTATAAAAAACTTGTGCAATCGAAAGGTCCATGGATGTTAAAGGCTCTTCATGGAACCATTTATGAAAAAAAACGTTATTATATAAGAGTATATTAGATATTCAGACCAAACTTTTTGGTTCTAATTGGATTAATTTTTACGAGTGCTTCCACTTCCAAGGATTTTGATTCAATGAAATATGTGCAACATCCATAAAGGGTGTTATTGTTGAGGGATCAAAATCAAGCGGGAATCCAATAAACTGGATTTCCAAAAGCTGGACCCACCTTCTGAAATTCACAGTGGTCAATTATTGCTTACAATGTGTGTTATTGAAAACAGCTTTGGGTTGCATAATCATTTAAAAAAAAAGTTTTTTTCCACAAAAACATTTCATACTTGTTGTCCTTATAACCATATAGCCTCTTTAGGCCATTATGATGCTGCTAACAACCCCTGAAAAACTTTTATAAATAATATAATATAATATAATATAATATAATATAATAAAGTTATTAGTTTGAAGAAGATATCAAGGCTAAACATTACATGAATAAAAATAAAACCCATCTACATTGTAAGCAATGCAACACACAAAAACACACAAAGCCATTTGCACTGCAAGCAAAAGAAACAAAGCACGAAATGTGCACTTTGTAGACATCTAGCTTGATTATAATGCAGCGCTGCATCGCTCGCCTGCAGTGTGGAGACGGTGTGAAGTGATGTAAGGTAAAATAAGATGATGGGCTGGAGGAAGGTGAGCATTGGAAAGGCACACGTTCGGGCAGGCTCGCGGGCCTAAGTGATAATGACGAGTCTGACAGCCTGATGGACATGTTTCAGCACGCCACCCGCAAATTCAGCCAACTCCCCATCTCCGTCGATAAATTCACAAATGTGCTGCCTATGCTAACGGCTGTGAAATTGCAGCCAGCATCACATACTGTCCCTCCAAGGACATGCTTGGGAGAAATAGTTGCACTCCACAAATAAAGAACTTTTTATATAGTAATAAAGACTTGCATTAGCAAGAAAAAACATACAGCATTAAAAAAAAAATCATAATTTACTTGCCCTCTTGTTCTCACAATAGATCAAAATAGATCTTTTTTTTTTTTTATGTCTGATGTCCATTGTTGTTTTGTATGTTTCCCTGCATTACATGCAGGAAAATATATATCTATCATGGCCACGAATTAAGGATTTGTTCCCTCGTTCGTGGCCTGTTCCCTTTTTTTGGTTAAATCAAGGAAGGAAACTAATTGCTAAAACGAGAGAACGAAAAAATAAGTTGTGGGAATGAATCCTTAATTTGTGGCCACGAGATATACTGTGTTTTCTGCATGACGTGTGGGGCTCTGAATTGTTGGACCCCATTGACTTTCATTGTATGTCAAAAGCAGTTCTAACATAATCCAGATGTTCTGGAATAAAAGGCCCTGTCGAAGAAACATCTCTAAAATCACCTCTAGTTTTTCTCCATGTCATATCAAAACTAATATTTGGCATTTTTTACATTATTCTCAAGGTTTTTCAGATTCACTAAACGTCTATTTGAGCCTCGTCTGAGTTCAGAGCACTTAACTTATTTCCATATTTTTAGAGGGACTTACTTTGGAGTTGCTGTTTGCAGACATGTGGAAACAAGTATTCTTTACAGGGAGGGGCAGACTTTTTTTTTCTTAAAACAATAATTGTTTTGTTAAAATGTTCAACATAAGAAGATCTCTGAATTCAGAGACTGGGAAGACGACAAATAACATTTTTGCACAAAATTTTAGGTTAGAGTAAAAGGTTCAAATAAAATTGCCTATAAAAGGAAGTGTAAAAGTAAGAAATATATATTGTGGAGGATGCTACTGATATATTTAGCAGAATGTCCAAGATGTACTTTTCCATGCAATGAAAGTGAACAGCTGTCCATTGTTCCCATTCAATTTCACTGTATGGAAAAAAAAGCAGCTTGTACAATCTGCAAAATTTCCCTTTTTAAGTTTTGTGTAAGAAAAAAAACTCATGTGGTTTGTAACAACTTGAAATTGAGTGCATGATTTTCCATATTTAGCTGAACTATCACTCTAGTTTCATTGCAAATAAGGCAAAACCAAACTAGAAGAATGATGGGCCAACCTGATTTTACATCTAAAAATGAACAAAGTATGTATGCAGTGCATGTGCACATATGTAGGAAATCTCATCATTTGTGTTTGCTGTTAGGTTTTGTCATTTGGAGAGGAAGGATGCGCTGGCTTTGGGGCGTGTTTAGACCCGCTAGCTGAGTATGAGGGTAAAAACTAAGAAGAGCAGCCTCAAATATTCCAGAAGTATAAACATGCTCAGGCTTGCCCAACTTATATGCCAACAATGAAAAAAAAAAAAGTGTTGGGGTCTTTATTGGAAAAGCTGAGGTGTCAGAACTCATTTTCATCCCTTATGACAGCTCATGCTTTAAGCCTATAATGTACGTTTGAGAGGGAGCTTTTAAACAGTTATCCCTAACACACAATTTGTTTTTATGATTCACTCAGTGATATCATACTTTAATTGGGACCTAAGAAGACAGAGGCAACGGCCCAGGCAGAAACAGACATGATTTAGGAAGATAACATAAAATGACCCTAATAAAAGCTCAGCAAAAAAACAAAACAAAAAAAAACACACCTTTAGGAGCTTGCACAAGGTCATTTGAGAAAGCTGAATGACCAGAAGGGGTTCAGAACCAAGGACAGGGACGTGGTCTCTGAACTCTGCACCAATCCGACTGTAACACACAGGGCTTGACATTAACACCCGTGTAACGCAGTCACTCCTAGTAGCCACTTTGGGGGGTTGAATTTTATATATAACAAATACATTTTTTCAATCTTAGTCTTTCAAAAGGGCATCTGAAATAATAAACTATGTGCAATGTAGTGTTGCCAAAAAATATGGCTTTTTTTAATACATATCGATACTGAAATATCTGAAACGCTTCCAATACTCATTTTCCACAGAATAGATACTTGATACCAGCCGCGCTTTCTCGCTCTCTCATCTCTCTGACAGTGAGTTATTTTGTGCACATATTTTGTGCTCACACCCAAAGTGTGCGCAGATAAAGCCCCCTCTCAGCACTACATTGAGATATTTTTCGCTGCTTATTGAGCTTAAACAGTCAAATATACACAAAATAATTGAAAAATGACAGTCTTGGCGAGTATTCACGTAAACAGTCAGTTATGTTTTAAGTGAACGTAAACAGTTGAGAAAGAAAACGCATGTGTAACAGTATAATGGATCAGTGCGTCAGGTCTTAAAGTGACAGCAGCCTAATATATCATCTGCCAAATTATGAGATATTAAAAATATCTATATGGTAGTTTTTTCCCCATGTTATCAATGTCAAAATTGTGGCTAGTGAAAATGCTAAGTGGCTAGTAACTTTGGAAAACCACTAGCTACAGTGGCTGGTGAGCAAAAAATGTCAAGTTGCAAATGTTAAAGTCAAGCCCAGGTTACACAGGTCCATTTTGAGCAATTCATTCCAATTCAAGCATTATTACTAAAACAGGTAGGGAATGGTGAGGAGAAAATGTTTGTTTTTTTGTCTCAATAAAGTATCATAAATACTCAATTCTGATATCTTCTGAAATCATGTGGAATGACCTGCCTATCTCAATTCAGCGGGGGACGCCGCAGGCAAAACCAGCAATGCAGGTTTGAGAGGTGGCGCCCCAACAAATCTTGCGAGAATCACGACTTGCTTTACCGCACGACGTCACATACATCAACAACATATGAAGCAGCCTCTATGGAAGACACTAGCATGCATTTCAGAAGTGAATCATGGCAGAGTTGACGAAGAAAACGAAGAAGGCGCAGTCGGAAGAGTCAAGGAAAAGAAAATTACGGCTCGGCAGTATTTGCGACAGATAAATTAAAATAAAGATTACATTATATACAAGTACTCAACAGCGACTCTAGGGGTCGCAGTTTGAGAAAAACGTTAACTGCATAGTGTGCCTTTAATAGCACTATCACTTACCTTTTCTATTCTATTTGTTGTTTTTTTCTGATCAAAAAACAACAACAACTTGTGTACTGTGCTAGACTAACTGAGACTTGTTACAGCACTTGTATACTGTTACCCTCTTGTTGGTCTGATTGCTTCTATTGTTCTACTCATTTGTAAGTCGTTTTGGATAAAAGCGTCTGCTAAATGATTAAATGTAAATGTCATGTGATGTGCGATGAAATGACTAAAATGTCATTTGTTATTCCCTAAAAATCTTCCCCTCCAATATCAAACCTGGTGGAGCATGTCTTGACGTACTAATTTTAAATATGCACAAGCAACCGATAGGAATGTTTTCAAGGAATAAAGAATAAAACTTCTGGTCGCTTCTAACACAAAACTATTGTACATCTTCAGAGTAATTGGAATATAGTGCAAAAGTCGTACTTTTATGATTTTTCTGTCATTTCGGAACCTGACAGCTACGGTCCTCATCAGTGTTATTATTTTTTAACTAAAACTAAAACTATTCAAAATTATTTTCATTAACACAAAAAAAGTTGAAATAGAAAACTTAAGCAAACATTAGAAATGGCCTGAAATAAAATACATTTTAATTGAAGTACTGAAATTACTAAAACTAAAAGTGAAATAAGTTAAAGTTAAAACAGATTTTTTTTTTTAAAGCTAAATTTGTTGTGTTTGTTTTTTTTACAAAATTCCACTGTTCCACATATGGAAAAGAGCAGTCAAGACATTCTGCAAAGCATCTCCTTTTGCATATTTATACATTTTACATTTATACATGTCACTCACACACTCCTTTAAGCAGGTCGTGTGCAATTCCTGATCATGTGACGTGACTTAATTAAAACAATTAATACAAGCATAATTATTGGCAAACATCACAACCAGAGGAAACATTACCCCTACAATTCTAACAGTCAATTGTGCAATACTCCAGATTTACAAATGGTTCATCCATGAGTTTGGCTAAGAGGAATGTTGTTTCAGGTAGCGGTGAGAAGCCCACTGCGGATCAAGTAGATTACAGTCAAAATGCCCCCATGCCTCTCCCAAAGCATCCCGAGGCTACACAAATCCAAGAGCATCATGTCTTAACCCTTCAGTTCGACACACAATGAGTCACTTCCCACTTACACACTAATCTCAGATATCCTCATCCTGCAAGCCTTTGTATTACGCCTGGAAATTCCCTGAATTTGAGGTTACATTGAGATTTCACAAATGACAATAATCCTGAGTCATTTTTACCTTTCTCTGTTTCTTTTGGAGGATAAAGTCAAACGTTAACTGGTCTTTAGAGTGAGTGGCAGAGTGAAACTGAAAGTTGTTGCAAAAAAAAAGTAGCAAGGCAAGCAGCTTCTTGTCTTCCTGACATTCACATCCAGTAGAAGTTACAAAAAAAGGCGTTTGAGTTACAACCAATAACAAGAATCTATTATTTATTTATTATTATTATTTATATTTATATTACATATCAATATATTCAGTTCCAATTATTTGTAAAAGTAATGACTTAAATGTCTGACTGTAGTCGGTGCCGATAGCCTCGTGGGCAAGTGCGCCGACATGTAGCGCCGTTGTGCTTCGGGCAACCCGAGTTCGAGTTCCGGCTCCTGGACCTTTCCCAATCCCATCCCCCTCCCTCTCTCTCTCTCTCTCCCACCTCACTTCCTGTCTAGCTACTGTCCTATCCTAATAAAAGGCAAAAATAAATCTTAAAAAAAAAAAAGTCTCACTGTAAATTGCTTGTGGCGAGCAGGACGAGACCGAGGGCCATGAGAGAGCGGCGCGAGGCTGGTGGCGTGATTACTAATGAGTGCGACGCACCGGTCTCGTATCTCTCACGGAGGAGCGGAAGCATAAAAGAAGGAGCGACGACAGTGAAGGATGAGAGAGGCCAGGCCTGGACTATTTTATTTGATGTGTATGTTTTATTTGATGTGACAGCAGTCGTCCGTGAGGGGCTGCTGTCTTTTACTTTCGTTTTGTATTTGTTTATTTTATTATTAAAGCTGTTGAATGTTTGCCGGTTCCCGCCTCCTTCTTCCCACAACATCTAACTTTGTTACAATGCTATTCATGTTTTGGTGGAGCATTTGCTTACATATTGCATCTGCACTTTACTAGAGAACCCTCACCCATTTCAGATTCCAAACCCGTAAGACTTGCGTTCCTCTTCGGAACACAAATGAAGATATTTATAATATCTTGGTTCCTTCCATTGACAGCTACGCAACTACCACTTTGACGCTTCAAAAAGTTCATAAAGAGATCGTAAAACTAAGCCACATGAATTGAGCGATTTAGTTTCAAATTTTCTGAAGAGATTTGATCGCTTTATATGATGAACAGATTTTTTTAATTTTTTTTATTAATCATCAACTCACACATCAGATTTGGTAGATGAAGATGAATGAAAGTCTTGCAGGTTTGGAACAACATGAGGGTGAGTAAATGATGACAGAATTTCCGTTTTTGGGTGAACTAACCTAAGCCACAAAGTTCAGGTAAATGTTTAATTGTCCATCTGACTAGTACAATTAATATATATGACTCTGCAAATTCATTAAAATAATTTACAACAACTGTGAATGATTAATGAATTGTGATTTTGTATGATGCATTAATCTCAATTTAATTTTTCTATTGATATGGAAGGCTACATGCTTAATATGTAACTCTTTTTGACACTTTTTGTATCGGGGGTCCCTGCCCTGAAAAACATTTAAATAGATATGGCTTTAAAGACCTTTTGTGGCATTTTGTATGTATTTTAGATTTCAAGCCAAAACACTAATGTGCTAGTGTACTTCCACAAGATATTAAATATGTAATTTAACTTTTAGCAGACACATACTCCAAATTCACAACCAGGAACACATACTAAGAATAATAGTCAGTCATCTTGCACTCATGATCTTTTAGATATTTCTGTACAATCAAATGCAAGAATGCGAACGTTCCTCCCCCTAAAACTACCTTTAGATGTTACTTAAAATAGGAGAACCAATACAAGGGCTGCATCTGAAAGAAGTACATCCGAATTCACTCATAAAAGAGTAGGCAAAAAGTACCCAGAAAACCTACTTCTGGTGAGATTCTGAAGTGCGCATTCGGTGGATTTGTGAATGGCGGGGAAGCGACACTGGTAGGTCACATGATAATGACAACATGGCGAATGTAGTACGTCCGGATTACATCCACACACACTCATACTAAGAGTTGATGCCGCAAAAATTTAGGCCGAAAAGTTGATGTCACATGATCAGCTGAATAGTAATTTCTTTATCTTGATAATCCTTCCATTACTAGGACAATGAGACATATTGGTAACCCACTTTGTTTGCTGCATCAACACCAGTAAGTGTCACTATAAAATCCCAAACTACTACATTGAAAAATAGATTTTATTATTGGTTATGTATTTGGAATATGTAAAAAAAAAAGATTTCAGTCATTCTACTGAATTGCACATTTAATTCAATGTGATACTTATTTGTGAAATTGTGTGAGCGAGTGAAAAAATTTTTCCAAAGTAAATCCTTCAGCAAATTTGCTTCAGCCCTTTTTGTTTATGTTGCACCGGATCATACAGCAGTCATCTTGGACTTATACTGACAACTAGTGGCATGGAGGATCATTTGCATGTAGCATCAAGCAAAAAATAAATAAAAACTTTCAGATATGGATGCCATTGAAGTAATGCAATATGAAGTCAGCCATTCTTCATTTATTCATTTAAGAAAAAGTATCGAATAACATGTCATCTTTATTCTACAACCTTTTTCATATTTTGTTAAGTGCAAAACTGTTTACCGCATGAAAATGATTGAGTGCATTTTTAAAGGGACAGTTCACCCAAAAAAACACTCATTCTACTCACTCTCATGTACTTTTAAACCTGCATGACTTTCTTTCTTGTGTATAACACAAAAAAAGTAAAAAATAAATAAAAAATTAAGAATGTTGACAATCAATTAGTTTTGGTCACCATTGACTTTCATTGTATGGACAAAAACATATTAATCAAAATATCTTATGTTCCAAAGAAGAAAGAAAGTCTTACAGGGTTGGAATGGGTTAGGATTAAGCTAATAACATAATTTCTAAAAGTGATTTCTATATGATAAAATAAATGTCAAAGATAAACATATACATTTACTTAAAAACACATTAAAGTAATTTTTTGACTGAAAATGCTAACATTGCTAAAATTAATATTTAGATTCATGCACATATAACACTCCAAAACATGAGGTGATAGCTCAAAGTCCAGAGAAGTCTGATGGGTAATATGGACCAATCAGGAATTTGTGAAACAAGAAAGCCAGGTGTTTTTTGAACAGGGAAGGAATATTCACACAGATTTCCAATATATATAATATAAGACTAATAGCATGTATCATTATTTAGCTATGGCGGTAACTGAGGAACCAAACGCACTCACATTTAAAGCCTGCTTCTCTTGCCCTGAAACGTAAACAGCAATCTGTGCTGGAAACTCCACGTATGCCCATTTTGGAAGCTTATCCTCCTGTTATTGTTGTTCACAGAGACCTAGTCTTTGAGAATGGAGCGGAACGTGGCGCGTCAAAGGTGACAGTCTTCACAGGCAGACACTGAGTGATGGCCATAGCACTCACCTTCCTGGAACCGCTATCACCTTACACATCCACATCAAGTCAGAGACCAAGCCTCACGCTTGACTTCATCCAACAAACAACCTAAGAGCCACCGACACAAGAAAGAGCCCCATCTCCTGTTTCAGAGGGTCATCTTCATGACAGACTGATGTAGCACCTTTCATCAGGGCGACACTGGACTTTGGGGAAAACATTGACTGCTCTCATTTCAAGCATCACTGTGATTTCTTTTCTTCGGTGGATGCAATATATGTATAAGAAAAAAGTATGAGCGCTATCTCGCTTAATAAATAACTAACCACTAAACCTAAGTATTAAACCTTGATGCATAATTCTTTAAGCAACCAACCAGAACATCTAGCAATGCTGTAGAAACCACTTTAAACAGAACACCCTAGCATCAGTTAAGCAACATTTGCATGAGCAACCACTTCGGACCACTTACAAGGTAAATGTTGATCAACAATATAAAATTAAAAAAAGATGAAATTCAGCTTCTAAGTTTCATTAGTCTCCTTAAAACTCAAGAAGAACCATGTGGAAATGGAAACAGAGCAGAGTCTCATGATATAGATCTTTATAGTTTGTGAATAACTTGCTTTGAGCTCGAACTATTTCTAAAATTCAAACAAACATGTTGGACTCAGACACAATAAAGAATTTAAACTTTATATTTCTGTGGGAATTACAAAAAAAATTTTGATAAAGCTTTTTGAATGATTGTTCCTCAGAGAGAGAGTATCAGGGAACTGTCTGTGCCAGTTTACTTACAAAACAACAATCGAAGTACAAGAAACCTGACAGAGACTGAATTATTTAAAAAATATAAATTTATGGATAGATGATAAATAACATGGCAGATGTTAACGGGAAGGAATATATTGCAGGTTTTGTTACTTGTCATCATATTTTCAATTCTTCAAATTTTTAATTTTCAAATTTTTTTTGCAGTTTGCTGTTTGCATTAAAAGTCATGTTGCATGACAAGTGCTTTAACATTTTTATGTAAGGAAGTGCTAATATTCCAAAAATGTGGTCATAATACTGCATATATAATTACAGAAAAAATAAGATTGAAAATTAAGAATTTTCTTAAAGAAATTAATACTTTTATTCAGCAAGGAAGCAAAATAGTAATAAAAACAAAATTGTTACAAAATTGTAATATTTTAATTAAATGCTGTTCTATTGAACTTTATATTCGTTGAACAATAACTAATTGTTTTTCTGAAGCAAGAAAAACATTGCGGTTTCACAATTTCTGATTTCTGAAGGATCATGTGACACTAAAGACTGGACTAATGGCTGCAAAAAAAAATCTGCTTTGTCTTCACAGGAATGCATTTCTATTTTAATATAATTTAAAATGTAAAGAGTTATTGTAAATTGTAATAATATTTCACAGTATTAATGTTTTTCTGTTTGTCTTTTTAATTAAATAAATGCAGCCTTGGTGAGCATAAGATCCTTTTTTCAAAAGCATAATCAAACATTTTAAAGGTAGTATAGGCGATAAGGAGATTAATAACATATCACACCACATGACACTGCTGTCACTGCTTGAAATTTCAGGTCATCTACCCATATACAGATGTTTAGTTCTCAGAAACATATTAAAAAGAGGAACAAAGCGGGAATGCAGCCAACATGAGAATCTATTAGAGAAGCCGACATGGAAGAAAGGGCAAAAGCAACCAAAGAAATGTAAAAGTTCTGCGTGCGATCGGCAGTTAGCGTGGGAAAAGCATAGTGTGTGCATGGGTTCATAAAGAAACACGTGATACAGTTGCGCCACAACCGAGGCGCTCTACTCACCGTCCAGGTGGCTGACTTGGCGGTGCTAGACTGCTGGAAGGTGACCTCGAAGTTGTGCGGCCCAGGGTAGTCAGTGTTGGAGGGGATGGCCGGGGCTGGAGACATGGCCTCGAAGGTTGAGTTTGGCTGAGAGTAGGGTGACGGCGTTGGCACGTTGGAGGTGGTCTCTGAGCTGTACGGACTGGTAGACGCTGGTCTGTTCCCCAAACCTTGTTCCATACTGCTGCTCAGTAGGCTGTACTGAGACTGAGTGAAAAGGCAGACAGTGAAGGAGGGTGAGACAGGTAAAAGAGTGGGAGGGAGACAGGTGAAGGAGGTAGGCAAAAAAAAAGCTGATATTGAAAGAAAAGAGGGAGGAGATAAGACTCCATCCACTCCACTTCTACAGCTCCAGTTACACCTTGTTGGGACGTACGAGAGGGAGCCATGCCTCCAGGCAAAGGGTAGGTTGTAAAACACAACCATAATCTGTCCCATGTCTAATTGCCTGCCATTCTCTTCTCTAACTTACAAACACAAAACTCACAGATTATACCCACCACTCATAAATTATGTTTCCACGTGTTGGGCTAGTAGTACCTCAACAGGTGTGATAAAAGTAAAGCTCAGCTGGACAAACTTGGTAACAAACGATGTTTTCTCATGCTTTTGAAGTCCTCAAATATAGACCTTTCCTTTGTTTTTCATTTGTTTCATAATTCCATGCATTTTTTTTTTATTCCAAGCTTTATAAATATTAACATTGCTTTTACTCATACTTAGGGTTAATGAATCATCCCATACCATTTGTGTGACATTTCAAATTGTGCAGTTTGTTGAAGAAAGGTGTGTATTATTTTTCTAGGTTATCAGACTTATGATTTCACCTGGCAGACTATAAAATGTGGGGAGAAAAACTCATAGACTTGGAAGCCGGAGTCATAGCTAAAAATTATAATATCAAAGAGACTTTCGTTTGACTTGGGCCAGTGAGGACCCACCAAAAAACAGCCCAAAACAACTTAGCAACACCCTAGCAACACCCTAGCAACCACCCAGAACACTCTATCCACCATATAGCAATGTCCAAGAAACCACAACACTCTACCATCATTGCAGAGGTTTTCACGGACAAGCACCACTTGCGTTTTCCACAGAAATCCAATGTAAAAATCTAAATGACGCTATAATTATATAAATATGATATAAAAATTATCTTCAAAACCTAAAAAAAAAATGTAAGAAAATGCTGCCATTATCACTTAACTTATGCAGAGCATGATTATATCAAGACTCATGCAGTCTTGATATATTAACTCAAAGTTCAGGAAAAAAGCATGATGGGTAATGATTCCCACAAAACCTCTAGACCAATCAGAGACCTGTGAAATTAGATAACCAAACTGCAACACAAGTCAAGCAAAGGGAAAAGTCTTTACCTTCTTTTTCAGATAGTACATTGTCCAAACCAACAGAATCACGTATCCTCTGCTGTCAAACGACACACCGATGAACCCATAGAAACCATAGTGAGTAAAACACTCATCTCTCACAGTCAACTCAACCTGAGACTTTATCACCTGTCCGTGCTAGTCTCTCTCTCTCTCTCTCTCCTCAAGAAATCTCCTCTGTGGAGTCATGATCCTTGTGGGACATGGTGAATGAGAGCAGGTGGAGTCCAAAGGGACGGAGGTCAGAAACCACACATTGTCCTAATTATGGCACATCGGACAACACCTGCACAAGAACATACTTGCCGGTATACACTTTCTCAAGACTCTGCCTGTGTGAATAACACCATTCAAGCATGCACATGAGAAAAGGGAACAAGAGAAACAGAAAGCAAATGGTTCAAAGGTAGAGAGATGAGTTTTCATGCATGCAATTAATTGAAAACTAGAACCAAGTCATGGTTCCTGTGCAAAACTCACCCAAAAAAATTCGAGAGTGTTGCCAGGATGTCGCTAAGTGGTTGCTAGGGTGTTCTGAGTCGTTATTTACTGGCCCAAGATAAAAAGCTCAGTCCAAAGATTTATATCCGTCCTTCAGTGTAAGTCAATGGGAAATTTCAAACTGTTTTATCATCCACCAGGAGGCAACTGTATCTGACCACTACAAGCCACATCTCTCCTCAACAAGTAGCAAGATTTGAGGAATCATTCATGCTTGTAACACAAAAGGTGCAGTTACATGCTTAAGTTTAAAACTTTAGGGTTTGTTCAAATCCATAACCCAAGTGTGTTCAGCAGTAATTGTGATACTTGCTTTAGCATGTACCGACAGTATATCCTATACATCCTAGTTTTCTGAATTTAGTTTTTGGCTCAAATATAAGGGGCTTTCCATAAATGATCTCTTAAAATGAACAAGAAAATGTGAGAAATGCTGTTTCAGAGTTAACCACACATACACACACACTCAGGTGTGCCTCATCAGTAAG